>NW_004444000.1:11427979-11547180 GCF_000243295.1 Trichechus manatus latirostris | reverse complement strand
CGCAAAGGTCTATGTCACTCAGTGCTCTCTCACGTGATGGTCTCTCATCCACTGACACACCCCTTAATTTTCCTCACGGTCATCCACTCACTCTCCTCCCACTCCCTTTTGTCCACCTCCCACCTTTGCCTCATCTTTAAGGACTTGTCCTGTGACTCAGACATACACTTGGAGGGGGTTTAAAGGACCTCCCTGGATCCCTAGGCAATGCAGGTATGTTAAGTGCTAGCTTCGAAAGTAATTACTAGAACAACAAGGCAGGAAGACCATCAGTACTGGACTGAGGCGTCTATCCCAGTGGCCCACCCAAGGCCCTGTCAGAAATAGAAATAATCTTAATGAAAAGGCACATTCCTGGGTCCTTCAAGTGCTGACCAAACAAAATGGAGGGGAGATTTTAATAAGAGGATAGGACTTTGGCTTTAGCAGCAAAGCAGCCCTGGGGTGCAGTGAGGGGAGGAGGCCTAGGAAAAAAAAAACCTGGTGTGTGTTAAAAATTTCTTTTGCCTTACTTTAGTCTCCTTTAATGACAGCAGGTTAAGGACAGAGGTGCCTTATATCCCCAGAAGTCAAACAGGGAGCTATTTATCAGAGACAGGACTAGCCAGCGACAAAAATGGAGAATCATAAAAATGTCATAAAAGATGGTCTCTGGTGCTTCCCCGGCTTCCTTTTTATGCTCCTCCCACACTTCCATAGAGCTCAAATTCTCTCTCCACTCTGTGCTCTTTTACCTTCTGTAAGTAGCAAAACCTACCCAACTGAGAATTTCTTTAGGCCTTGGACCCTGTCTTTTTCACCTTTGTATTCCCAGAAACCAGAACAATGCTTGACTGGCAGCAGCTGCTTTTCAGATATTTGTTAAAGGAATAAAAGCCTTTCTCAAGGCCCCCAATCACATCTAGATGTAAATGACTGGTAACAGGTAAAAGCTTTACCTCTTCTTCTGGGGCATTTGTGTTTTAAAAACAAATCCAAGTGACATGAGTAGAAGTTCAATTAAATTGAATGGTGGGATTCCAGACAGCATTTGCTCAGTAAGACAGACTTTCCTTTGGGCAAAGGATGTCTCTGTCCCTGAAACCACATCACACAGGCCTAGCCTGGCCACTGCAAAAGGGTGAGTGTTGCCCTCTGATTCTGCAAAGAGCAGCTGTCAATTTTAATGCATCTAAGGCATTCTCCTTAAAGGAGAGGGCTGAAAAACCTACACTGTATTCTGAGCTTCCTGAAATCATTCCATTTAAATGCAGATTGAGAACCTTCCTTCCTCTAAATGGTTACTGAGAACACTGAGCAAAGTTGAAATGGTAATTTCCTTAAGAAGAAAGGGAATGGTTTGGTTCATTTCCCCATGGCAATAACTGTCATTTTTTTTCACCACCCTGACTGCCCTCCACCCCTCGTCCCTTAGGTAGCCTTCCTCCTTCCTAGCCACTCCAGTTTTTACATCCATGGTGTGGCTCCTTTAAGTATGCAAATCCCTCAAGCAGCTAGCATCTCCATCCTTTGAAGGGAAAGAATCCAGCCTGAAGTCCTGTGGTTGTCTCCTTCCTATTTCTCCACCAGATCCAAGCCCTTTTAGACTGCACCCCAGGTAAGATGAAAAGCCAAGTTGCCGGGAAATTAACAGGAGGGGGCTGAGATCATTAAAAAGAAGGCCTTTCTCAACTTTTCATTTTCAAGAGACATTTGAAAATTCTCTTAGTTCTGAACAACTCACCCAGTCAAAGAAAACTTCTCCAAGAACAAAACAAGAGCTTGTATGGAAATCAGGATCCGTGGGTTCTGTTTTGACTCTGCAACTCATCTAGTCCTGGACAAGGAACCAGCTGGTTTCCACACTGGCTGTTTCCACAATATTGAGGGGCTAGTTGGGCATACTGGCCCCAAGTCTGCCAGGAATTAATGACTATTTGAGGACTCTTGCTGAGACATCCATTGACTTACCACTCTGACTCTGAGCTCACTGGTTGTTATGATGTAAGAACTGAACAGGCGTCCAAGACCAGAGCTGGGCTGGAGGATCCTTTATATCTGTGTCTGCTGACACCCTCTTCTGGGAAGTTCTAACAAACAGCTTACCATGGCTCTCCTCTCCCCAGACAAAGTCTTTCACCTCTAGATCTCTCTCATAAGTTGTAAGGCCTCTGACTCGCTTGGAAGGAAAGAGGCCATGCATCTGAGAGAGTACAAAAATAAAACCCTTCATATTGCCATCTTCCTCCACCCCAGTGGCTTCAGGCTCTTGCTTGGGAGCACGACACTGAAAACAGAAATAGCTTCAAGAAGATTTCAGACAAGTTCATGGATAACAGAACCAAAAATGGTTACTAAAGGGCAAGTTAGAAGGATTCAGGGTTCCTCTTTAGGTGGGTCAGCAGCAAGAACACTGAAAAACGGGAGTTGGGATGCTTGGATTCTAGTCCCAGTTGAATCATTAGCTGGTTTTATGATCTTAACAAGTCACTTTGCTTCTCTATGTCTTAGTTTCTGCATCTCTAAAATGAAGGAGCCAGTGTACCTTGCCAACTCTGACATTCCACAAGTTTATTAAATGTGTGTGTGTGTGTGTGTGTGTGTGTGTGTTTATGTGCATGCACTCAGTTGCTGCCCACTTCCCCTTCTGCCGGAGCCCTGGTGGCAGTTAAGAGCTCAGCTGCTAATCAGAAGGTCAGCAGTTCGAATCCACCAGCCACTCCTTGAAAACCCTATGGTACAGTTCTACTCTATCCTATAGGGTCGCTATGAGTTGAAATCCACTTGACAGCAATGGGTTTTGGGTTTGGTTCTCCCTCTGCCAGAAGAAGATGAAGACCTGAATAACCAAGGAAATTGACAAGGGCTTGGCCTCTGGGTGCCTGGCCTTTCTGCAAATCTTTTCTCTCCTTCCTTTCTTCTCCTTCTCTTTAGCTGGAAATCCAATCATCAGATCTGTGAAATAGAGAAGGGGAATTAAGATGCTCTGAAATGCTTATTTAGACAGTGCTGACACATCAAAAGGTCATATGACACAAATGGGGTATCTAGTTACCATAGATCTCATAGAATGCAATGAAAAAAAAATCAGATAATCATTCAGAGGGAAGCAAAAGATCTCCCTGATTCTCACTCTTTTGTTCTCCTTCCTATCTTAGGAGAGAGAAAAATAGATGGGAAATTAGAGCAAGAAATGGCGGGATATTACAGAAAGCAAAAGAGGCAATGGTGAGAAGGATAGAAAAAAGATCCAAGATTGGGAGCAGAGCATAAACAAGACCATGGACCTCTATCAAAATAAAATAGTGACAAAAAGAACAGAGACCAAGATTTTTCTTGGTAAGAAACGAGGGTAGTAAGATGGGCAGAAGGGCACACCAAGGTCAAACTTTTCCTGCTTCACTCTTGTGCTGAAGGCAAAAGGAACTGACTCCTTTGCCAGATGGGTTGTCAGTGATCCAACATAGTGGTGTTAGGTTCCTGGGACACTGCTCACCCAGCCTCGCTGCTCTGTGGACACGCCTTCAGCTCAAGGACCAGTTCTGTCTCCAAAATCATGAAATAGCCTGTGCTGAATGCTTTATTCCTCAAACTTGCTCTTTCCAGATGTCTTTTTTCCAATGTTCCATATGCTAAATATGTTCCAGGATCACTGTTGTCTTGACAGCATGTTGTGGTCCAAGAAGTCTAGGCTTTGGATCAAGCTGAACTGGTCTTGAATCAAACCTCTGTTGGTTGTTTGAGTTTAGGTAAGAGAGTCTCTACTTTCAAAAATCAGCCAATGAAAACCTCATGGATCACAACCATCCAATCCTCAACTGACCATGGGGATGGTGGAGGATCGGGCAGGGTTTTGTTCTGCTGTGCATGAGGTCTCCATGAGTTGGGGGCCATCTCAAGGTCAGCTAACAACAGTTTCCTCCTCAGTGAGATAAGGGTAATAATACTTCTACCCTGAAGCCTTGTTGGAAGGATGAAATGAGATCAGGAAGGTGGAAGGGCTTATGTAGAGAAATACTCAGTAAAGGTAGGTAGCCTTCTCTCTCTAAACCAGATCCAGCTCTGAGAGGAGGAGGGTAAGCAGACACACCATAGGGGTAAGAAATGTGTCTGCATATGCTGGTCTTCAGAACCCCCATTCTGATCACCAGTGTCCTAAAGAGTTTCTGTGCGACTAGTTCCGTAATCTCCAAGTGCCTCTGATTATGTGTATGTGATACTAGAAGATTAAAGGTAGCTTCCTCAGAGTAGTGGGAGACTTGCGTTACTAAAGTTTTTAAAGTTCAGTGAGGCCCTGAGGTGATGGGTTGAGGATCAGCTGTCCCACAATTGCAGACACCCATGTCCTCCCTAGAGCCCCGGCATCAGGTACAGACCCCACTGCTCACGGCATGCAGAGCCAAACCTGGACCCACCCTCCCCTTGGTAAAGCTCATCACTACAGCTCTTACTCCGTTTTTCAGAGATGACAGTTTGAGCAAGAGAGAGACAGGCAAATACAGCCGTTATGGCATTTCTTATGTTCGCCTTTTAACATTTTCCAAATAGGACTCGGCCCAGGTAGAGCTTCCATGGCTCTGAAACTTGTGCCCTGCATATGTCTCCTGCTGGGCTCTCCTGGGCCTGAACTTGGTTGCAGAAGAAGGCAGGACAGGAACCCAAGGAAGGGTAGAAGCCTGATACTTGTTCTGGGTCCCTTTCCCTTCTCCAAAGTGTAGGGCTTTCCCCAGGGAGGTGGTAGAAAATGAAATGGACATACATAACACTGAAACCTAACAGTGACATTATATAGACTGTCTGATGTTGTGTGCTGTAGGTTTTTGTTTTTTAACATGGATTCTTCCTTTGTCATCAGTTAAATTGTGAATATACCCAGATTTGGGTCCTATGTTCTGCCCGATTCACCACTACTTGAATATTTCCCGAGCAGTATTCATTTTATCTTCTCTCTCCTCCTTTCAAAATCTGCTTATAACTTCCTTCCATCAATAAAACTTTTAAAAAATAAATGCATATGGTTATCATTCCTCTACTTTTCCCTTCGCCTTCGTACTTCTGCACATTTTATATGATAGTAATTAATATCATTAATATATATTGTGTGTTTGTATGGTTCATATTGTTGTTGGGTGCTGTTGAGTCGATTCCAACTCATAGCAACCCCATGTAACTGAGTAGCACTGCCCCATAGGGTTTTCTTGGCTGTAATCTTTACAGAAGCAGACCTCCACGTCTTTCTCCCACAGTTACTGCACCACAAGGGCTCCGAATAGTCCCTATACGCACTGATACATCATTATATTTTATATGTTTGCCTGCCCTGCCCAACAAACTGTACACTCAGCCATCCCTAGCAGGATATGAGACCTGGGAAATTGTTCCATGATGTTCTTATAGGTAAAATCTGATTAGACAACAGTGGCTGCCTTAATCAAGCGAGCCTGGAGACTAACAAGAAAGCAGTCATCTGGCAAACATGTTGGAGGAAGAAGATACTAAGAAAGGGTTACGAGCTCGCGGGAATTCCAAGAGGGATAGTGGTTGCTGTGTTAGCTAGTAGCCTATCTGCTAATTGGCTCTTTCTCCTTTTCTGTAGGGAGTGCTATGGGAGTGAGAGGAACGAAGCCTTGCCCAACATTCATGGTTGCGTTACTTCGAACGGTTTAGTTAAGTCCTATGAGATGAGGGATGGAAGTCTCTGGGGCTGTGGAGAGATGACTAAGGGCCTTTGAATGTAAGTGCATATCCAGTATTGTCTGCAGAATTTCTAGAATTTTTTTTCTTTTGAGTATAGAAAGGGGTCCTCATATTTGAAAAGAGTTGGAAATTAGTAAGCAAAAGAGCAAACATTTTGTAATTATGTGAATCTCAGATGGTTTCTAGGTCTGAATTTTCCTAACTGTATGACTTAGGGCAAGTCACTTAACCTTTCTGACCCTTTTCTTGCAAAATGAGATTAATCATACCTATGTTTAAGGGTTGTTGAGAGAACTAGATATAACGAGTGAACGTGCTTAGCTCGTGCTTGGCATGATGGTAGCTCTTGGTATTAATATTTCCCCATTATACACTGAACATGTTGTTGTCATGTGCCACTGAGTCCATTCCAACTCATAGCGACTCTATAGGACATAGTAGAATTGCCCCATAGGGTTTTCAAGGAGCAACTGGTGGATTCGACCTGTTGAACTTTGGGTTAGCAGCCCGAACTCTTAACCACTGCACCACTAGGGCTCGCACACTGAATATAGTACACGTGAATTTGTGTTGATGATCTATAATCACACCGACATGTTAATATTGTTAACAAACACAAAACATCACTGGCATTACAAATCCTGTCGTTGTTGTGCGTTGTCAAGTCAATTTCATCTCATAGTGACCCTATGTGACAGAGTAGAACTGCTTATAGGGTTTCCTAGGCTGTACTCTTTATGGGAGCAGATTGCCAGGTCTTTTCTTTGGTGGAACAACTGGTGGGTTTGAATCCCAGAACTTTCGGTTAGCAGCTGAGTGCTTAACCGTTGCACCACCCTTGACCTTGCCCTCTCAGTGTTGTTTCCACTCTGGTTTTCTCTACAGGCTTTCTTTGTGATGGTCCTGTTCCTGCATCCTACAGTCCACAGTGGGTGCTCTCTAAAGCTGTTCCTGGCTTAATCTTAAGGATCTGAATCCTAGAGCCTCTCCAGGGCTTATCAAGAAGGGGACCCACAGTCTTCTCAAATCTTGTTTATTCTTTCCATGATACCTACTCATTCATGTCCTGTGGAGTTTCTCTATTATCTCTTTCTTTGAAGAGTCATATAGAAAACGGGTGAAAAGTAGAAGTCAGGGACAGTCCGTAACAAACCATCTGAAGAAAAGAGACCAGCGAGAGCACACCAGTTCTCCAACTGTCTGACTGGCCACGCTATTTAAGTTCTATCTCCTACCCACTGTAGTGAATAAAATGGATTGCTGAGGGAGAGGAAAAAATGACATTTATTTCCCTTGTCATGGAAGAATCTAAAAGGCTCTTTTCTGATTTTAAGATTCTGGTCATGTAGCCAAAACGTCCTCTTATCTGCTTTTATATATATTTTTAACATCTCATGATTAGGTTTGATCTTCTTAAAGGCTTTGATTAGTCTCTGCACTTCCCGATGTGCAAGTTCATCATTTTCTATCAGAAGATGTCTTGATGTCTCATATAGACTTTAGAATGAAAATGTTATTTTCACCCTCAAGACATAATGGACTTTTCATCGTCAACATTATTATTATTATTATTATTTTATTTTTTGACAGAGAGACAGGGAGGAACGCCTCTCCCCGCCCAACTTGGCCCTCCGGGCTCCCCTCCGCAACCCTATGGCGGGAGGCTGAGGACGGCGCCCAGTCGCGTTCAACCTTTGCTTCTAGGTTTGACCCATGGGCTCATTAATGGAAGAACCGCGGGAAGCAAGTTCACGGGAAAAGCGTGCCCTCCCAATAGGAGGCCATCGGCTGCCCAGGCCAAAGCACCTAGGGGACCAACTGCCTCTCTGAGGGGTCATCAGCAGTTTCCAGTGCCTGTGTTTGTCCTTGTGGTATTTGGGCTGGAGGACTCCAAGGGAGGTCAAGTGCTTGATAGCACTTCCAAAGTTTCGAAAACAAAACCACTGAAGTCTTGTTCTAATACAAGGAATAGAAAATGTGATTTTACAGAGGATCCCACATATCCCTATTGGTGCATACAAAAGGACCACAACAATCTAAAACCAAGACATGGCCTTGACCCCTTAACCATGAGGATTTCTGCAGCAATTTTTGCCCATACCCAACTCTCACACATGGTGACGAGTTGCCCTGTATCGTTCTTTAGCTCCTTTCTATACAGATAATTGCTTTATTTCCTGACCTAAAAGTATTGGAACTTCAAGAGGAAGGGCTATATCTCCCAATCTCCCAGTCTATCTATTTCACTCAGAACAATTTGAGGCACACAGTAGAGATTTAATCCATATTTATCAATCAGATCTTCGTGAATCAAGGGGAACAACTCAGCAAGCACTACTGACTTTCTCTGAGGTTTTCACGGGTCCACTTTTGCTGATGTCCAACGCATGTGAAATAGGCATCAGAGCTTTTCACCTGCCTCACCAGGGAACTGTGAGGCTGCATGAGCTAATGTCTAGGAAGCACTTAGTGCATTTACAACACACACACACACACACACACACACACACACACGCAGCAGAGAGTTATTATTATCCCCACCTCTCGAGCTTGCTAGAACAGAAGTTTCACAATCTCACTGGCACTTTCTCCTGGAAATAGTCTGAGGATAAGCTCCTTGCCCTTCATCCAGCTTTCAGCTTTGGATTCCATTGTCCGAAGTCATAAAGCAGGGGTCAGAAATAATGAAGGGAAGGTTAACCAGAATCTGTTGAACCTCAGATAATTAAGAGACCCAAGTATGAGGAATTATTCATCTCTCTGGTCTCCATCAAATGCCAGGCTTTATATTTCTTATAAGCCTTCCACTGTAATTGGATAAGCAAGGCATATGCTTCTCTCCTTAATCGGCAAGAAGTGGCCATAAACAGAGGCTGATTCTCTTGTAGGAATGGCAGAATGCTAATGACAGGGTAAGGCTATTCCTCTGCAGTCATGGGCCCCTCGGAAATATGCCTTGAGGACTGAACCTTATCTTTCATCCTCACTCACAGACCTACATTGGGGTGAGGATCCAGAGTCTTGCAGCTTAATTTTCCAAACCATGAGTGTGCAGAATCAATAATGGGATCACTGGGAACCATGCACTTGAGTGAGTAGGCTACTGGTTTTCCCAGGCTTTCCCTGACATGAAGTTCAAAGAAGGTCAAGAGTATAGGTCTGCCAACTCACATGCTTATAAAGCACATGCCACCTAGCATGATGACAGACTGTGGCAGGTGTGTGTGTGTGTGTGTGTGTGTGTGTGTGTGAGAGAGAGAGAGAGAGAGAGAGAGAGACTGAGTGGACTGAGTGACTGACTGATTGCTGGTTTTGAAGCCATGCAATGTCATGGCCTTTTATCCTGATCTGTGTCTCATAGCACATTCCAGCTGTTCAGAGCCACAGTGTGAAAAGATGGGCTGATTAAAGTGCTGACTCTACACTAGACTGTCAGCCCCATAAAATAACAAAGAAAAGGGTCTGTCCCTGCTTTTCCCAGTGTTCTTATTTTTCCGCAAACCATTCTTTCCTTCCAGAGAAAAGGGAAATGTGTAGAAAAGCAATTAATGATAATTATACTTGTGTTGGAATATGGAAGAACCAGTCACAAAGAATTTTTGAGTCCCCAAAATTGTCTAATAAAAACTACCCAACCATGTCATAATTTTTGGAGGAAGTTCCATTTTTATAGCGTTTGATGATAAGAAAAGTTTGTTAAAAGTACATGTTCTTAATCACTACACTGTCACTTTGCAAAATAATAGTGGAATTAGGAATAATTACACTCTAAAGAAGGAAAACGAAACTATTAACTTATGATCTTTTAAAATAGAATTATGATTCTGGATTGCTCCATAGATCAAAAAGAAACAAAGCACGAACTGGTGGGTGAGGTGATAACCTGCGGTCTTAGAAACTTAGGTTTAATGTTTAGTTAAAGTGCCTGATGGTGGGACTTGACTTATCCAGTTATGGGCAGTTATGCTACCTCAGAGAATACGGAGGACTTGGTACACAGAAATGTAGAGGACAGAGTGCCTTCAGGATGGGGTACCAGGTCTTCCAGAGAGTAAGTGCTGTGGTACCCATAAAGAATCATGAATGTGAACAGATAGTGGATCACTCCGTCCGCACACTCTTCTGGTAAATCTCAGATCTCTGCCAATTAAGCCACACTATAACCAGTTCCAGCCAATTCAGGATAATAACGTACAGTCGGAACAGTGCTGGGAGTCATTCTGAGGGTTCTTGTGTATAGACATAAATTTGTTCTTAAACTGTGAAAATGATGTAATAAATATTATAAGGATTATGCCTGGGGAAAAAATCCCATCTCTAGTAATTCTTGCCACCGTGAAGTGAAAATCAGGGCAATTTAGAAACCTGGATCTCCTCTGCTCAAACTGGGGTATTGTTTCTATAAATTTCTCCTGAATTATGGGACTCACTCCAGATAGTAAACGTGGAGAGGACTAGACCTATAATCTGGTCAGCAGAAGACTAAGGGTTAAAAGTGAACAGTCAGTCATTGAATGAAGGCCATCACAGGAAATAAAGAGAAAGAATATAGGCATGAAAGGAATAATAGCTGAATAGTAATAAGAATACATTATGTCAACAGCAGTGACAAAGGAAAGATTCAATGTATTTATAGAGTTAAATCAAAGACAGATCCAGGTCCCACGTTTTGAACAACCTTCTCAGCTGGATTTTGCTTCTGCTTAAGGATTATTTTGGAAAGAGCTATTATTATCTGTGATTTATCACACTGCACTAGGGGGAACTCGTTCTTTCCACAGAGACAATTATTGAATTCTCACTGGAGGCTCTTAAAGGAGCCAAGACCTGTTCTAGAGATTCAGGTGAAAAAGATGCTCCACCAGGGGCTGGGATTTAGCGCTGCAGGATGTTTGTACTATCAGCACCTTAATCTCCTGCTGTTCCTTTCTCATTGGTGGTAAGATAATGAGGTTCTTCCTTATTAAATGCACTCTCCAATCTCCTTATTATTATAAAAGGACTGGGAAGAACAATTCATGTTTATGGTGTGTCTCATGCAAGAAGTCCCTTCAACAGGCATCCATCACCCCAAAGAATTATGGAGTATAGCAAGTCTGAAAGGTCGTTTAATGGAAACCGAGTAGAAGCCTGGCCTAGAAAGACGAGGGTCAGGCAGGATTCTAGAAGTAGATTATTCATTTGAGTAGGTCATTACTTGAAGAAGCCTAATTGTGCAGCTGTGTTTGGATGGAGGTCGTAATAGGTTCAGAAAAAGAGAAAAGTCATTGTTAATATTAGCTAAGAACTCTGAGAATCTGGAGGCATAAAGATGCAGTGGTGGGTCAAAGCTACAACTCTGAAAATAATGATAAACACCATATTAAATCTAAAGAGTTACATTAGAGGGTAGTAACTAGTAAGAGAGCTAATAGCCAGCTGTTAATACAGGCCAGTTTATTATTTAAAACATTTATTAAGATTCAACAATAGCCAAATAATTTTTTTGTTACACAGTTATTAAACTGAACCCTGACGTACATGAGTCAACTGATATTTATCATTCTGAATATATCTCGTTATATTGAAAGGGGTGTATATGCTTGCAAAACAAACTTGAAAGTTTAAAATGATCTGTAGTTTGTTTTTCGCCAAGTGTAGACGTGTAAAGATTATTGCATCTGCCAGCTGGATAGCCAGACAGAAGAGTGGACTTGTCTAATTAGGAGCAAACGCTGATAAACCAATTCTTTCCATTTATAGTACAATTAGAATGTGTGTGTGTGTGTGTGTGTGTGTGTGTTAAATTCTAATTTAATTTTGGACATTGTTTTGCAACCAAGTTAATACTTTAAAGCCCTTTTTGATCATGCAAATCTCCATAAAATATAAATAAGGTTATTGTTGTTTTATCACTCATGCAAATAATCTAAGATCCATCTAGTCACATAATTGAGGCATAAACCGCACGTAATTACTCACATGATGCCTTCAGTCTGTCTAACTATGCTGGACCCCAAATGTGACTTTTAATTACTTGCTTACTATTTTCTTACTTACACTATTTCTGTGCTAAAGAATGCCCTCTTTTTCATCTCTGCCTATTACAATCCTTCCTTGTCCTTAAGTGCAGCTCAAAGGTCACTTCTTGGATTTTGCTCATTTAGATGTGATCTTTCTGTCACCCAAATCTCCACACGACTTTGGCAATGCTCTGCCTCTTGCTTTGGATCTTTCCTTGTTTCTCACAAGGTTCTTTGCACCAGGACACCAACAATACACGTGTTTTGAATGAATGAACAAAGACAAGATGGTCTATCCCCTCTGACCTAGCACACACCGCAGCTCCCAGAAGAGATAACTGAAGAGAACATGGGAACTAAAAGAAACTCAAGTCCTCACATGGCCAAGTGAATCCACTCACATGAAGACCGCGGGATGTAGCCAGCATCTTTCTTCCTGATACCTGGGATGTGATTGGCCACAATTGCCTGGGGAACACTTTTTGATTTTTTGGTTTGCAAATCTTAATCTTCGACAACTAAAGAGGAAAACATCTGCCACCCACGGTATGGGGCAAGAAGGTCTAAATCTGACGGATGGAGTGCAGGGCCTTCTGTTCCCTCATGTAGACTGGAGACAGCGATGGGTGAGCATCCTCTGGGCTGTGGAATCCAGGTCAGGAGGCCTGAGAGAGTTGGCTGCCCTTCTGAGTAATTAGATTCACAACACCCCATGCTGTACCTTGTCCAATTAGTCTGCAAGAGAGCGTAGACTGGGTCTTTAATTGCTCTAAGGCCCTGTTTGTGTACATTTGGGTAGTAATTTTAAATATGGTTTCTGATCTTCAGAACCTTGAGTTCTAAGTGAGTGATGTTTCGGGGACCTTCAAGGATACACATAGCCATCACTTTTAAGGGTGGGAAATGCACACTGGGTTTCAGCTCTACCTCCTGGTCAGTTTCACCCAATAATCACCTTTTGGGGACCAGAGGAGTCTGTCATTATCTGCATCACTGGTTCCTACCATTTCTTTTGAAAATTTACAGACCTGACCATTAGCAACTGGATCTGGTTCTCGCAGTTTATGCCATGATAGCCTAAAATAACACGGGTTGGATTCAGTCTCTGAAACTCAACATACACAGTTGGACCACTTGTAGCTACCAAAAGATGTCACTCAACCCGTACACCCATGTTTATTGCAGCACTTTTGCAATAGTCAAAATGTGGAAACAACGTAGATGTTCATCAATAGATGAATAAGCAAAATGTGGTCCATCCATGCAATGCAATATGACTCAACCATGAAGAGAAATGTAGTCCTGATATACACTAAAACGTGAAGAAACCTGGAAAATATTATGCTGAGGAAAATAAGGCAGACAAAAAAGGACCAATGCTGTATGACCTCACTTATATGAAATCAGCAAATATATAGAAACCAAAGATTGTTAGTGGTTACCAGGGTTGGGAGGAAGCAGGTGAGAGGGAGTTTTTGCTTAGGGGGCGTTGAGTTTATGTTAATGGTGGTGGAAGTATTTTGAAAAATAGAGAACGGTTGCACAACTTGAAGAATGTAATCCATGTCAATTAATCATACATGTAGAAAATCTGAGATGGTGTATGTTTTGTTGTATGTATTTTCACCACAATAATAATAAAAAAAGATATGTCACTCAATATGATGAAACGTTCGGAATCTACGAAATCACCTACCTTTTAATCTTTAAAATGTTTCTGTGGAAAATGTTTCCGGCCCAACTTCTTAGATGCCACCTCCTTGGTTCAGGACATAATTACTTCTTGAGGAGATCAAAGAATAACCGTAACGTGGTCTTCCCACCTCCTAACTTTCTCCACTCTAATCCAGTCTTCAGGTTCTTGCTGGGGTGAGTCACTTCCAATGACCTCCAATGACTCTTCACTATGGTTTTGTGTTACTCCATAACAAGGCTCCACCCTATCTCTCTGACTGGTTTCCCTTGATCCTCTACAACCATTCTAAGAGCTAATCCAATGGAGCCAATCCACTGTCCCCCACTTTGGCCTCATTCCTTCCCTGATTTAGGCTATCTCGCCACCTGGACTGCTCTTGCCTGTGTATCAATCACACAAAATGTGATCCATCCTTTCAGGTCCATCTCAAACCATACGTTCTCCCTGAAGCTGTTCCAGAGTCTCACTAACTAGGAGATTTGCTTTCTCTCCTCAGCCTTTATAACATGCTGCACTTCACTTGATCTACCTTAGAGTTGTTTGCGTATTTCTGGTAATCCTCCACTCTGGTGTTTTCCAAAGTGTCTTCCTGGAACACTAGATCCGTGAGATATCGCATGAATAGAGAGTTTTATGGCTAAATGAATTTGGAAAGTGTTGGAATTTTTTTTTTTTAATTTCTCTTACAGGTTTGTAAAGTATGTCAGCATTGGAAAGGCTCTGAGAAGTTGTACAGTCAAGAAACCTATTAACTTTTGTTTTATCTGGAGCTTCTGAAATACGTTTGTCTAAAAAACACTTTTTTCATGTAACAACTACTAACTAGCACTCCATGGAAAGAAATCGTTTTGGAAAATCTGCTTGATATCTTAGAAGCTCTTTGGGAATAGGAACCTGCCCCCCATCTTTGTTTACCCCATGGTGTCAAGCAAGGTGGTTTGTATATAGTAGGTGCTCAAAAAGTGTAAGTTGAAATACATTTTATTGACACCATGAACTATTGTGGCACCCTAGGCATTGAAGTTTTAATTCTAGTTTTGTAATTTGTTACGTCAACTTGGGCAAGTCATTTTCCATTTGTGTTCTTAATTCTCTAGCGTACTTTCCAGTAATACTATAGTAATGAAGTTATAATGATGAACTGATAAAAGACATGCAAAAGTTGGGTCAGAGGAATATTAAGATGCAGAGAGTAAAGCATCATATCCTGTATCACATCTAAATTGAGACGACCTGATTATTTTTCCCTAGATTAGTGATAATAGCAGTAGCTACTGTCTGCAAGACAGTTATGATGTGCCAAGTCCCACAGTGAGCATCTTCCATATAGGATCTCATTTTGTCCTCAGAAAAATCCCAAGAGGTCGGTATTTCCATTCTTCTTTTAGAAATGAGGAAACTGAGGCTCACGGTGTTTGAATAACTAGGTACAGAGTGGCAGACTTTGTAAGGTACAAAGATACTTTGCTGGGAGCCCTGGTGGTGCAGTAGTTAAGAGCTCAGGTCCACAGTTTGAATCCATCAGCTGTTCCTTGGAAACCCTATGTGGCATCTCTACTCTGTCCTATAGGGTGGCTATGAGTCAGAATCGACGGCACACGACAACAACAACAACAAAAATACACTTCATGCCCAAAGCCCACTTTCTTTTTTTTTTTTTTTGCCTCCCAACAACTGATTTTTCAGAAGTGGATCATTAGGCCTTTCTTCTGAGGCACCTCTGGATGAACTCGAACTTCAAATCTTTCGGTTAGCAGCTGAGTGCATTAACCGTTTGCACTACCTCGGGATTCCTAAAGTCCACTTTCTTAGCCACCATGGCAGACTCAATCTCTGTGCTAGACGAGGCACCTGGATACCATCCCTGCTCTGCCCCTAATCTCATTTTCACTATTGCTCAGCCTCAACCTACGTTCCACCTGATTCCAGAATTAAAGTCTGTCAGTGTGGGCACCCTCCACCTTTAAACTGTTGAGGTAGCCCAGGTTCCTCATTTCATTCTTTTATTGACACTTGGGAAGGAACCCTGGTGGTACAGTGGTTAAGTGCTCAGCTGCTAACTGAAAGATTGGCTGTTCAAACCCACCGGCTGTTCCATGGGAGAAAGATGTGGCAGTCTGCTTCAGTAACGATTCAGCCTTGGACACCTTATGGGGTAGTTCTACTCTGTCAACCTGATGGCAATGGATGATTGACACTTGGCGAGGCAGTGGTGAGGATGGAAGAAAATGTACCTTGAGGAAACAGTATGCCTCTGTTACTTAAACACAGCTGAACTGTAGCCCTCAAAGTAGCCTGAAATCCTTACACTTATGCTTGATCCAAGTTTTGTAGGGCCCAAAATCTATACAATTTGGGGAACTCTCTTTAAAAATAAATTATAAACATAAAGTAAGTTATAAAGTCTTGGAATGAGGCTTAGAAGTGAGAGCACCTGAAGTTTAGGATTTATTAACTTTTCAGTATATTCACCTCTGTCTTCTCCAACTCAGTCTGACCCTGGGAACTGCAGTCTTGAAAAGTAGAAGACACTTTGCCTATGTTGCGTGAATTTACTGTTCTCATAGAACATGACTGGAGAAGGGCTACAAAGCAAACTGTCAGTGAATGATGACGGACTTAGTGCCCAAAAGTGAACAGAAAGGCTGAGGAGATTTTGAGTGAAAATGGGCTAATTTGCCAGATAAGATAATCTCTGTGTTAAGAATAGTTGGAAAGGATTTTTAGACATGGTGGTGTACAAGTGAGAACATAAAGAAAATGATGCCATCACTAACAAAGAACCGATAGTCTTGTTTCGGCCTTCAATGTCTGTAATTATAAAACTTGGTATCACAGTCAGAAATAGAGACTTGACCTTATACAGTCCTTACAGAGCCATATGCTGCTTCAGGGAAGAGGCACTAGAGTTGGCTTTCCAGGACCCATCTATAGGTAAGGGGCATCACTGAAATACCTGTCAGTAAGTAGTGCACTGAAATATCTACCACCTGTCAGTGTAGTCCATTGACATCACCTCCCATCTAGCAAACGAATGCTCATCACACAGCACTTGAACTCTCATTTCAAGTAACCAAGGCTCTGGTGGCAACTTCCGCCAGGGATGCTTCAAAACCAGACTGTCTGCCCAATTAGTCTTGCCCCACCCTCTCCTAAACCTCTATGACCTTGACGACGGTCATGAAAATGTTACAGAAGATGAGTCAGATGCAAGAGGAAGGTGAGAACAACCGTTCCTGCTTGGGAGGGCTTCATTCCAGTTTCCATAGACGTCTCTCATCCGTTCACTCCTGAGTTTCCTTAAGCATGAGTGCTGCACACCTGACATGTATTCTGTGGGCCTTTATTCATATTTGTAGGATTGCTTTAATATTAAAAGAGGAGAGGAAGAGAGATTGACATCAAGATTTAGGCTCATAAAACATTCAAGGGAACTTGAAGATTGTCTGGTTGACCTTTCATTGTACTTTATTTTTGAAAATTTTATTTGATTGCTTTTATGCTAAAAAGATGTAAGTTCAATCTGGCTATATTACAGAATTTCAGAAAACAGAGGGGATATAAAGGAAAATCATGTATCACCTCAATGCCCTATACAGCCATTGTTATCAATTATCACATGTATGTTTTACCAACTTGTAATTGTAGTGTGCAGACAATGTTGTCTCCTTTTATTTTTGTTTTTAAACCTAAGAAGGCAGATGAGGTCACCGAGACCCTAGATCCCCCAGCTATCTAATATCTGCCATTTTCAGCATTTATTACTATACTAACCAAGAACACTTATCTCGGGTTTTTTCTATTTCTCTTCTGAGACTTCCTCTACTGTACTTGTTGGGTGGACAGGCTCTGGAATAGGACTGCCTGGTTTTGAATACCCAGACACAGTGTGACATTGGACAAGTTACCTAAACTTAGCTTGATTCGGTTTCCCCTTCTGTAAAATGGGGGTAGTGTTATTACCTACCCATAGAGTTGGCGTAAAGATTGCATGGGATGATACACGCTGCTCTTGTTGTTAGTTGACATAAAAACGACTCCAACTCATGGCCACATCAATCACAACAGATAGAAACAAAGCCTGGTCCTGCACCATCCTCACAATTGCCAGCATGTTTCTGTCCATTATTGCTGGTCTCCCTCGCCCTCGCTGGCCGTCTACTTCACCCAACGCGACGTCTGCTTCCAGTGATTGATCCCTCCTGATGACGTGTCCAAAGGTAGCAAGTTGGACAATATTGTGTTTTGATCCATCAGGTTTTCACTAGCTAATTTTTTGGAAATAGATCACTAGGCCTTTCTTCCTAGTCTGTCTTAGTCTAGAAGCCCTGCTGAAACCTGTCCGCCACAGGTGACTCTGCTGGCATTTGAAATATCGGTGGCATAGCTTCCAGCATAATAGCAACACACAAGCCACCACTTTATGACACACTGACAGATGGGTTGGTGGATGATACATGTAAAAGTAATTGCAAAGGTGCCCGGTTCATAGCAAATATTCAACACATTTGTGCTGGATTCATCCCTGGTTCCCATACCTTCTGGCCTGTAGAGGTTCGGTCAAGAGGGAACTCTGGCAGGTGATGGGAGGGAGAGAGGAGGGTGAGGTCAGAGTTTTAATACCCTGGGCTCCCTTCCCACCAGGTAGCCTAGAGCTGGCTGTGTTCCTTGATCAAAGATTACTGCTTCTTTCAAGACAGCCGACTCTAAAGAATTCTTTCTCAGTTCCAGTAGCCGCATCCTCCCCTCTTTTTCCTTCTAGCCTAGCGGTGGTCTCAGCTTCGCTGCTATTAAGCCCCAGGTTACTATACTACCCTCTGTGGTTCCCCCAAACCCACACACTGTTAATAGTCCCTTTGTAAATAAACCTTTCTAGAATTGTCTATTTTGAGTGCGCCATCTGTTTCCTGTTGGGACCCTGACTGATACAGCATGTTAGTATTACTTCATCCTCTCATCAATGAAAAAGGATATTATAGGTTTTAAAAGACACGTAATTAGGATAATCTATTTTAAGTCTTGTAGGACTTGGTATTAAAGCTCCTTCAAGGACAGAAAGCTGTGTCTGCAGAGAACAGGGTCCACACTCACAGCATTAATCCAGCACATCTTTTGTGCCAGATGCTATTCTGAGACTTTACATGTGTTGGACTGTGATTTCTCTCACAAAATTTCTACAAGGTAGAGGTTAATATTATTCCAATTTTATAGATGAGGAAATTGAGACACAGTGGACTTAAGTTAGTAAGTGGCAGAACTGGCATTGGAACCAGAACCTTCTGACTACAGATGGCTGTGGTTTTAACCACCATACCAGTGGCTCTCACGATGTGATCTTGGCCAACTACTTCAGCTTCACCTGGGACCTTGTTAGAAATGCAAATTCTTGGGCCACACCCCAGTCAGATCTAAACCAAACCCAAACCAAACCTGTTGCCATCAAGTTGAGTCCGACTCATAGCGACCCGACTGGACAGAGTAGAACTGCCCCATAGGGTTTCCAAGGAATGCCTAATGGATTTGAACCGCCAACCTTTTGGTTAGCAGCCAAACGCTTAACCACTGTGCCACCAGGATTTCCCAGCCAGGCCTAGTGAATTAGAAAGTCTTTGCTCAGGGCCTAATAATCTGTTACAGGGACTCCTCTATGTGATTCTGAAGCTTGCTAAAATTTGAGAATCACTGTATTACCTGAAGTCACTTTTTAGTGGTTAATGATGTTTCTCACTCTCTGCTGGGTTTATTTTGAAGTCACTTTGAGAGCTGAGAATTATACTCAGAATGCCACACACTGATAAAGCACAACACAAATAATCAATTTTGTGCAGCCTTTCAAAGTTTACAAAATGCTTGCAAACTATTGTCTCATTTCCAGTGCATTCCTTGGCTGTACTTATTCACCAGATTTATTCAATCTGTATCCTGAGTAAATAAATCCAAGAAGCTGGACTATATGAAGAAGAACTCAGCATCAGGATTGGAGGAAGACTCATTAACAACTTGGGATATGCAGATGACACAACCTTGCTTGCTGGAAGTGAAGAGGACTTGAAGCACTTACCGATGAAGATCAAAGACTATAGCCTTCAGGATGGATCACACCTCAACATGAAGAAAACCAAAATCCTCACAACTGGACCGATCAGCAACATCACGATAAATGGAGAAAAGATTGAAGTTGTCAAGGATTTCATTTTACTTGGATCCACAATCAACGCCCATTGAAACAGTAGTCAAGAAATCAAAAGAGGCATTGCACTGGGCAAATCTGCTAAAAAAAAAGGGCATCTTTAAAGTGTTGAAAAGCAAAGATGTCACTTTGAGGACTAAGGTGCAGCTGACCCAAGCCATGATATTTTCGATTGCCTTGTATGCATGTGAAAGCTGGACAATGAATAAGGAAGATTAAGGAAGAATTGATGCCTTTGAATTATGGTGTTGATGAAGAATATTCAATATACCATGGACTACCAGAAAAACGAACAAGTCTGTCTTGGAAGAAGTACAGCCAGAATGCTTCTTGGAAGCAAGGATGGCGAGACTTTGTCTTACACACTTTGGGCATGTTCTCAGGAGGGATTAGCCCCTGGAAGAGGACATCATGCTTGGTAAAGATGAGGATCAGCGAAAAGGAGGAAGACCCTCAAAGAGGTAGATTGAAACAATGGGCTCAAACATAGCAATGATTGTGAGGACGGCACAGGACCAGGCAGTATTTTGTTCTGTTGTACACAGGGAACCAACTTGATGGCACCTAACCACCACCACAACAACATTATTACCATTTTCATAAAACCCTGAAGAAATGGGGATTATCATTATCATCTCCATTTTATAGCTCAGGAAGCTTAAGTGAGTTGTTTACATTGGAGCTGGGACTTAAGACCATTTCTTCTGACTGGAAATCCTCACTCTCTTTCCATGCTCTTTCCAAAGCTGCCCTGAAAATTCAGTTTTAGCAATAACTCAGTTAGCAGATGGACGACAAATCTGAAGGGTAACGTGCCCAAGGAATATTGGAGGCTGAAAGGATGTTCTTTCGCTTATTGTGAGTTGGCTTTCAGATCCTGAGACCCCCAGTCCACACTGCCCCCCTTCCAGGAGTCATTTAGTCCCTGGGTGCCCTTCTGAAAGTTCACCTGCCATTTTTTCCTATCCTGCTCTGCTCTCTGTGATGTTTTCTCATACAGAGGCACCTTTCTCCTTCCGGAGAATTGCAGGGCCGTGAACTAGCAATCCCAGAGAAAATGGTTTGCCTAGCTGCCTCAGTGCTGGAGCTTCTCAGGTGTTTAGTCCCCAGGAGACTTTCAGACTGACCAAGAGGAAGGCAGCCGAACAGAAATGTAAAAAGTTAATAACGTCTTTATTTGAAAGCTAAACCTTTCTATACCTATCACATGCACTTTTCCTTATGGAGTATTAACGGCCTGACAAGGTTGAACTTTGAAAGAAAAGCTATTTGTGACTTTATGGGTAGCTGGGGAAAAAAAAAGGTCTTGACTTTTTAAAAACAAAACAAAGCAAGCAAACCAAAACACGTTAATTTTTCTCTGGCCTGTAACTCACAAAGGGCACCTCCGCTTTGGTCGAAATTTTCCAGAATGACTCTCCTCTGAGCCAAAGTGAGGTGGGAGCAAGGGGCATCCCCAAAGAATTGATCTATAATATTTATAAGGGTTGAAAATAAAGGTTCTCAGGGGAATTGTTTTCAAAGCTCAAAGTGATGGAGCTGTTTCTAGAAATTCATTCTTTTATTTCCAGTGTCTAAAGGCACTTAGGGTACCATTTCATCAACTCTGACCACTCATGCTCCAAATTCCTAATGATTGGATAAAGGTTTTTTATTGTTTATTTTTACTGGGGTTCAAAGTATATTAATAAAATACAATAAATAAGGTTTAAGGGATTGGGGTTGAGGGCCAAAAAAACCATTTGCCATTGAGTTGACTCTGACTCATGGCTACCCCATTTCTGTCATAGTCGAACTGTGCTCCATAAGGTTTTCAGTGGCTGATTTTTCGCAAGTCAATTGCCAGGGCTTCTTCTGAGGAGCCTCTGGATGGACTTGAACCTCCTACCTCTTGGTTAACAGCCAAGCTTGTTAACCTTTGGCACCACTCAGGAACTCTGGGAGGGGTGTGGGTTGAGGGCAGGGACTCTGAAACCAGAGTTTGTGTCTCAGCATTTATTAGCTGTGCATCTTTGGACAAGTTCTCCAAGTTTCAATTGCCTTGTCAGTAAATAGGGATAATTATAATGCATCATTTTTAGGCTCAATGGGACAATCCATAATAAGCACTTGATAACAGTTAGCTCCTTCCATTATCATTTATAAGAAAACTAAGATTTAAAATTGATTTAGAATCACCCGTGAAATACCAGGTATACAGTATTTATTTATATGCTAAGCAGGTCCCTGAAAGACCTATACTGAACAATAATTTTTAAACCTGGTTTTCATTTTTAGTTGTGTTTGAAATAAATTAAACTGCATTTCTTTATTATGCTTGCAGTTCAGACTTTTAAAGAAGGCACAATAATTGCCTACCTCTTCTAGTTTAAAATAATGAGAGTTTCCCATATGCATTATTTTTATAAGATTGTACTTTCCAAGGTGATGGAGGAGAGATTTAAATACATTGATCATCATTACCACCAACATTTCTGGTATTATTATTTAGTAAAGCAAAGTCATTGTGACTGAACTCATGAAATTTACTACATGAAGGAAAGACGGAAGAAGTCAGACACAAGCAGGTAGACAAGAGTACAGCTAATATCACAGGAGCATGATGGAGTGTTTGGGTGGGAATGTACAAACCAATCAGCTTCAGCTCTCAAAGCAAGAACATTTGCAGATATATGAAGTGAAGCTCAGAAAGAAGGACTTAGAACCAGGATCAAGGAGTCCTGTCACTGTCAAGCATATTCTGCAAACCTGGCCACCATCTCTACCCCTTGGTAAACCTTTTCCTGTTTTGCTTCAGCCAACACGTCTTCAGTTACATTGTATTTTGACTGATTTATATTTTTTCATAAGTTTTGTGGGAGGAGGGAAAGATAGATGATGGAGGGAAAATGGGAAAGAGCATAAAATAGCAATTTGCACTGTCATAGAAAACATTTTATGAAAAGCACTTCAGAAAAAGGTAGGACATCCCCAACCAGGCAGTAAATGACTTGAACTGTGACCTCTGTGTGTTTCTAAAACCTACATCTGTTAAAATTTGTTTTCTTACCTAAGTCTAACTTTGTCTACTTAGGGCTTTAGCTTAGTTTTCTTTTTTTCATTTAGGGTTTTTGTTCCCATCTGTATGGTAAGGTCACAAAAACATTGCCAAAAAAAAAAAAAAAAAGTGAATTACACATTCATTTAATGTCTGTATTGATGTAATGCAAGAAAACCAAGAACTTTGACAACATTCCCACTGACTGTTAATATGCAGCTTCATCATTGTACAATCAATTTTTTTCAAGCATCTGCTTTGGATCAGGCTCTATTCAAAAAATACAGTGTGAAATAAGACAGACAAGGTCTCTGCCCCCATGGGTTTACTGTCTAGTAGGGGAAACAAACGAGATAATGGCAGATAATGGTAACCGCTATCAAGACTATAAAACAGGGCGACGTGACCGAGTGCTGGGGGAAAATTTTAAGTTGGGTAGTCAGGGAAAATCTTCCACCTGTATAATGTGGGCAGTAATATACATGAGGACTAGATGGAAGGACTTTTGTCAAAGCAGCTATCATTTCAGTTAGTCTTTTTATTTCCTTCTTTCATTAATTTGGTAAATAGCTGCACAGGGCAAATCACTGGAGACAATTCAGGGAACAAGTCAACATGGTCCTGCCATGTGGGTTGTGTTCTGTCTAGCAGGGGAGGCAGACGTTAGATAAACAGTCACTTAGTGCCAAATATCATGGATGAGATATGAACGGTGTGACGAGACAGTATAACAGAGGAACCCAATTTCGACTTAAGGTTTAGGGAGATTTAAGATAAGAGTCGAACAAATAAATAAACAGGCAGATCTGAGATAATAGGAGTCAGATTTCTCACTGAGGAAGTTACTAATAAGTGAAGGGTGAAAAGTAGCTAGAATGAACTCTATGGTGCTGGATTTATACTAGATACATTGCTATAAATTCATGTTTATATAGAAAGATTTATAGACAGATAGATATAGAAGTAATTATAGTTGTATTTATAAATGGGTTAGTATGCATACATATAGTTCCTAGCTCAGTTCCCTGAGGGGGCCTGTAAGCACTGACACCTCAGTGGCAAGGAGCACACCTATGACTCACTTCTTGGTTTCCAATACCATTCTCCGATAAAAGGAACCAGAGCTCCTTGGAGAAATGTCTAATTCTAGGGCTGGGGTAGGAAATATACAAGATGAGTCTGGAGCATGTTTTAGTGCTAGAAAGCAAGGAAGTGCTACAAGAATTTAAAAAAAGGAAAGAAGGAAGGAAAGAAGGGAGGAAGAGGAAAAGAGAGGGAGGGAGGGAAGCTGAGAGAGAGAGAGAAGCATATCCAAAGGAAACAGGAATCAACCTGAAAGAGTTCCTAATAAACAAAGCCAGAACACTTGGAGCAAAAAATAAATAACGCCATGTCTTATATAAAAGAAATACCACAAGTGAGTGCCTTCAACAAATGCTAATTTATTTTGTCGCAGTTTAGAAGGCTAGAAGTCCGAACTCAGGGTGCTGGCTCTAGGGGAAGGCTTTCTCTTCTATTAGCTCTGGAGGAAGATCCTTGTCTAGAATTCTTGAGCCTCTGCTCCTGAGCAATCTTCGTGTAACTTGGCATCTCTCTTCCCCATCTCTGCTCTGCTTGTTTGTTTAACTTCTTTTATATCGCAAAGAGATTGACTCAAGATACACCCTACACTAATCCTGCCTCATTAGCATAACAAAAACAACTCATTCCCAAATGGGATTATAACCACAAATATAGAGGTTAGGATTTAAAACACATATTTTTGGGGAACAAAATTCAACCCATAATATGTGGTACTGAATTATAACCCAAAATCTAAAAAAATATATACATAAGCCTATACTGATATAAATAAATGATTGAACAAATAAATAAATGAGGGAGAAGGGACAAATCTTCCTTACAGAAGAGTTCTGAATAATATATACAGATACCTCCTCCAAGAGGTGGAGCTTAATTCTCTTCCTTCTGAACGTGGGCTGGACCTAGTGACTCCCTTTGAAAGAACAGAGTATGGAAAGGGAGACATTGTAACTTTATGGTAGATCAACCTGGAAGCCAATACCTTAGCCAAGTGATCAAACTGAACATCACCAGTAATAAGTCATGTCAATAACTTGTATCCTTTGACATGTGATCAGAAGACTACTACACTTCTGTGATATTCGTTCTAAAAACTTGTAATGCCAGTCTAATCTTGAGAAAAACATTAGTCCAATTCAAAACGAAGGGTATTCTACAAAATACTCAACCTGTACTTCTCAACAGTGTCAAGGTCATGAAAAGAAACTGTCACAGATTGGAGGAGACCAAGGAGACATAAGGACTAATTGCAATAGTGTATCTTGAAACAGAAAAAGCATGACAATGGAAAAATTCATGAAATCTGAATGAAGTCTATAACTTAGTTAATAGTTAAAGAAAAAGAAGAAGAAAGAGAGAGAGAAAGAAAGAAAGAAAAACAGCAAAAAAGAGAAGCATACAGGAAGTCATGACACCGGCATTTCCTTTCAAGGGGAAACTGACCTCCAAGTGATACTTGAAAGTCAAAGGGGACTGAGCCACCCTATTCTCTGTTGGCTCATGGAAATGTCCCCTGGAATAGTGACTGGGAAGATGTCCACTGCTCATCGGAATAGTCAGGGGGCCTGAGTTGGCCTTGGATCTGAGGTAAGACAAGTTCTTGGGAGAAGCTCAGACTATTACCACATCATGTGGGCAAGGACATGAAGTGTTAATGTGTCTGAAGGCATGTGTTTGTAGCCGGAAATGAGGAGCTCCAAGCTGATGAACTGCCGTGACCAGCCTGCTGCTTCCTTCCTATCCAATATCTTTCTGCATAGACAGACACCACAGGACTGTACATATTTGCAAATAAATAGCTTAATGTTATTTAGCCCTTCCTATTTGTCTGTTCATTCTGTCCTTCTAAGTAAGCAAGTTGCTCCTACAGGGCAGGAAGAGCATACTTAATGCCTCAAATCCCCCTTTGTTCTATAGAAACTGGTGCTTTGTGAAGTTCCTCTCCGCATCCACAGACTGTGGCTTTCGCCAGTTGACCACAATGTAGATTTTTCTAGGATCCATGTTTGTTTCTCTGGGCCTGTTAAAATACAGAAAAAAAAAAAAAAATGACTACAGATATTCTTAATATTTAATAGTAAATTGGAGAAATTGGAGCCCTAAAAAGATAAGAGCCTGTTTAAGGTTACAGAAGGAGTCCACAAATGAGTAAGGACCACATTTCCTGAATGCCTAATCCGCTCCTTTCTCCACACACTTTTCTTTGCTTTGAAGTTGAGGATTAGCTATCTTTCCTGGGGTTCCTATGACTTGCTTATCCCAGTGGCTTTTTAAAGATGTATGTTTAGTGGGAAGAGATTATGTTTCAGGTCCTCAGTCCAATGGTAATGCTGTGCAAATGTTAAATGTTACTAGAGCAACAATAACAATAATGAGGACCACTGTGGTGGTGGTGATGATGCTGATGGTGATAATGGATCCTACAGAACTTTGTTACAAAACCATCACCATGATCATTATTGCACTTGCCACAGTACAAAAATGATTGTAATTTTTCAGCCCAGGAAATTTCCCCATTCTCTCTCCCCTTTGAAGAGCCAGAGAGAAACCTAAAAAAAAGATGTTGAAAGGAGCCCTTCATGTGGTCTCACATCACAACACAAGTCTGAGAGGTCTAAAAGGCACTCATCTCAGGGGTTCCTCACTGCCATCATGGCTTCATGGCCAGGGTAGCACTTGGCCATTTGGGGAGCTCTTAAAACTGTAAGGACGAAATGAAACAAGGAGCAAAGAAAATGATCATACTCAGGAAAAACTAGAGATGCTACCCTCTAGATTGAAGACCTAACAATAGTTGTGAAACTCTCGACAATAGGTACACACTTGCTTCCCTGCTTGTTTCACTCAGGACACACTAAGTAATAGTACGATAACAAACAATTCCCCAAATCCCACTCATGCTATTTGCTCACTCCTGGACCCAGGCTGATGGAGGGCCCACCACACGGTACATACTAGGTATAGGGGTAGGAAGATGAAAAAATATGAAGAAGTCTACACTGGCTCATAAGTGCTTTCACCTGGAGCTGCCACATGTCACTTCTGCAAGCACGTTGTTGGCCAGAACAAGTTACAGAGCTGCATCCAGGCTGCATGTGGTAGGGAAGTGACATCCTCCAGTGTGGCAGGAAGGGGAGGGGAACAGGGACTATGTCAGTGCTGCTTGCTGTGCCAAACTATTGACCCTGCTTGTGGTGCTCAACTATTGAGCCAGGGTCCAGGGTCGCCAAGAAAGATATGACTTACACACAGGCATTGGGTGGAACAACACTTGACTCACACAGAGAAGAGACAGAGCAATGTGAGCTTCAGCAGTGGGCGTGGGCTCTCCATGGCCAGCAGGTCAGTCCTCTCAGCAGCCAGCGCAAGGATGGTGGTCTTCATGCACTCCTCTGTGCTGCAGAGGAGGGGCCTTTGCCCTCCCGGCAGGAACAGACAGAGAAGTGGGTTGGCCAGGTGCCATACAATGCACACGCCTTAGCGGTAAGCAGATTGTGTACCCAGGACAGGGAGAGAGTTTCCCTGATAAGGAAGAAGAGGAAACTGGGACAGAAGAGACTCAGTTCCCAGCCTCCATTACCAGGCAACACTTGGAGCCCAAGGACTCTGATTAGGCAGTCTATGTGAGGGCCAGATAAACTGCACAAGAGACCATTTTCCCAACAGAGGAGAAGTCGTGCATACAACCACCTATGCTGTGTGCCCGAGACCAGTAAACTGATGGGCAAGCTGAAGTGCAGTGCTGCACCTCAGACTTAAATACAGTGGCACGTTCTGCAGGGTGATTCACCGCTCAGTCTCAATGCTGTCCTGCTTTACCTCTTTCTCTGCAGTGAGCTGAGCACTCGCTTGATTTCCCCGCTATTCCTGTACCCAGGGACGGCTGAGTGCAGTTCCTGGGGAAATAGGCTGTAAGCAGAAATCTTCCGGGAGGGCATGTATTTCTTATAAAAGACACAACCTCAGGAAGAGAAAGTCTTTTGCTTGTCCCTTCTTCTTGTGTGGACCATTGATGCCATGCCTGAAAGGCAGATGTCATCTTGGAGACCACTGGGTGACACAATGAAAGAAAGTCAAACAGAATTGCAGAGATGCTTGCCTTGGAAACTTCGAACTGCTACACCAATGTTTAAAGCCACTTATCTCTAGATGGCTTGTGATGTGTTAACTAGAGCAAAAAGTGTACCTAACGGTTACAGAGTTAGCAGGAACCTTTGTGATCACAAGGTCCTCATTTCACAGATAAGAAAACTGAGACCTAGAAGTTAAGCGGCATACTCAAGGCTCACAGCAAAATTAGCAGCTAGGCGGATCTTAGCCTAAAAAAAAAAAACATTGTCATTGTGTTAATTCCGACTCATAGCGACCTTGTAGGACAGAGTAGAACTATCCCGTAGGGTTTCCAAGGAGTAGCTGATGGATTCAAAGAGCTGACCAAATGAGCTCTTAGCCTAGGGATTAAAAACGATGTGATTTTTGACGGCACTTGCTTCTTGTTCTTCTCTGTTCTCTGGGTCCAAACTGACTGTGCCATGGCACCAGCAGATATTTCTCTTTATATATCATATAATTCTTGCATTTTCCCCCCAATCCTTCATCTTACCAGCCCACTATAACCCGACGCCCCAATCCTGAACTTTCCCAGTCTGGTTAACAATCCATCTACAGAGGAAACCCCATATTCAGTCAGAAGCAAAGCCCTCTATGACTGTATTCCTATTAGGCCAACACAATCAGTCTGAGACAGGATGTGTCATAATCCTCTGAGAAGTTTTCCACTTTCAAATTACTACTGGAATGTCAAGGGCAAGAAGAAAAGGCATCAGAAGTCAGCGTGCTGAGGTGTAGCTCATGGCACATGCACTATAGCAGAGAATAATAATTGATTTCTAATGGCTGAGAACATTTAACCTGGCCATGTGCAGAAAGGGGAACAGAGCAAGAAGGAGAAAAGGAGCCAACCTCTAGATCCCACTTAAAAACTTCTTGAAGTCTAAATTAATTTGGTTCTATCTCACTTACAGGGAAAGTATCTATTTCACTTGCAGCCAATGTGAGCGTTTGTTTAACCTCTTGGAGGATAGGCTATAGCTGTGTGTAGACCTCTGCAAGAAGTGGCACGGTTATCCAATTTCCCTCTAATTGCTCTAACAAGGATGAATTAGGACTTTTATCAGCAGGCCTGAATGATCAGTTTGGAGTCAGCCATGGGCGGTGAAGCTGGTTATTAAACAAAACTACTGTGTTAACTCCTAATAATACACAGTGAGGGCAAATTAAGCAGAAGACAAATATCCCATCCTCATGACACTGGAGAATATGTTCTCTCGACTTTATGTTTTAAAGTGATGCTATTATTAGTGCCATCTAAGTTCATTTCCAAGGCATAATAGGGAAGTAAATGTTCACTTGGGCTTTCTACGTGCTTTTACTTTTTTTAAACCATTCTGACAATGGAACATGGTACAATGTTTAAATATCCACTCGGGCTAGGCTCTGCTTTGATATGCATTAATTAATCCAATAACATCATCTCGGGAGAACTCACAGAAAGCTTGAGCAACACAATGCTCCCCTGATAATTGTTCCTGGCTGAGAACTGTGGCCAGCCCTGGCATTACTGTCTTTGCTCAAAATATCACTGCACTTATTCAAGATAGTATACAAGAAAACACTTCTATTTCTACCCAGTTCATCTTCAGCTACACCACACTGTCACTGACTCTCCTTCTCAAGTATAAGTTACAGCAGACATGCAGACTCTGGAAACAGAGGACTATTGAAAAGACAATTGGAGTTAAATAAACTGATCAAGTATCACGAGCGTGGAGGAAGGGAGAGTCATCCTTGTGTCTCATCAAAATCTCAGAAGCCCATACTGCTAGAACCTTGCTGATTGTCACGAAGGGCTGGGAGAGGCGACTGATTATTGAGCGGTGAACGGCATGGATTAGAGGGTATGGGAACACATGCAATTTAGAAAGCTGGGTTCGTGCATCAAATGAATGGACTTTATTGTACAATTTAAAACCCACTTGAACACTGACTGGCATGAAATCCAATAGCAGAATATAAGTGCTTTAATAATAAAGCTTTGCAGAGCATGATCTGAAGACAGTACCTTTGGGAGCCAGCATCTTGATATAACTTTACCCAACCACTGAATCCTTGTTGACCTTCCACAAATGACTTGCACCTTCTGGATCCTCTTTTTTATCTGTTGCAGAAGGACAGATATGTGTGAACTTCCTTTCCATCCTACTTATTCTACAGTATTCATGAGTTAACGTAGGGAGAACACTTTGAACTTGGCTAAGTCAAATCTGGGGTCTCCGGTGGTGCAAATGAGTAACGTGCTCAGCTGCTAACCGAAAGGTTGGCGGTTGAAGTCCACCCAGAGGCACCTTAGAAGAAAGGTCTCATGATCTACTTCCAAAAACCAGCCATTGGAAAACCTGTGGAGCACTGTTCTACTTTGACAAACAGGAGGCGCCATGAGTTGGAATTTCTACTTAACAGCAACCTTTTTTCTTAAGTCGAGTATATGCAAGAGACCAATCTCAGAGCATCTGTTTTCCTTTCCCTCTTTTATTTTTTACAGTCCCAGAGAACTTGGGATTATAATTGTTTGTCTGTTGCAGATAAACCTGCTGGCCATTCATCCCCTGAACCTACAATCTGTATTTGGATACTGTAGTGAATCAGACAGTCAGATCACAGCCAACAGAGGATTAGCACCTCAGCTTGGAAAAGGCAACTGGAGAGGGTGGGGACCTTAAGTAGCAGAGATCTTAGTTTCATCTCCAGAGCTCCAGCAATAAAGACCAAGGGCAATACTCCCACTAGCAACAATGTCTTGAAATGAATTATTCCCCCCCAAAACATCTTCCTGTGGGGTTGCTATGAGTTGGAATCCACTTGAAGGCAATGGTTTTGGTGTTTGGTTTTCTAAAACATCTCAACCAGATTTCAGCAATGACTCTCTGCTATCTCCTTCCACCCCTTTCGTCCATATGTGCATACACACTGGACTAGAAGAACACCAAGAGCTGGATGGTCTTACACACAAAAGGTCACTTACTTGGCCCTGCTCACTTGCTTGTGTGTTGAAATCTCAAACAACTTCCAGAATCCTGTTAGGCCTAGGACAATGAGTGGCGTGCTTGACTCCGTTGGCAATAGGGGCGTCCTCCACTGGACTTCCTAGATATCTATTCAAGCACCATGAGAAGCTGGCAGGTTTAAGGTTGTGGCAAACGGAATAGAACTTTGCATCTGTGTGACTTGCAGTGCCTCCCAGCAGAGGAGACAGAATATACACTCCTTCCCTCTTGGCTTTGGTGTGGCCATGTGGCCTGCTTTGGCTGATGGCATGGGAGTACACGGGCAAATGCTTCAAGCGTACCTGCATGGTTTGGCCTGATCTCTTGCTCCTCTGAAGAGCATGCCTCAGGTAGCTACTGATGCTTCATCTTGGGCCCCAGATTGAAGACCCGTAGAGCAGATCTGAACTCAGCCCCAGGAACGGTTGCCCAGCTGATTGTCAGGCCACTAGTAAGAAAATCAATGTCATTGTTGTAAACCAGTGACAGTTCAGGGATATTTGTCATACATCATTATCACAGTAAACCAACAAACAACCGAAAAGCCTGACCGGATACAGGAGGACACCAAAATACATTAGATATATAAACCCTGCCCTCAAGGAGTTTTCCGACAGGTAAGGAAAGTAAGAAAAGCACATTTAATAATAAAAATATGAGGTAAAAAACATCCAAAGTACCACAAGAAAGAAAATGCTCATGGGAGTTTCCTTCCAGTGTGAGAGGGAAGGAGACAGGGAGGTTGGAGAATAAGAGATGCTTCATGGTGGTTGTGGTGTTTCAGCTGGATTTTGAAGAATGGAAAGATGAGAACATATGGAAAAGTGAGGAATGGCATCCCAGGTACCCAGGTAGAGGGAATAGTAGGAGCAAAGAGAAGGGCACATGGATGAGAAATCCCCAAGGAGAAGTATGAGTGCCAGTTCCGTTTTGGAAAACTCAAAACACAGTGGTCAGCCCAAAGCTTTCTACACATAAAGGCATGCTTCCTTTGCCATTTGGATTTCTTATGTATAATCCTCCAAGTCTGAGCCTGAGTCATGTTGAAATGTAGAAATAGGACGGAGAATGAATACTTTAGAAACCTAACTCGTTATATCTTTAAAGAGAAGCACATTTCTTCCTCCACTTTGTTCAGTGTGTGGAATATGGAATTCATCTCAGAAAACCCCAGAGATGACTCTATCGACTGTCCTTTAAATAGAATTAAAATTGACTCAAGACATATCTGTAAATCTATTAAATTACATAGTATACAACTGAGCTGCAGCTGGTCCTCCAGGAGGAAATTAAGCAGGTGAAGAGAGAAATGAAGTGGACAGGTTGTCACTGGATGCTGAGGTTCCTTGTCAATGGGATGGAGGGAGCAGTTAGTGTCAAATGTGAAAGTTGTACCAGACTGGGAGACTTCAGCTGACTGGCTGAATCAAAGGGCCAGGCAATTTTTTATTTATGTGAAGAAACAGCACCCATCACCTCCGATAGTCAGGAAGAACTGGATTCTTCCCCCGCGGACTTCTGGAAGGTGTGGTTGAGTGTAGAGTAGAAATCTCTGATACTCTCTATTTGTACTGTCGCACACTTACGGTGTTCCATCTCCTAGGAAGCAAGACGTAGTCTCTGTCACCACTTGTTTAGTTTCCTCCGTCCACTGTTATCTCACCCCTCACCCAAATAAGCATTCCTTGAGCCCCTGCTCTGTGCTGGGCATTCTTCTTCCAGGCTTTGGGATTGACGGTCATGGCGTAGGCTCTGTCGGAGAGGAGCTCACCTCCAGAGTGAGGTTTGGGCTCACACGCCCATCAGGAGGGTGATGGGTGGAACCATTTTGAAGTGAGTCCAGCCAGACCCTTCCAGAGACCGATAGCACACTGGGGTGGTGACACCCCTGCCACAAATATTCTTTGCTACAAGAACAGTGACTCTACCCTCAAGCAGGATGAGGGCTCTACCTTCCACAGTCACGTGCCACATAATGTCCATTCGGGCAATGTCTGACAGTATATATGTCTGTGGTCTCGTAAGGTTATAATAGAGTTCAGAAATCCCGATCGGAGAACGGAAGGTAGCGGAGGTAACTAGACAGCGATCGCAACAGCTTCCCACACGCATCGTGTGTATCTCGTGTCTCTTGTATACAAAGCAATTGCATTGCCAGGCATATAATGGTCCAGTACATAAATAACCTATAACACATGTGTTTTGATAGTCATAATAAACACCTGTTACTGGCTTACGTATGCACTATCCCGTGCTATCTTTATTTTAATGTGAACTTCTCCTACTTAACAAATTAACAGTTTACCATAAAACAGGGTGTACTTCGACTTGTCGGCAGCAGCAGCCAGTCTTGTTATTGCACGTCTCTTGAATGTTGTAGTGTTATTTCTCTGTTTAATTTTCTTTTGAAAATGTTACCGTGAAGTGAATCATGGCTTCCAAACGTAGCAAAACCAGGGCTAGCGATAGCAGCAACAAGAGGCAAAGGAGAAGTATCAATCTGGAAGTGAAAACGAAAGGTGTCCCATATAGATTTGATAAGTATATAATATGGTGTTTGCATGATGTGCAAATCACAGAACGTCCTACCTCACAGAACTTACCATGAATGTTAACCAGTGCATAACTTCGTTGCCGTGTAGAAAGCACTGAACTCTCAAACTATAGATATTATTATTGTTAGAAACAATGGAACCCCGGTGGCGCAGTGGTTAAGAGCTCAGCTCCTTACCAAAATGTCGGCAGTTCGAATCCACCAGCCGCTCCTTGGAAACCCTATGGGGCAGTTCTACTCTGTCCTATAGCATCGCTGTGAGTCGGAATCGACTCAACAGCAACGGGCTAAGACGTAATGACGATATTCATGGTAAACAAAGGTTGAGATTGGAGTTGCAAGGTGGAGTGAACCCAGTTTTTGTCTGTGGAGGAGTGACTACATATCCTCCGAGTTTCCCATTTGTAGAGAGAGGAAATGCTTCACTGGGGTGGCTCCGTTTAACCACTCCCCACACCGTATGTGACGTTCCACAGACTTTTCTTCCTAATTTGTTCATTCAATTCAACAAATAGTGATGGAGTGCCTATTATGGGTTAGGCATTGTTTCAGGTGTTAGGCATAAAATAGTGAACAAGATTTGTGATCACAACCTCGCCCTCATAAAGCTTACAATAGTAAGTGGCAGATAGTAATGAAGTCACTGTGCAAATAAATAGTTAACTACAACTGAGATGAATGTTATGAAACAAAAGGGCAGGATGTTGTGATTTATACCAAAACAGGTAGAAATCCAGATAGCACCTACATTTTGTGCCTTTGACTCCAAAATAAACCCAACCTGAGCAGCTGGCTTAGGTTTCCCATGAAGAGAATTGGGTTGGCATGACACTTGCATGGAAGAAGTTCTAACAATATGCAGCCAGTTTAGCTTTTGTTGATTAAATAGGTTTCATTATGGGAGTGTATGAGTTAGGATAACCAACCATCCTGATTTGTCTTGAATTAAGGGGTTTCCTGGCATGTGGGACTTTCAGTACTAACACTGGGACAATCCCAGGCAAATGGGACAGTGGGTCACTCTAGTGTGTATGTGTGTGTGGAGATGTGTGTGACTTCATGCATGTACATGTTGCATGCATAAATTGGAACATCTCAGTTTCTTTATCTATAAAATGAGAAGTGAAGAAGCTAAGCTTGCTTCTAAGGATAAATGTCTATGCTTCCTTGTAAATATCTGAAGCTAGAAACAGGTGTCTTAAGTGTCTATATATTCCATAGGTGAGTGAGAAGAATATATCTGTAGTGTTTGGTGTATGCAGGTTGGGGGGTGGTTATGGTCTGTGTCCACAATTGGCAAGTGTGGTACCCCAGGGTGTGTAGCATAAAACAAAACCCTTCCCCATTATTTTCTCTGAATAGTAATTGTGTTTAATTTCTGTGGGAGCTCTGAGCTCTATGCGAAACAGTTTAAGTCTCTTTGTGCCACACTGATCTACTGTGCTTGATGGCAAATGGGCTACCCCGAGCCTTGTTGTTAGAGCTGGAAAATCTGTGTAAGTGCTTAGTAATTTTTTAAAGTTTTGAAAGGCATGTGTGCATGTGTGGCCATGAAGCGCCTGTCTCTAGGCTGGCTCATGGGTTCCAATGGCAGCGTGCACAGCATACCTCCCGCCTGGCAACTCACAAACTCATCAGTTCTTCTGGCATGAGAGGCTGTTTCAAGGACTGTTACCATGAGTGGAATTAGCATGCACTATCTCTCTGGAGCCTGTTAGCTTTTTGATTCCAACTCCCGTGGTGAAAAATAAATGCATGTAATTTTGTTGGAAAAAAAGTGTCTTTAGGGCATTTGTGCTATTCTTGGCTCTGCTCTACAGGACAGACGCTATTTTTTTTTTTTTTTTGAAGTCAAGCTCCCAAATGGCAGTGGCCAAAACTAACATAGGCCACCATCCGGGAGGACAGGAAATTATGGCAGTGCCACCCTGCCACCCTCTGCTGGGGCACTGACAACTGCCGTTCGGTTTCTGTCTCCCAGCTTCCACAGACCTGGTCCTCTGCTAACGCCCTCCTTCTGTGTGTGGTCTGGAATCTACAGTTCCTTCCAGCTGTTGGGCGATAAACGCAATTTGTCAATATGAAACAGTGCAGAAGGATGCTTAGTTTGAGAACACATCATTCCAAAGGATGCTCAGACCTAGAGTAGAGACTGGGCCTTGTTGGACTGGGAGTTTCTGGCACCTTCTAGAAAACACGCAAATTCCACTTTCTCCATTCAAGCCCTCAAGCCCATCCCTCCTCTGAATTCCTTATTTAGCGCATTTTCATATACTGTGTTGGGCCAACTCTTTTTAAGCTCTAGTTGTTATTTAGCACTTACTTAACTGCTGGATGCATGCCTCACCCCGAGCTAGAGTGGTTCTAGAACTTTGTACCGCCTGCCTTCTCCTTAGCCTTCTTGACACGAGACTAAGGGCCATTCCATCTACTACAGACCTGAGCACGAAGCACGTTCCTCTGCTTCCCAACTTTTTATTTTCTTGTTAACACTTTTTTGACTAGTTGACATGATGGAAGTGAGAGAAAATATCGGACGACAGGCGGTAAACAGACTTGGAATCTCTTCCTTACCCTGTGACAAATCCTCTACTGAATGTATTTTCCTTGCAACTTGCTATGGCTTTAAGGGAAAAAATAAGTTACCCACCAAGCTGTGGTTGTATGGAGTCCTTGTTATCCCAGAAATCATTAGCATAGCCCACCAAGACAGGCCTTATGCGTGCTATTTCTGAGAAGTTTTCACCTTTTACACTGGAAGGGCCTTCTCTGGCTTAGTATTTTATTTGTATGCATTTTATCCATAATTGTACTACTTTTCCCCCTCTGAACCCCATTGTCCATCTGGTCTTTAATGGAGGGAAACAGGGCTAAGATTACAATGTGTCCAGATTTATATCTAAATACAGTCTAGTTGCATTTGGAGCCCTAGAGAATCAGTCAAGGCTATTATTGGCTGCCAGGATTTTTAGAAAATACATAAATCTCCCTTTGTGCCATAAATACATTCCTGCATTCAGAGCTCAGAGACAGACCTCATTATACCACATCCTGAGAGAGGGAGAAGCACATGTCATTCTGAGTGACAGGTGACATGTTCTCTAGAAACATACAAAAACATTGCAAGCTAATTTAATTCCTTCTCATTTTTAACAATGGTTGAAATAATTGTAGCTGTGCAAAGATGTTTGGTATAGCCTGGAACACAGGGGTTTTACGCAAGGTGATGTCACAAAGCCCAGGTGAGCTTTGCCACCGTGGTGGCAGAGGTCTTTGATAACATAGCCCCTGTTTGTAAGTGGTCTGCAATTCCTAGTGCAAATTTGCTTAGAAGTAAGTGATAGTTAGGTCTATAAAACTTAAAATTATCCCTCAGAGGGTTCTCAATCACCGGTTGCACGTTAGAACAACCTAGGGAGCTTTAAAAACTACCGGGCCGTCTAGGCCCACCCGCATGGGTTGTGTTTTGTTGGTCTGAGATGAATCTTGCATTGACATTTTTAAAATCCTTTCCAGATAATCCTATTGAGCATCCTGGATTGAGAACCGGTGACCTAATGCAGTGCTTCTCAAACTTCTTATGCATCACAATTGTCTGTAAGGCTTGTTAAAACACAGATTCCTGGGCCTGCCCTTAGAGTTTTTAACACTGTAGGTCTGCGCTGGGATCTGAGAATTTTCGCTTCTGAAAAGTTTCCGGGCGATGCTAATGCATTCTGGTCTGGGGACCACACTTTGAGAACCACTACACTAGTGGTTTGGGATTATAAAGTGTTCATTGTGGTGCATTGTTTGGAAAGGATTATATACATATATTTTAACTAATTTTCTACTTTGTTCTTTGAGTTATGTCAACCTGGTCTACTAGTAATACTCTGTCATTTTCTTAGAAATGGAATTTCTGGACTATATCTTCCTACTCTAAATATCAAACAAAAACTCAGTCTTCCAAAAGCCTCTATTTGATCACGCATTGGAAAATGCAGATGAAAAACCCTGGACTTTTGGGAACATGTATAAATAAAGTTCTTATAGAAGATGGTAACACTGAAAAGCTATACACAGCCTTTTTGCCTTATCTAGAGCGAAAGAGGCATCCCTGGCTGAAGAAGGTAATTTTCTAAGACCTCAGGTCAATTCCTTTTGATTCTCCTAAAAACCTAAGCATCATGTATTCCGTAGGTTGGGAAGAAGCCTATCTAAAATATGGAGACTTCTAAGTCGGGTTCTTCATTTTCTTACAGGGTGTTTGCAACACTTTACCTTTCCTCATTTGAGATCTCTGCATCAAAGTCAAGACAGCCACGGGGATTGTTTCATATCTTAGGGCCTCTTAATATCCTTTGAAAGTCCCTCTAGCACTCTTAATGTTGCCTAGCAGCAGGGTCCTCTAATAATAGACACCCTTTAGCCCAGAATCATAGCCCCGATCAATGTTGTAATGTTTTCAATAACTGGAGTCCAGGGGCTATGATCCAAGGATATTTCAGAATAAAGTTGTCCTCTCTCTACCTGCGTTTATGGAAAGGAATTAAATAGAGAAGAGATAAGCTTGCATTTGCAAACCACATCGGGTATCTGGGAGCTGATTTCCATTTTAAAACAGTTTGAGTTTCTTGACCTACTTTGCACTGGGGCCACAAAAATCATAGCAAGAAAGACATATTATTTGATATTGCAAGAAAGACATATTCCTTGATATGGAAGTTGTGTTTCTTGCGGGGCTTCATACCAGTTCGTTCTGGTTCAAACCCCTGCTGAGAATTTGCATTTCTAACAAGTGCCCAAGCAATGCTAATACTGCTGGTTAGGGACCAATTCTGAGAACCACTAGTTGAGCTGTGGGTCTCCAAATTTATTATACATAAGAATCACATGAGGGTCTTTTTCAAATGTAGATTTTGATTCAATATATCTAGGGTGGACATGCAAATTCTCAGCAAGGATTTGAACCAGAATGAACCGGTTTGAAGCCTTAATTTCTTTTGATAATCTCCAAGGCTCTCCAACATCCATTCGAAGGTCAGGAAAATGTACTTGAAATAACTGGTCATCCTCATGTGTGGCTGAAGGTCTCACATCTGAAATCAGATGTATCATTAGCCCCAACAAATATCAGGGGGTGATCAGGCCATTAGGGTAGAATCCCTGATCATTGATCACATGGTCCCTGGACATCCTGGGGGTGAGGGGAGAAGGACAGCATGGTACATGCTGTTAATGACCCACTCTGGCTTAGACCCAAGCAAGACAGGCCTCTGTGGAACTCTACACTTTAGATTAGAGCAGAGCTTCTTAAACATTAGTCCCTGGTTAGTGTGAACGGTTGAAATGCTCCGTTGCTAACTACAAGGTTGGAGGTTCGAGTCCACACAGTGACATCTCAGAAGAAAGGCCTAGCGATCTACTTCCAAAAAATCAGCCATTGAAAACCCTCTGGAGCACAGACTCCTCTGGTACACTTGGGGTCTCCCCGAGTTGGAACTGACTAGACAGCAAATGGTTACAGGTTCTTAAACATTATTGTGTACTGGATTCATCTGGGGATCTTGTTAATGAGCAGATTCTGAATCCATAAGTCTGGAATGGCCTGAGAGTATTCATTTTAGCAAGTACCCAGGTGATGTTGATGCTGCTAATCCATGAATCACCTTTTGAGGAGCACGTCTTTAGAGAACCCTATCTCCCGCAGGGTCTAGGAGTCTGTGGGGCTAAGGGATTATGAATACTCACAGCTGCTTATGAGTCATTCTCTGGATACCCAGGATGTTAGAATTCTCTGCCCCAGTGGCTCTGAGCTCACTTACTGTGCTGCACAGGGCCTCTGCACTGGCCTGTCCTTCTGCGGATGGACTGTGCCATTGAATTGCCCATTTCTTATCCTATAATTTGTCTTTAACAAACTTTAGTCCAGTTTCTCTCCTTCTTAAAGACCCTCAAACTCTGCTTGTCCTCAAGCCTGAGAAAGCACCAAAAAGGTGGAACATGCCCCCTTATCAGCTTCTTCTGGGAATCAGCTGACCACAGCAAGACACCTTTCCTGTCAGACCCCACTAGTCATCACCGCTGCGTGGCCAGCTTCCCCCTAAAGAGTCTGCTTATCTCTGCATGCCCCTCCTCACCTTTCCGAAGAAAAGCCTTTCTCAGTTTGATTCTGAGATGCTGGCACATTTCTGAGATTAGAGTGTTCTTCCTATTGCAGTAGTCATTCTTTCTGAATAAAGCCTCCTCCAATCGGAGTCCAGATTTGTTTGTATCTGACTATACCAACAGACCGGAGGGGAACAAGGGGAGGCTGTAGCCACTGGGTATAGATGGAGCTTTGGTGTGTGGGCTGGGGTGTGTGAGGCATTTCACGATGTGGATCAGAGCCAGAGGAGGTTATGAGAAGGGGTACAGACCAGGGGCCAGCTCTTTCTGGGATACCAAGTTGCAATGTAGAACTAAGAGGAACCCCAGAACACCAAATTCAAATGTGAACTTTCAGGCCCTTATGAGTCATGTTTGTTAAGGTAGGAGAATAGAAGAGATTTTAGTAGTTTGTTATTTGATTTAAAGCTTTAAAATATTTAGATATATGTTGATATATATATCTATATATCTATAGATATATTTGCGTCTCCCATACACACAACCCCCCAGTACTTAAAAGTGAGCCTGCTTATGGCTGATATAATTTGTGACGTGTGTGTGTGTTATGTGTGAAGCTGACGTATATCTAAGTACTGTTTTCTGACTCAGGAAAATAAAGTCTATCCAACTAATATTTTTTGACCTGCACACACATCTCACACTCGCTGGTAGAAAATGAGCTCTCATCTTCTTCTTCTTCAAAATCATCCTTCTTAATTAGTCCTTAGGTCACTGCCCCAGCATGTCAGATCCCTTTGTCCTACTGAACCTCATGCCCTATTAGCTTTATCTTTTAGAAATTTGATTCATGTGCAGGCACAAGAAAAACGAGAGGAGAAGCAACAACTTCAAAGGAAAGAGGACATCTAGGAATATACAGAATGGGAGGAGGGGGGAGAGAGAGAGAGAGAGAAGACAGTGAAGCCTTAGAAAAAGCAAGGTAGTAAGGAGGGACCGCTGTGCCATGGTTCTGTGTGTTTGGGATGCTAAGCAAGTGGGCGTAACAAGCAAGAGGAAGCAGACCGACTACTGTGAACAGAGTAGAGGAAGGACATAGACAGAGAAGAGCTGAAAACTACCAGTGGATCCTGTGAGATATATCCAAAACACCAAAGATATGTCTTGTTCCTTCTCGGTACACGGATCTACTTGTGAGCACCTCTAAATATATCTGCTTGTTAGCTCATCCCCAAAAGGTAAGCTAGAAAGCATATTAGAGTAACCATGTCAGCAACTCATCTGGATCCTCATAAATATGGCAGAATTCTTGTTTCCACGAGGATTCAGGATGTCAATAAAGCAGCAGCATTGAATTGCTACATAATGATGAGCACCCTTGGTTGTGTTCTCACTACATACTAAGTGTTTCATCTGCCTAATCTCACTTAATCTTGACAATTTGGAGGTAGGATTATTTGTCCACTTTATAGACTCAACAAGGTCAAGTGCTTTGCCCAGGCGCCAGCCTCCCTTCCCTCCACCATACAATGGTAAGCTCCTTGAGGGCAAGGACTGTCTCCTTTCTCTTTTTTATCCCAAAGACTGTGTTAGGCTCAATAAATACTTGCTGAATTGAATGGAATTGAGAGTAGAATTTGTCTCTACTTTTTCCCTCTGGGCTTATTGACAGAGCTAATGCTTCTTCTAAATTCCTCTGAGATCATTCTTCCTAAAGGCAGTTCTCAGGAGGGAATCAATGACTCCTGTCCCTGTGGGAATTAATGATTTCCTAAAGATTTCTAGGACTGAGAGCTGTCTGTGCTTCATTGGCTTTCTGCTGTGTATTATGCAAGATAATGCTAAGAGAGAGGTCTTGTCAAAGGCAAATAAAGCCTAAATGAAAGATAAACAGATTACAAAAAAACTTTCCTACAATGACTATACAATAGATTATAGTTGCCCAAGTATGAAATACCTGTCACTCCCCTCTGTCTAAATATAGCTGGGTTCTGCTTTTCCTACTGTACGTCCCTGTAGCTACAGCCTGCATGTGTTATAGAACATTACTATCACAAAATTTGCAATTTATTTAAGACAAAAAAAAAAAAAAAAAGAACAACAAAAAATAAATAAAAAAGAACAACAAAAAATAAATGAAAAAGAACAAAAAAAACTTAGGTGGATGCTTACCACAGGGTGGTGGTGTAAGGATTTCATGAGCTAAAGTATCAGAAACTGCCTAGTTTGTAGTCAGGCTTATAGAAAGCATTTACTGTCTATTCCGTAGTGATATTGCCAATATGTACACCTGGGATTGCCCGGATACCCACTAAGGAGAAAGAATGCTGGCCGTTAACACCTGGCTCAGCTGTACCAAGGTGCTCGCATGGTTAGCGGCCCTGGATATTCACTGAGAGGCTTTTGCTGGTTTATTTGCATTATACAATTTTAATACTTAGGAAGATAGAACTAGTTAGCAATTTGAGTCTTTTATTGATGAAGGTCAGTTTAACATCAAGGGACATGAAAAGGTCACTATTAATCTAGAACATTTGTAATGCATATACTGTCATTTGGGATAATTTAGGTTCCTTTAACCATCGCCGTTACTCTCCGCATACTACTTGGTTTAAAATCATCTGAATATATTAAAATAAAATCTGGCTTCGAGATCCTGTTCTTTCTCGTTTTCACCGTGCAGTTCTTGAGTCTGGTCTTTAGTGTTCTGCTTATAAAACGAGAATGACCAGCTCCAACTCATAGAATGGTTTAAAGAGCACATAAATAAATTATTGGGTGAGAGAGTATTTTGTAAACTTTGGTAGGATGCTACAGAAAACATCAGGTTATTATTGTTGCAAATGACATTTGTCAGAAACTAGTAAGCCCTAAAGAAGCTCTGGTGGTGCAGTGGTGAAGCACTTCGCTGCTAATCGGAAGGTCGATGGTTCGAACCCACCGGCCGCTCCATGGGAGAAAGATGGAGCAGTCTGCTTCCATAAAGATTTACAACCTTGGAAACCCAGTGGGGCAGTTCTACCCTGTCCTATAGGGTTGCTAGGAGTCAGAATCGACTGGAAGGCAGTGGGGTGGGAGTACGCCTTTAAAAGACCTTGATTTGGCTGGAAAAGAGGTTCCAACGAAATATAAACTACTATCTTCTTTGAGTTTGGCTCAGAACTTGGTCTGATTCAAAGTTTACTTGGGATGAGGGGTTTGGAAACCCCGCCAATTTCTGTCACCAACTGGGTGATGTTGCTGTGCTATGAAGTCTCACGGTTGCCTAGCACTCCTGGCAGGGTAAAGTCCCTGAATCTGATCAGAATCAGTTAGTGAATGCACACACAAAAAATGCAAATTGTTTCCAGTGTTGAAAAAAGCCCCACATTTATTCAAACCTTTGAAGTGACTATTTCTAATAAAAGAAGATTCCCTTGGCAAATTGTGAAGTTGGAAAGTTTAGTTTCGTTTGAATTATTTGTGTGAGAGATCCCTATGGGCAAAACAGAAAATGGCTATTTCTCTGCTTGTTATTAGAGGGGAAGACAGTGTATTTTCCATAAATCAAAAATAACTGATGATATGGAAGAGTGTTTTTTTTTTTTTCAGGATTGGTTAGCTCTGCAGCTTCTTAAAAATTTGACGTCATGAATTAGCTAATCTCTTTAACACCTACCTCTCTGAGCTTTGAGCCAGCAGGGACCATACACGCTTGGGGTTATAAAATCCTTAAGGAATTTTGTTCAGTATGAGATATCCTGTGGTTGCTCCATAAATATTTATTGATGACAATGTCAGTGGTAATGATGACACCAATTAAATGGGCATTATTAAGAATAAGAAGTCTCAAATTAGGCTAAATGGGTGATATTGGAAGGAGAGCTGGGCCTAGGATACTTTGCTGCATTTATCTAAAGACTAAGGTAAGCTATTCAAGAAAAGAGAGGATATGGGGTTTGCTTAGCTTAGAGTGTTAATCGATTTGTCCCAGATTTGTTAGATAATTGCTTATGCTGAACACTGTGTAGAATTAAGCTCATTGAAGATCAAGGCTATGCGCGTATTTTGAGTTTACAAACTCAATAAATATTTGTTGAATGAATCAATTAGTGAAGAAATGTTCAGTGTTTCTATGTCTCGTGTTTTCTTCTCCATTCTTCTGCCACCTTCAAAATAATCCATCAATAATTCAAAGAGAAGCACCAGAGGGTGTTGGGAGTGTGTGTATGTGTGTGTGTGTCTGTGTGTCTGTGTGTATGTGGACATGCGTGTCTGTCTCCCAACTGAACCCAGCAGGTGACTTCCAGGACTGCTCCTGACAGGTCTTCTGGCAGCCTGCAGGGATATACGAGTAGAAATGTTACATTCTCCTAGGTAGGTTGCTCATGGAGTTACGGATAGAATCTAATTGGCAGAGACAAGTTCATGAGAGTATGGTTTAAAAGAAACTTTGCAGCTCTGGGTGGTAAGGTGAAGAACAGTTTAGGTGAAAATGGATGTTTCAGGAGTGCAGGCAAACCAGAGCAGCCATGAGCTAGCTAAACGGGAGAATAATTACCCCGTAACTTAAAAAATGACGGTGACCTCTTTCAAGAGGTTAGTTTACCTGACACTGCTTGCCTGACCTGTCAACAGTTGCTTCACACCAGAAAGGCTGACTCCAGCTACCTGAACTGCAAGTGGGAAGAAGCGGAAGTGGCAGAGAACTAGCAGGTCATTCTATTGTCTCTGGGGAAGGATGGCTGGTTCTTTGGTGGAGGTGCAAATTGCACCAGTGACAGAGACCCGCTCTGGGAAAACAATTATGTCATTTATAAGACAGCCAGGGTTATATGTATGGCTCCGGCTAGATTCTGTGCAGTTTTCACTACCTCTTTGCATCCCCCTGCCTTGGGTCTCACTAACCCATCTCTCTCATCCTGGCACCCGTATCTTTGGCATATCTCAGATGTTCATCATTTTGCAAGCTGGCTCGTGTGCCTACCTTCTTACAATCTCCCCTTGGAAGCCAGCTCCTCAGTAGTATCTGAGTGTTGAGAGCAGGGTGTTCTCTGAGGTTTGGCAGACCAACCTTCGGCCAAGTCACAGTCTGTGTCTAAGTTTGCCCCATTGGGTAGGAGCTTGATTGATTTTTTTTTCCTTATAAAGCACTATGCGATTAATAAATGCAACAAAACAAACAATAGCAACAAACCCTTAAAATAGCTGCGTTGCTGCTATTGCTGTAAGCGGCAGCACCTTAAGAACAAGGTCCCTGAGCCCTGATGACTATTTACTGTTTGAGGTTTCTATGCTTAAAAGGAAAATTTTCTTTTAATGTGAATAATTAAAGTAAATTCCAAGTGCATAATACAGGCTTTGCAAATAAGCTCCGGCAGGGAGGGTTTTAAAAAACTTTTCTTGATGACTTCGTTTGTTCCCTTTTCTTTTTTACTATTCTGTGAACAGTTACTAATCTTTGTACTACAAAACAATCCTCTTTAGGATTCAGAACTTGCCAATAGCTGGCCCTGCTGCCACAGACGTGAATCTAAAGCAGTGAGAGAGAATTACGTCTTCTGGTTGACAATTTGTATTCTTTCCCAGAAGTCGGAACCACTACCAGGGACCCATTGCAGGTTGCTCCTACTTCTGAAGGAAAGAGAAAGTTCTAAGGTTCCCTGTTTGGGAAGGCAGAGATGAAAACACACTGAACATAATTTCAGCAATGCAGATTAAACATCGCGTCTCCTTGTGACTGCTATTACTATCTGTTGATAAAATATCTCTTGAAACAGAAGAGGATGAAAGAAAGCTATAAAGTCCAAACTCCAGGTTTTCCTCTTCAAAAACAGAACTACAGGGAAGAGATTATGGCCAGCACTCTTGGCCCTGAAATATCAGTTAACTCCCCCAGGCCGATTGGATTTGAAACAATAAAGTTAGTTTGTGTTCTGCGGCCTTTTCTGTGTCATCCTTATACTGGGGTTGGGCGATGGAAGGGACGAACATTACTTTCTTTTCTGAGGCTCTGTTAGGAACTCGCTAACCAAAAGATCGGCAGTTCGAATCCACCAACTGCTCCTTGGAAATCCTATGGGGCAGTTCTACTCTTTCGTATAGGGTTGCTATGAGTTGGAATCAACTCGATGGCAATGGGTTTGGATAAAGAACTCAGATATGAAGTTGGTCCTACATCTCTTCATCAGAACTAGGTCTTCCTTCTGATGTTATCTACTTCCATCAGAGAATCCTTTTACTCCAAGAATTCACACTTGAAATCTTGGAATGTCCTTGAGATTTCCATCTTCTTCCCACATGGTACGTTATTAAATTCTGTTAGTTCTTCGTACGTAATGACCCCAGTATCCTCGCCTTCTCTTTCTATCTTCATCCCTCTTGTCCCCTCCCTCATGAACTCATGCTAAGAGGATTAACACCGTTCCCTAACTTCCCTCCTCTTTTTGCGTTTCTCCTCTTCTAGTTGCTCCTGCACATTGCTGCCAGCTTCTATTTGTTTCTGCTCTGTAGGCCAGCTCCCCAATCAAGGCCTAGAGTGGTTTCTCATAGCCCATCCATTTATTTCTAGTCTTCTTTGTGTGGTAGAATCCTTGTAAATTAAAATATAAATGCAGAACTCAAATAAATAAAAAATGTGGAACTGTTCTTTTTAGGGGAAAACCCAGAGTATTGGCTGCTTGGAGGCCTCTACCCTCTGCTGCCTCCTTAGAGGCTACTGAGACCCTTGCAGAACGCTGTAACTCAGGATGATACAGCGTGAGGGCCATTGCGCCACCATAGGCTGGCAAACTCTTAGTAAGCTGCAGACTGATTTTGCAGGCCTATCAGAGAAAGAATGAATTTACTCTTTTGGCTTCACTTCATCAAGTCCAGTTCATTTCATAATGTAGTTGCACATGTAAGACTGTTTTTCAAACAGTTTATGTTATTGTCACTAAAATGTAAACTCAGCAAAAACATATGGGTGTGTACGTGAGGTGAAAGAGCGAGAGAATGATTCTGGAATCAGAAAGGTCTCCCTGGCTCTTTTGTGTGCATAATCATTTAACCATTCTGAGCCTAGGTTGGTTTTTTCCATCTGTAAAATGGGCATGATAATAGTACCTATTTCAGGGGAGAGGAGAGTAGTGAGGACTGAGATAATGCTTGTAAAGCATTGAGTAAGTTACCTGTTACACAGTAAACACTCAATAAACATGGGTTAGTCTTATGATTATCTCCTTCTCCTCCACTTCTCCCCACTTCCCACACCTTTCAATTCCGGCACACTTCCTCTGCCACCAACACCCCTAAACCAACATTCACCCTGGAGGAAACAGCATGTACTTGATTTATCTCTTTATTCTCTAGAATTCCCAGAACAGAGTTAGTATTCAGTAAACATGTGTCGAATGAGTAATATAAAGGTGAATCAAGAACAAGTTCTGCTCTAAAGAGCTCATTACTAAGTTAAAAATAAGTATAATAAATCAGAAGGGTAACGGCCATACACAAAGTACGGATACGTCGGGGGTTAGAAGAGTGACATTTCATACAGCTCTGTTTAGATTGTGAGATGGTGAATTCAAGATTCCTGGAGTGGTTTATGGTTGACTGTCACATGAATGTTTGTTCAATCATTCCTTCGACAAATATTTGAGTGCCTAATCTGTGTTTGGTGACTCAAACAGTCAAGTGCTTGGCTGCTAATCAAAAGGTTGGAGGTTCGAGTTCACTCGGAGGCTTCTTGGAAGAAAGGTCCGGTGGTCTACTTCCAAAAACGTGGCTATGGAAGACCCTGTGGAGCACAGTTCTACTCATGACATACGTGGGGTCAGAATGTATTCCTTGGCAACTGGTTTTGCTGGCTTCGGGCCACTGAGGCTATACCTACACAATCAGACACGGACTGCTCCTGGGGATCTTGAGGGTTCCTCACTCAGGGAGGTGAGTTCAGAGCTCCAGGTTGAGGAGCAGTCTGGGTCATCTGGAGAAGAAAGGGAGAGATCAGAGCCTGAGCCTGGCATAGGATGACTGGCCAGATGATCAACAGCCCGTACTGGCCTGCAGGCTGGGAAACAGCCCCAGGTCAAGGTCACCTAGCTCTTTCTATATCCAGCAGGAGAGTGCAGATTAAACGGCATCAAAGAGAAAGAAGGGCAGGGCTCACGCCAGAGCAATTTCTATGGCCATTATTTTAGGGGAACGTGTTCCTCCTCTCCTCTTTCCTTCGTTTCCTCTAGGAGACACGTGACACCCTTTCTAAAAGTGCCGACAGTGATGGTGAGGCAGCGGCTGGTGTCTGTGCTGTCAATATGTGAGCCATCTGTCTGTCAAGCTGTCAGCCCTGGTGGAGGGGCTGCTGGAGCCCGCCCAGGCCAGCAGGAAGGCCTGGGAGTGCACAGAGCCTCGTGGACTAGGTGGGCTGAGAAGCGCTTCACCCACGACCACCAGGAGGACGGATGACCTTGGAAACTGTCACGTTCCTTCCTAATCTGTCAGATGGTCCGTCACCTTCCCCTGTCTAACTCTACCCCTCATTCTCAGGACGCCTGTGGCTCAGGCTTCATCACTCCTTTCTGCTGTTTGCCTGCTGCTGCCTTGCCATCTGGCCTCTGGTGTGTACAATCTTCCTTTTCCTTGAGGAAGAACTTCAGTTTTAGGTCATGGTTTCAGATTTTGTAATGACCTCAGGCTATTGACCATTACACGTAATGCAAACCTTCCTTCTTGGTGCCAAGCTGGCTTGATAGATAATCATTCCCCTGCCATTTTTATGTGTTTTAGAGAAATGTGTATTTATTGACTGATCTCTAAGACTATCATATCAGGCAAGATTTTTGTTTAAAAGGTACATTATCCCACATGGATTGACTTCTGCATTAGGAAACAAAAAGAAACGAACACTTTCAAAACAGAGCTGTAGAGTGAAAGTCTGAGTTGTTGAATTCAAAAGTCCTTGACACCCTCCCTACTAGGGAGAGGCCCTGGGATGGTGGGTAGCTCTTTGGCCTGGGAATCAGAGACCTACGTTCTGGCCTCATCTCTTCCTTTAACTGGGTGGCTGAACTTCTGTAAACATGGGGGATAACTAATCGAATTCCAAATTTTCTTGCAATGCTAAAACTCATCACTACCTAACCGATGCTCAGCTCCTTTCTTCTCCAAATTACATTGTTGCTGTTGTTGTCAGCTGTCGTTGAGTCAGCTCTGACTCATAGTGACCCCAGGTACAACAGGAGCAAATGTTGCCAGGTCTTCTGCCATCTTCACATTGTTGATATACTTGAGTCCATTGTTTTGGCCACTGTGTATCTTGAGTGCCTTCCAACTTAGTGGGCTCATCTTCCAGCACTGTACTGGACAATATTCCGTTGTGATCCATAGCGTTTTCACTGGCTAATTTTCAGAAATAGGTTGCCAGGTGTTTCTCCCTAATCTGTCTTCATCTGGAAGCTCTGCTGAAACCTGTTCACCATGGGTGACCCTGCTGGTATTTGAAATACTAGTGGCACAGCTTCCAGTATCACAGTAACTGCAAGCCACCACAGTAAGGCAAACTAACAGATGGGTGATGGCTGTAAACGACAGGACTGTAGAATTGATAGCTTGAATAATTCAACTTATTGATTACAGTTTATCCTACTTGGCTTGCTATTTTCATTTGTTCACGCGTGAATTCATGTGCTTATTCATTTACTCGTTCAACTATTCATTCATTTCTTCAAACAAAGATATCACACACTTGTATTTGGATCAAATAATGGAGGCACCCATTCTGATGCAGTGAGATCAGAAACCCAGGCAAAATTCTCTGCCCTCCTCTGAAAGCTGCCTTAAGATTGGTGAACACGTGTCTCAAGGCATTTAAGGAAGCCCCAGCTGTGCAATCTATGTCCATGTAATTTCAGATAATAAAGGGTATCAAGGTAAAGCCTGCCTAATTAACAACAACAACAACAAAACGAAAATGAACTCTAGACGAATTACTGGTAACTTAGTTTATAAGCTAGGTACTTAACAGGTGATACTAGAGATAAAACCAGTTAAGTCTCAGGCCAGTGCTTGAATAAGAGTGTTTGCTTCCACTGAGATTTGACAAAAAGGAAAACAATTCTTCTCGATCCTTTCAAAGGTAATAGACTTGAACTGAGGATCAGGTGGTGAATCGGGAGAACAGAAGAGAGAAAAGGCACTATTACCTTTCTTACAATCCAGCGGAATTTGATGAATGCTGGGAAAGTTCAGAAGGACCCAGATGCAGAAGTCCATTGAGGTCAGAACATTGACTGTGAGCTCGGTCTACAACAGGAACAATGCCATTCCAGAGTCAGTGCAGGGGAGGGAAAGGTGCTGTCAGAATTTCTAGGCAGAAAATGACTCAATTCTTAGCACAGAACTCAAAGCCTTGGGGAACTAGAAGAGAGAATACAGGTCTTTATTTACCATCCAAGAAGGGACATGTCATGATGGAAGGGACCCTCTAACTCTCTGGGTTTCAGTGTCCTCATCAGTTAGAGAAAAGGGAATTAAAGTATATCACAGAGGTAACAGGCTCAAACACCTACACAATGCCGGGCCAAAAGAAAGAAAAAAAACAGTTCCATTGAATGTATTCTGACTCACGGCGCCCCCATGTGTGTCAGGGCAGAACTGCACTCCATAGGGTTTTCAATGGCTGTGATCTGTCAGAAGTAGATGGCCAGTGGTAATGAATTTTGAGGCTCCTCTGGGTGGATCTGAACCGCAAGGTAATATAAATTACAATAGGAAATATTGGTGGGATCAATGCTGAATTGGAAGATGCATGCCTCTTCTGAAGACACTCAAATTAAAATACATATATTTCTGGAACCAGGTTTAGCTCTGGGCCACTGACTTACAACCTTTCTACTAAACTTATTTGTTTAAGAAACGCTGATGTCTGTAAGTGTTCCCATTGTCTCTAATTTTCTGTAGTTAGAAATCTATTGAATTCCTCTAAATTTAACAAGTGTGGATTGTCACCCTATTGATGAAAATCTGCTGATCAGAGTCAGGTTTTATGGACCCCAAACAGCTTCCCCACAATATCCTTCCCCAGAGCAGTCATCTGCAGCTGTAGTATGTTCATTCCCTTGCCAAGTGACCCCCCAGGAAGATTCGGGGTAGAGGGCTAGTCACTAACACTCACTGTAAGTGGGCATTTGGTTTCCAAAAATGGTGCAAGAGTGTTATCCAAAAGCCTCAGCCTGAGAGCACTTCTTTACCTCCGTGGCTCCACTGCCAGTTATCATTGCATAGAAGAACCCTCCCTCCTCCTTCCCTCCCTCATCTTTCCCTCCCTCTCTGCTTCTCCAGTGGTAATGACTTTGTTCCCACACCCATTTCCTGATGCCTGTGAGCCTTTTGACTCAGCCCCAGCATCTCCCTGGGTGCTCAGCGGCAGCATTGTCCATCTTGCCCCTAGACCAGGGGTAATGGATCCCGTTCACTGTGGACTCACCATTGGTGCCCCTGCCATGGTTGTTCTTCTCATCTAAGGCCTGCAAGGGCACCTGGAGCTCTCTATGTGTCCCGTTGTTTTCCTCCTTGTCTGAGGCTGTTCACACACTCCACAACGGTGGCCCAGGGCTCCAGGCCTCCCTGGCACCAGGGAGCCATTTTTCTTACTGCCACTTCTTAGCCAGAGGCGGGAAGGCACAGGCAGGGGGAGGCGTGTTCCTACTCACAGAACTCAGTGTTTGAATTCTCTGAATTCCCAAGCTGCCAATGGGGGGCTGTGAGCTAGTTTCTTTCCCTGAAGAACCCCAGAGGCCTGGGCAGCTTCTTAAGTGAGTAAATATTTTCCTCTGATTTTACTAGATAAACAGAAATAACTCATTCTTCACCTCTGGATATGAGGGAATCTTTCCTTTAATCTTCCTAGCAGGACCTGGATAGTTTCTCATGCTTTGGATATCAGCCAAAGCATCTCACCATTCTGCTTTCCTTTCCATTTGAGAAGCTGAAAGGGGAGGAAGGAAAAGGCTGGCATTTAACTTTCCCTTCTTCCCCCATGTCTTTTTCTTAGGTTTGGAGGTAAGGAGACCAAATAATTGAAAACACCCACTGAAGCTCTTCGTCTTCCCAGCAGATGGAAAAAGGAGGAGGGCAGAGCCTGGAGTGGTGCTGTTGGACCCGCCAGGCTGGGATGAGGGAGCAGGAATCTTTATACCATTAGTGGAGCCCAGCTCCATGTTACCTAGGAGGCCTCATTTGCATCTTTAGATGTAACACTAGGGAGGTTTTTTTTTTAATCTTTCCTATTTGGAGGATTTCTGGCCCGTATTCTTGTACTGTTTTTTGGGGAAAGTGCAGTATTTTACTGTTCAGGACGGGTTTCCTCTAGAGGGGGGATTGATGGGAGGGCGGGAGCTGATTGGTTTTATGCGAGTTCTATAATCTCTGTTCCTTGAAAATAGGTTACTTTGGTCTCAAGATGTCACTGTGTGATTCTTGGGGGACACCCATTCACGAGGAGTATATGGACCCATTTCCAAATGTTTAACTAGGAGACAGAGTTCTCAGGATGGGCCTGTGAGGTAAGACTCTGTTGACAATTTTCTCTACTTATAATATGGGTGTAATACAGTGTGTCTTCATAAATGTAATGTTTGAAAGAATGCTCTAGGGTAGCATTGTTCTACATGTGCCAGGCCTGCCTGTGTACACGTACATGCACGTATACAGCTGGTACAGCCACAGAGTGATTTTGTATTGGAAGACTTGCCTGCAATAACCCTCAGGTACAGAGATCTAAAGAGCCCTTGGGAAGAAGTGTGTAGCCTCACATATCCTTTGACGGGCTCTTTGTAGTAGCATTTACTGTTTGAATTCCTGGCAAATGGCTCCCTAGACTCTCACTGAGAAATTGGGAAGAGCTTTCTTCTTCACCGTGAACCACACTGCAGAAGGCATCCTTCAATCCTTCTGCTCAGCCTATTTGACAGGTAAGAAAATGGAAGTCCAGATGATCGGAAGACTAAATTCTGAACTAAAACCAGGAGAGCTGGATTTTATGAGAACATCTAGCTTATTAAATGAACTTGAAGCATACTATAAATGAAAGCACATTAGAACACAATGAGTCTAATCACTTCCTTTTATAAATGAAAGAATTGGCCCCCAGAGAATTTGTCTTTGTCCCTTCTGTCATCCCCTTGCTTCATCCTTTCTCTAACAGTTTCTATCTGTGTCCCCAGAGTTTCTCAGAGCTTCCATTCTGCCTAAGGGAAGGCCATATTGAAAAATGAAAACTTACCAAGGTTGTAGACACTTGTGTTTCTCCTCTCAGACGTTTTGTATTCAAAAAGATCATTAAGTAAGGGAGGAAATTCTTAAGCAACGATTTTATCTTTACCTGGAATTTTTATTTCAGTGAGGAAAGTATGTTTAAGCAGGGGATCTTTTTAGGTGTTCTTAAAATTGCAATCTTCTTTTCATAGAAGATCAGTTATGATGATCCAATTTAACACTATTAGTAATAACAGTTATTATAATAATTGGTAACAGTTATTGGACATTTACTATGTCCCAGCATTGATTTCCAGCACCTGTCTGTCAGTTGGTCATACTGTGGTGGCTTGCGTGTTGCTCTGATGCTGGAAGCTATGCCACTGGTATTTTAAATACCAACAGGGTCACCTATGGTGGCCTTTTTATTAGGTCAACCCAAAATAGATGAGGGGTGGGAACTTCTCTGTGTCTTAAGACTTGCCTCTTTTCATTCATTGTGGGAGGGGGAGTGTGTGTTATAGCTTTAAAACCAGCTCCATCAAACTGTCAGCTAATCATTGATGTTTTCCCTTAGGGGCTTCTAGCTGTTCATTCCATTGGGCTCACTGGGAGTTCTTCAGAGCTCTGTGATCCAAGGCACCTTGGCTTTTCTTTCTGTCCTATTGCTTTGGGGTTTTGTGTTGTTTCCATTTGTTTCCTTCTGGGAAATTTTCAGAGGTGCATAGCCTCCATTTATTATAATTTTGTATTTTGTTATGTATTGGGTGTGAACAATTGCATTTTCCTATTTATTATACCTGCAATCTAGTGTATCATTTTTAAAAGTTACACAGGATTTACTGTGCACCAATAGCGACAGGTAAGGGCCACAGGGAGTACCCTGTGGCTATAGACTATGTTTCTCTTTCCTTCCCCTTCTTCCCATCTGAGACAGGCTCTGAGCTGCTGGAGCCATTCTATAGAGACGTATTTATCAATCCAATATATTTCCTCAGGTCTGCAGCTATTCATAAAAGAATAGTTTCCTCGCAGTATTTCTTCTGTCTTTTCAGAACGGGCCACTTTGACCAAACATAATGCTATAAGCTGATCAAAAAACTTGATAGCAAGAACAGCTATTCCTTCTGTGAGGAGATTCAGCAAGGATTAAGAAAGCACGGTGCGGCTCAGAGAAGCATAGGACTTGTTGTTCTATTATCAGAGACACTCTGAGACAACCAAGAAGTATTATGGAGAAACTACTATGTGATAGGCCTTATGACTACACAAAAATGCATAAAGAATATTTCTTACTATCGGGGAGCTTGAAGTCAAGGAGAGTTCAAGGTGTATACTCTATGAAAATGATCACAACCCAAGGCAGTATCTACTTAACGTTTTGTGGAAATGAGAAATTCCAGTGGACTGGGTGAAGAGGCTTAAGCTATGCCTGAAAGGATGAATTGGATTGTGATGTCTGCATAAGAAGGAGGAAGGCTTTCCAGATAAGAAAACACTGTGAGTGTAAAAATCTTTGGCTTCTCCCTTATTAACAGTTAGTTGATATCCATAAAAAAAAAAAAAAAAAGAAATGTTGCTGGTGAGTCTATTCCGATTCAAAGCAAACATACAGTACAGAGTAGAACTGCCTTGTAGGGTGTCTAAGAGTGGCTGGTGAACTGCTGACTGAGTTCTTTAAGCACTGCACCACCAGGTAAGTCTTGTCAATTTAATTTCTGAAATGTCACTCAACTCATCTTCACGTCTGGTTTTATGTTGTTGTTGTATTTTTTTTTCTGAGCACATACCCCAGTACATGTAAGGTGAGGCAGCAAAAACCTGGGTAGAAAACTGCAATCATACTGTCTTGAAGAACCAGAAAACAGAGTTTAATTATTCACAGAAAAGGGGAAGTGAGGAGAGGAATTTTTTAAAAGAAAAAGAGAGGGGATTCCCAAATTCTGTTTATAAAGAAACTTTTCCCAAATCTCTGACTGATCTCTGAACTGTGCATGCACAGAGCAGACTCTAAGCATTCAAGCTAAGGCAAAAAGAATGAACAGAGATTTCAACTGCTACTCACCAAAAATGAGATTGGGCTTTGAATCTGGGTCCAGTCAAGTTAATTGGCTATTAAAACAAACAAAAACATTAAGATGCTTTAGAGAAATATAACTAAATCCAGAGTCTCCACAGTGCATCACATACACTATTTAGAACATAATTCAAAATTTCCAGACATAAGATCTGATGACCCATATTCAAGAAAAAAAGCAATCAATGGAGTCTAAGCCAGACGCTGGTCTAACCCAGATAAACAGAAACTGGATTGGCTATATTAACTGCAGATAAAATATCATGTTTCATAATGATATAAGGGTCAATGTATTAGAAATACTTAATGATAATGAAAGGTTATATGTATAATAACAGGACTTCAAAATAAATACAAGCTATTTATATTAAAATATAAATATTTTATAAGATTAAAATATTCACTAAATTAAAAGGAGATATAGAAAAAATAATTTTAGATGGTGATTTTAACATCCTCCACTCAGTTATTGATAGAACAAGACCAAAAAAATCACTAAGACAGAATATCTGAACAACACTATTAGCCACTATGATCTAATGAATATGCATAGACTGCTATGCCCAGCAACGGTGGAGAATATTATTTTCAAGTGATCCCCAAAATAGACTATATGCTGGACCATGAATCAAGTCTCAATAATTTAAAATGATTGCAATCATACAGAACATGTTCTCTGACTACTGTGTAATTAAATTAATCAAAAAGATATCTAGAAAACCTTGAATTTTGGAAATTAAATAACATGTATCTGAATAGTCCATGGGTCAAAAAAGAAATTACGAGGGAAATTAGAAATTATAACTGAATTAAGGGGGAAATACAACACATAAGAATTTTTTTTACAGCTAAGACAATCCTTAGAAGGAAATTTATAACATTAAACTTCTATTAAAAAAGAAGAAAAGTATAATATCAATTGACTAAGATTGTAAATTAAGAAGCTAAAAAAAGAGTAAAGTAAACCCATAATAAGTAGGAGGAAAGTAATAGATAAGAGCAGAAGTAAACAAAATAGAAAACTGAAAAAAAAGAAAAATAACAAAGCCAAAATCAGTTCTTCGAAGAAAATCAACAATATTAAGCTCCTAGCTAGATTCATCAAGAACAAAAGAGAAAAAGACACAAATTACCAACATCAGAAATAAGAGAATGGATATCACTATAGCTCACATAGATATTAAAAGAATAATCAGTGTCTTAGGCTGGGTTCTCTAGAGAAGCAAAACCAGTAAAGTGTATAAATATATATATATAGAGAGATTTATATCAAGGAAATGGCTGACACAATTGTAGGGGCTGGAATATCCCAAGTCCATGGGTCAGGATAGAGGTTTCTCCGATTCATGTAGCCACAGGGGCTGACAAACCCAAGATAGGCAGGTCAGGCAGCGAGGCTCTTGCTCACAGCCTTCGAAGATCCATAAATCCATGAATCCCAAGATTGGTAGGCAAGATGGCAGGTAAGCTGCCAGCTCAAGTCCCAAGAACAGGAGCTAGCTGCAGGATTCAGAGCAAAGGCCCACAAGTCTCGCCAGAAAGTCCACTTATATATTTGATGCAGGCCACACCCCCAAGGAAAGTCCTTTTCAACCGATTGGCTACTCACAGCATATCCCATCACAGAAGTGATCACATTATATCAAATCCCATTATGGAAGTGATCACATCAGCATACGACTGCCAAACTACATCATAACTGACAAACCACTCAGAATCATGGCCCAGCCAAGCTGACACACGACCTTAACGATCACAGGAGGAATATTATTAACAACTTTATGTCACTAAGTTAGATTTATTTGAAAAATTCTTTGAAAAATACAATTACTGATACCAATACAAGATGAAATAGAAAATATTAATAGTCTTATACTTATTAAAGACATTGAATTTTTTATTCCACAAAGAAAATTCCAGAATCAGTTGTTTCACTGCTGCTTTCTTTCAAACATTTAAGGAAGAAATAATGCCAGTCTTCATAAGTGCTTATTTACCAAACACTATGCTAAGGATTTCACATATGTTTTCTTATTTTATTTTCCAAATATTCTGGTTAGGTAGGTCATATTTCATCCCCATTTTATAGATAAGAAAACAAGTTTAGAAGGGGCTAAATAAATTGCTTCAGGTCACATAGTTAATAAATGGTACAGCTCAGACTTGACCTTGAATAGTTTGACTCTACAGCTTATACTCAACAAACATGCTATGTTGTTTCCCTATGGTTCATCATTATACTTTTCATAGCATAATGTCTGACACACAGTAGGACCACAGTATATGTTGTTAATTGAATGAACAATAGATACAACTGAAATCTTTGGGTAAGAAAATACTATTTGATTGATTACAAAAATATGAATGCAGTATACCAGGAGCATAGTACTCACCAAGAATCTTGGATAGTCTCTTACAGAATAAGAAATATGTATACATGCTATTATTTCAAACTCCCTGTGTCTGGGAATTTTTTGCTCTTTCTGTGGAACTTATAAATGGCAACTGCAACTCATTACTCTGTGTTTGTGTTACATCAATAGATCTGCCAAATGTCAGTGAAAGGGAAAAACTGAAAAAAGTTGATAAGCATAATATCACTGGAAATGGAGGAAGCAGTAGATTCCTCACTAAACCAAATGTTTTTATATATGTATTTTTTTAAATATAGGAAGGAGTCCATATTCCAAACAGACATTACTTGGGAGTGGTTTTCAGTCACTTTCACTGGATTTTTTTTTTTGGGGGGGGTCACAAATAGTGTTTATTTTTTAAAACTCCATTGAAGTATAATTTACATGTCATAAACTCACCCATTTTAAGTGTACAATTAAATGATGTTTTGTTAGTTTACCAAGTTGCACAATCATCAACATAATCCAGTTTTAGAACATTTTCATCACGCTGATAAAATTTCTCATGTCCATTTATAGTTAATACTTGTTTCTACCCCCACCTGAGGCAAACACTGATCTACTTTCTATTTCCATAGATTTACTCGGTGGTACAGCGGTTAAGAGCTCAGCTGCTAACCAAAATGTCGGCAGTTCGAATCCACCAGCCACTACTTGGAAACCCTAGGGGGCAGCTCTACTCAGTTCTATAGGGTTGCTATGAGTCGGAATTGACTCTACGGTAACGGGTTTGGTTTTGGTTTGGGCATTTAATATAAGTAGAATCATACAGTATGTTGTCCTTTGAATCTAACTTCTTTCATTTATTGTGTTTTTGAAGTTTATCCATGTTGTACAATGTGTCAGTACTTCATTTCTTTTTATAGCTAAATAATATTTCATTGTATGGACATACGACATTTTGTTTATCTAGTTGATGGATATTTGGGTCGCTTCCACATTTGGCTGTTATAAATAATGCCTTACACTGGATTTTAACTTATTGCTTGGTTCCCAGGCTAGTAGTCCAATGAAGTTAGAACATACATTTATATATAAGTGAATATGAATTCCATTTGGACAAGTGGTTTATCATAAACGAAAATACCTTCAACAAGCAGCATTCAATACACATATTGAGTGCTTTCTATGTATTAAACAGTGTTTGATATTGTGGGGAATACACTTAACAAGAGAGAAGTGGTCTCTGTTCACAGCAGCCTTCATTCTACTTGGGGAGATGGATAATAAGCAAAGAAAGAAAGAAAAAATATCTGATAGTGGCTAAGTGTTACAGAGTTAACAAAATTAATTAAAGTAAATGAGTAAGTAGGTGGCTATTTTAGATTGAGCGGTCAAGGAAGTCCTCTTCGAGGAAGTGAACTTTGAGCTAATATCTGAGTAATACAAAGGAGCCAGCATGGAATAATTAGGAAGCATGGGCAGAGGGAACAGTTAGTGTGAAGATCCTAAAGCAATAATGAGCTTGTCACATTTGAGGAGTAATAAGAAAGCCAGTGAAGCTTCAGGGTGATGGGCAAGGGGAAAGAAATGCTAAGAGACAAACTTTGTGAGGTAGATGGGGCCAAATTACATAGGGTTTTGTAAAACAGCACAAGGAATTTGAATTATATTCTAAATTCAAAGGGAGACCTTTGAAGGATTTTAGGCAGGAGACTACTGCGATATGTTTTAGGTTTGAAATTATGTCTTTGACTTTTTTTGTGTCAAGAATGGACTGTAAGAGGCAAAAATGGAAGCAGAGAAACCAATTAGGAATCACTACAGTAGTTCAGAGGAATCCCTGGGTGGTGCAAATGGTTAAAACTCACAGCTGCTAACTGAAAGGTTGCAGGGTCAAGTTCACCCAGAAGTGCCTTGGAAGAAAGGCCTGGCAATCTACATCTGAAAAATCAGCCATTGAAAACCCTATGGAACACAGTTCTACTCTGACACATGTGGGGTTGTCATGCGTGGGAGTCATCTTGACAGCCAATGTACAGTAGCCCAGAAGAGAAATAAAGGTGGATTAGATAAACCGATGGTAGGAGAATTTTAGATAAATTTTAGGAGTAGAGTAGAAAGGACTTACATATCACGATATGAGGATCAGGGAGTTCAGTGAATAAAAAATTAAGGATAACTTGTTTTTTTTAATTTTATTTTATTGTGCTTCAGCTGAAACTTTACAGAGCAAATTAGTTTCTCATTCAATTTATACACAACTTGTTTTGTGACATTGGTTGCAAACCCCATGAAGTGTCAACACTCTGGGCTTCCATACCCCAACTCTCCATTTCCATCAATCTATTTTTCCTGTCCCTCCCTACCTTCTAGTCATTGCGTTTGGGGAGGTGTTGCCTTTTGGTCTCGTATGCATGATTGAACTGAGAAGCACTTTCCAAATGTATGTTGTTTATTTTGTACACCTGTCTAATCTTTGGATGAAGGATGAACTTCAGGAGTGCCTTCAGTTCTGAGTTAGCAGGGTGTGCAGGGGCCATAGTCTACAGGGTTCTTCCAGTCTCTGTCTGACCAGTAAGTCTGGTCTATTTTTTTTTTTAAATTTGAATTTTGTTCTACAGTTTTCTCCCTCTCTGTCCAGGACCCTGTATTGTGATCCCCTTCAGAGCGGTTGGTGGTGGTAGCCGGGCACCATCTAGTTCTTCATGGTTCAAGCTGGTGGAGGCTGTGGTTGGTGTGGTCCATTAGTCCTCTGGACTAATATTTACTTTGTGTCTTTGGTTTTCTTCATTCTCCTTTTCTCTGGAAGGGATGGGACCAGTAAATGTATCTTACATGGCCACTCACAAGCTTTTAAGACCATAGATGATACTCACCAAAGTTGGATGTAGAACATTTTCTTTATGAAATTTGTTATGCCAATTGACCCAGATGTCCTCTGAAACCATGGTCCCAAGGCCCCAACCCCAGCTACTCGGTCCCTCAAAGTGATTGGATGTGTCCAGGACACTTCTTAGCTTTTGCTTTGGTCCAGTTGTAATGACCTCTCCTGTATTGTGTGTTGTCCTTCCTTTCACAGAAGTTAATACTTGTCTACTATCTAGTTAGTGAGTTCTCCCTCCTCCCTCCCCACCCTCATAACCATCAAACAATGCTTTTTTCAGTGTTTAAACCTTTTCTTGAGTTCTTATTATAGTTGTCTCATACAATATTTGTCCTTTTGTGACTAATTTCACTCAGCATAATGCCCTTGTCTATTTTTTTCTTGGTTTTGTCTGTGTTTTCCTTGATTTCTTTCCTAATCTCTTGGAGAGCCCTAAATATTAGTCTTTTGAATTCCATGTCAGATAGTTCCACTGCCTTTTCTTCTACCAGAAACGCATCTGATTCTTTATTTTGGTCCATTGCTGGGGCCATCTTGTTCTGCTTATTTATATGCTGTGACATTGTCTGCAGTCTTTGAACATTAAGATATTTTTTATTTATTGATTGCATGTTGATTTGTTTTATCCTACTTTTTTGTTTTGTTTTGATATGTCAGGGTGGGTGGACCAGGTATGTTTTGCTGCTTGCTTGTCTGTGGGTACGATGGTTCTCACCACCTTGTCCAGGTGGGCAGGGCAGCAACAGGCAGGGCAAGCCCGTTTTGCTGTACACTGTTTTGGTGCAGTGGCTGAGTGTGGACGGGGTGGGTGCTGTCTGTCTCCTAATGTTGGTCCAGTAGTGTGGGAGACTTCACAGCCCCTTGGCAGTTAGGCAGGGGTTTTGGGTGGGGAGTTGTGTGGGTTCGCTTCCCACCATTTAGCAGCTGGTCGAGGGGTGGGAGGGGTGGGCAGTACTGGCCCAGTGTGGCAGCTGGCCTGAGGTCCGGGGGTGCTTTAGCTGTGGTGGCACAGCCAGGGCCAGTAGCAAGAGGTGTGGCATACAGGGCTAGGTGAGTGTGAGAAAGAAAAGAAAAAAGGGTAGCCGGTGTGTGGGAGCTGGGTGGACCTGGGGGTCTGTAGGAAAAGAAGGGAGGTGAAGTACAAAGCTAGGTGGGAGGTAGAAACAGAAGAAATAAAAGAAAAGAAAGAAAAGAAAAAAATAAGTAGTGGCACTGTTGGGGGAGGGACGAGGCAGACCCAGGTCAGAAGTGGGCCACTGGTTCTTCAGCTGTGGCAGTGCAGCAAGATCCAGCAGCAGGGTGATGAGGTGTCATACAGGCCTAGGTCTGAGGGAGAAGGAAAAGGAAGAGAGATAAAAGAAAAAAAAATTGGCAGCATGCTGGGAGCTGGTGAGTATGTCAAGGAGAACCTGAGGGCCAGTTGGAAGGGCCACCATTTGCTGGTGGCTTTCTAGCTGAGCAGCATGGTATGGCCCCTCGAGAAGGGGCAGAAGTGGTGCATGGGGCTAGGTGAGAGGGAGAAAAAAAAAAAAGAAGGAAGGAAAAGAGAGAGAAAAAATGGCATAGTAGGAGCCATTCACTGGAGGTGGGGTGGGCCCAGGATAGGGATGAGCCAGTGCCTCTCCAGCCGAGTGCTTTGGCATGGTCTGTCAGGAAGGGGCAAAGGCGGTGTTCAGGGCTTGGTGGGGAGGGAGAAAGAAAAGGAAGAAAGGAAATGAGAGAGAAAAATTATGGTGCTGAGGGAGAGGGCTGGTAGGGGTGGGGCAGACCTGGGGTGGTGGAAAGCTGATGTCTCTCTCACCGAGTAGCATGGTGTGGCCCATCATGAAGGGGCAGGAGTGCACAGGGCTAGGTGGGAGGGAGAAAGAAAGGGAGAGAGAAAAAAAATGGCTCAGCAGGAGCCAGATGGTGGCTGCAGGGCAGACCCGGGGCAGCAGTGAGCCAGTGTCTCTCTGGCTGAGCGGCTTTGGCCCATTGGGAAGCAACAGAGGCAGTGTACAGGGCAGAGTGGTGAGAGGTGGGAGAGCGTGTTTCTCTGGTTACCAGATGCCCTGTCTCCTGTTGGGAGCTCCATGAAGTTGCCTTCCTGTACACCCTGTCTGGGGCCATTGCTGGCTCTTCTCCAAGATGGTGAAACTGAGCTGTTTTAGCTGACTGGGGACCTCCACTCCATAGCTCTCCTAATTCTCTGTTCTCTGTCAGTTTCTTCTTCTATTTGGTGCTTGATCTAATTCTTTATCCAATCATTTGATGCTTAGGACTCCAGGACTGATGTTTGTATCTGTTTTATTTAGTTTTTTTTGGTCTTTGCTGCAGAGGAGCAGCATGATGCTTCTGTCTATAGCACCATGTTGGTTCTGCCTTCTAACTTCTAGTTTTAGAGCTTGAGCAATTGATTGGGAAGTGGTGCTATTTATTTTGACTGGGAGGATTGAGGTGAGGAACAAATTTCTACAGGGGAAGGATGACTAACAGAATAGAGTTCTGTTTGGGTCACTTTGTGTTTAAGATGGTTATTAGACATGTATGTGGAGATATCAAGTAGGCAGTTGAAATATGAATCTCTGTTTTTAGGGAGAGGTCAGGTTGAAGATATAGATTTGAAAATTACTGGCAGAGAGAGTATATTGAGTGTTCAGGATAAAATTATTTTCTTTAGGGAGGAGAGTTAGACAGTAGAAGAGAAGGGTATGCTGGAAGGAGCCTGGCCCTTCCATCATTTAGTGTTAGTAAACTTTTTTTTTTTTTTGAACCTAAGAAAGCCTACTCAAAAAGTCACAAAGTCCCATTCTCATTCACCACGGTACTAGTAATCACACCGTTTTCTGAGAAAAATCTGATATACTGGTAATTGGACTAGTTGTTTTACAGTTTGAGACAATTGACCATTTACCCCACTGGCTGGGGGCGCAAAACTGGGGTTCTCCTCAGGATGTAATATCTCCCTCAGGATATACATGCTGCCAGCTATAGGTGATTTTTAAGGCCCCACGATGAGAAAGATCAGTGCCTACACTGACATCTAAACCACAGTCGCAGAGAAACCATTGATGGGGATTATATGATGAAACAGGAGGCCAAAACTTAGTCCTGTCTCATCTTGTGAGGGTTTTTGCAGCTATTGGCTCTCAAATCTACTTCATAATTAATTAACTCATCTGTCTGTTAATTTGTTCATTATTCTGCCCACTGATTCTAGTGAAGACTGTATATTACTTGGATTGGGAGTATATGCTTTGTAGCCAGAATGCTGGCTATACTATGACCTTGAGAAGTTACTTGTGCCTCAGCTTCTTCTCTGTAAATGGACATTAAAGTAATAACCTCAAAAGATTGTTGGAGGATTGAATAAATTAATACAAGTAAGGGATTTGGAAAGGTATCTAAAACACAGAAATAATTCAATTAAAGTTGTTTATTATTATTTACTAAGCATCAGTGGTGACAGCAGTGGTAGTTCAGTCATAGAATTCTTGTCTTCCATGCAAGATACGCAGGTTCAATTTCTGGCCAATGCATCTCAAGTGCAGCCACTGCCCATCTGTTAGTGGTGGTTTGTGTGTCGCTACGATGCTGAACAGTTTCCAGTGGAGCGTCCAGAATAAGATGAACTAGGAAGAAAGGCCTGGAGCTTGACTTCTAAAAGATCCACAAATGAAAACCCTGTGGATTACAATGGTCTGGTTCCATTGTGCATGGGGTCACCATGAGTCGGGGGACAACTTGATGGCAGCTAATAACAACCACAAATAGCTTGACCAGGTCCATTGGGGATGAATTGAGAATTAAACATGAACACTGCCTTCAGAAAGCTTATACATTGAGAAACGATACGTATCATCTTCAGAAATAGTCACAGTGCGAGGAAGAAATTTCTGAGAAATAGATGTAGATAGGGCTATGTGACTTCAAGGAGGGATAAATCAGTGCCACCTTTTGGAATAGGAGAGCTTCATTTAAAAGCTGACTATTGAGTTGGTCTTTGAAGGATGAGTAGAAAAGGATTTCCGGGTAGTGGGAATGGTATCAGTAAAAAGCCCAATGGCAAAACGACATGGAAACTAGAAAGTGTATTGATTTGTATCCTGGCAGGAAACAGCACACTAAAAACAGGATAATTAAGGGAAGTTCAAAGTTGTGGGCAGGTTAAAGGGAATCAGCAAGGAACAATGCAATATGTTGTGACCGTTACCATCCCTGAGCCTGAATGGGGCAAGGGGACTGAGCAGTTACTGAAATGCAGAGAGAGGAGCTGCAGGGAGAGGGATGCCTGACAGGAGCTATAACTTTCTATAGATGGATGACGTTATCAATGGCAACCTCAATCTAACTCCCTTAGAATCTGCCACCATACATTCTTTACACACTGTGCCAATAAAAATAGATGAGGGCCTGTGTAATGGCTAAGCCCTCCAAGATCAGGCCTTATACTTCTCTCTCTGGCATCTAACTCTTATTATAGTCCTGGAAGCAATGAAGGGTGGTGGTGATGGGAAGAGGGAGGGTTCCTCAGGAGAATCAGTATTGCCCTGTAAAGTAATTGCCTCACGTTTAAGTCACTAAAGTTTTTTTTTTTTTTATATATATATAAAAAGACAGTCTGTCCTATAAAGATGGGAATGACAGGTAGCTGCCTCTACTATAAGGGAAGTTCAGAGGGATGTGGGGATTCAGGGTTCCCAGCCTCTTCTGACTCATCAGCTCAAATGTCCCCTTCTCATGTCATGGAGTTCCACTCTACCTGCCAGTGCCCTTACCTTGGCGTAAGACACCTGGCAGACTTTGATATTGAATTGCCACCGTGACTCTGCTCAGTCATGTCTGCCCTGCAACTACAGGGATGAGGGCCTCCTTCAAAGCTGTCATGGAGGTCTTCTGATTTTCCACTTGAGTACTAAGCTGGAAATTGAGGGACTTCAGTATGTCCTTTTCCCTGTGTGTTCTCTCTATGGCTGTCAGAGGCAGAGTTATTTGACCCTATAACTTTAGAATCGCTATTGTCATAGTAGAGTCTAAGTCCTACAGCCATTTGATCTCTACCTATTCTATGCCACCGCTCATATGCATTTGAGCAATCCTAATGGCTGATAATCAGTGTCCCATTTCCCTCTTGCAGGGGTTTATCTATGTGCTCCTCAAATCCATCTCCCAAGTCATACTTGAGAGTTGGTTTCTTGGAGACACCCTTGATACCTGCTGCTGCATCAGTCAGGGTCCCAGCAGTAAACAGGTGGGCGCAAATTACTCAAACTATGAAACTGAAGAGAGAGTTTAGTAATGGGATTGTGTCTTAGTTCTCTAGTACTGCTATAACAGAAATACCACAAGTGGATGGCTTCAACAAACAGAAGTTTATTCTCTCATAGTTTAGGAGGCCAGAAGTCCAAATTCTGGGTGTCAGCTCCAGGAAAAGACTTTCTCTGTCAGTTCTGGAGGAAGCTCCTTGTCTTCAATCTTCCCCCAGGCTAGGAGCTTCTCAGCACAGCAAACTGGGGTCCAAAGGACACCCTCTGCTCCTGGTGCTACTTTCTTGGTGGTATGAGGTCCTACTGTCTCTCTGCTTGCTTCTCTCTTCTGTATCTCAAAAGAGATTGATTTAAAACACAGTCTAATCTTTTAGATTGAGTTCTGCCTCATTAACATAACTGCCACTAATCCTACCTCATTAACATCATAGAGGTAGGATTTACAACACACAGGAAAATCACATCAGATGGCAAAATGGTGAACAATTACACAATACTGGGAATCATAGACTAGACAAGGTGATATACATTTTTGGGGGACACAATTCAATCCATAACAGACTGTTTACAGAAATGTAGTCAAACTTTAGGAAAACGAACAAGGGATGGTCTAATACTCTGGGTCTTGCGTGAAGGGCAAGGGGAAGGAATATGAATAGAGGGAGCTGTACGGAGAAAGCTTTCTTAAAATATCTACGGCTTTTAGTAGAGGGATGTATATAACCCTATACTTACTTTCTTCCAGCTCTCTGATCTCTTGTTGGTGCTTTCCAGTGGAAAACTGTGACTGGAAGCCAGAGAACAGGGTACCGTCCCCCCAGATCAGCTTCCTGGTGCTGAAGGCTGGATGGAGAAGATAGAGAGTGCATCTGGAAGGGCAAAGTGAAAATATTCAGCTTAGTTAAAAATCCAATTTGGCTAGCAAGGAAAGTTAGTGAAGAGTAGTGGAAGATGAGATTGGAATAGTAATTTGGAACCAGCATGGGGTTGGGGGCTTTAAATGCTAAAAACTTGTGTTTTCCCTCCTATAGGTAACGGAAAATCGGAAGACTCTTGGATGGAGAAATGATATCATCAAAGATATGCCTTTTGTAAATTAATATGGCAACCACGTGGAGGATGGAATAGAATGCTAATAGACCAGATAGGGGCATGGCTGGAGGCTATGGTAATAGCCTAGACAAAATTTAGTGAGGACGTATGCAATGGTATAAAGAACAAAGAAAAGGACATTGACTTACAGGCAGAATTGACAAGCATTGGAAACTGATTGGCTGTAAATGGCAAAGAAGGGTGAAGAGTTCAAGATGATTCTGATGCAGTTTCCAGAAAAGGGGGCACAGGGAGCTTGTCTGACCATGCAATGTGGAGACAGAGCTGACCGTTAGCGTTCTCATTAGGAAGAAAACTGACGTCTTTACTAGACAAAGTTAACACAGTTTGATGGGAAATCTTTTCCAGCCTAATTTGATTTTCTTACCACATTATTAAGATATTAAAGAAAATGATTAATAATAGAGAAACCTATAATGTGAAAGAAATCAAAGCTTAGAGGAAACATTCACATGATATTAATCCTTTGATATGGCAATGACATCTTCTCTAGAACTCAATGAACATATTCAAACACAAGCTGTGAATATTTGACATGCCAATTGAAGCATTTGCAACTTATGCTCTACATATGCTATGAATATGATAGGTTCTAGACATTTTCCTAGTTTAGGAGGGCCGTATGTCCACTGACTATAACTGGGCCCCTGGTTAAATTAGGTCGTTCAGTTTTAAAGGTTAAGTGGGCCTTTGAGACCAAAACTCTCTTTTTCTTCTTGCACATTGGTGTTGTTGTAAAGTAACAATAACAACAATAGCAGCAGCAACAACAACAATAAGAAGAATTAGCTAATGCTTACTGAGTACTTACTTACCAGGCACTGTGCTAAGGACTTTCCTATTTAAATTATGCACATCCATTTGATGTACATACTATTATTAGCTGAATTTTTCCCATGAAGAAGTTGAGGTACAGAGAAGTTAATTTGTCACCCAAGGTCACACAGTGCCATCACGGTTCTGTCACACAGCTAGCTAGTGGTAAAGTCTAATTAAGAACTCGAGAGATGGCTCTTTACTCTATGTTTCCCTGAAGGCCACTGGGCTTCCCTTGAGTTCAAGATATGAACCCAGAGAGAGTAGGTATCTGGAGAGGACTATCTGGCTAGAACTCTGATCTTAGGTAGAGGAAAGTGGAGGGAGTTGAGGAAATAAATACTCTGGTTGCAATCTCCTTCTGCCCTCTGAATTTTCTGTAGATTCCTCCCACTGGCTGAACCAAACTAGAAGCTGGGAGGAAAGGGGGTAACTGAAAATTGGTTCAGGCCATACCAGTTGACCCTTTGCAGTACAGAACATCTCTGGCAGCATTCTAAGCCTTCCCAAGACTTTGGTGAGTTTTTGGAGTTGTATGATGTCTTGATTCCTTCTCCCCTAGAAGTCTTGCTTTGCTGTTATTTCTAATACATGATGACCCAGAAATGAAATTCAGCACTTCTACCAGCTCCCCCAAAAGAATCCATTCCTACAATAGCATTAATGTATAACATAAAAATAATTATTCTATTCAATATATCTCTTTGCCTAAGTATCTACCACAGGGGTTTCTTTCTCTGCCTTTACTCCACTCGACCTGGGATTCCCCACTACTCTTTCTCCTTCCTTGGTTCCCCACGCCTACTTCAGTGTCTACTTACTCTTTTATGCGGCATAGTCAGGCTCTCTCTGGCTCCAAAATTTGGGCTCACACAACTGACAAGAGGTGCTCAGCAGATCAAAAAGCCTATCTGTTGCCATGATCTACTTTCTTTAGAATGGGCAGAGCTGTGGACATTTTCCTGCTACATATGATGTGTAGCATATATGTATGGAAAGTTTATGTATGGTATTTCCACTACAGCAGGACTGCAGGAGAGGTGGTTTACCAGGAAACAAGTATAATTTAATGAGTGTAGAATTCTAATTGTCCCCTAATATTGCCTCAATCTTGGATAGGCGACATAGAATAGTAGAATATGGAATTTACAGTCGAAAGAGATGGTTTTAAATACTAACTCAACTCCACCTAGTGTTGCGAGACAATCCTCCATGGGCCTCTTATATTTCTACACACATAGCAATCAGAGGCACTGACTGCCTTGATCCACATTTTCTTTAAAGGATGCTTATATAGCAAAACTCCCTCTGGGTAGAAGGGCAGGTTTTCTTACTGTCCAATAGAATAAAGTTCATATCTCCCTCCAGAGCAAAGGTTTGGGTTCCTTAAAGTCAGGATTCCTGTCCTGTAACATAGCTTATTGCATGTACAGGAGGCATCTGCCCCAGTTCACCTGTGGGAACTGGGGCCTATGGGAATGGGGGGAAAAAGCTGTTACTCTGGCTATGTCTATTTCTGTGAGTAATAGTGTCCTTTATTTCTGAACTGGGAGTTTCATGTCTTCTGTCAATGTCCATGAGATTGTGGCAGGCTAACTGGTTAGCTTGCAAGTAGGGTAAAATCTATTCCGATTAATTTCTCAGTTCTTATTATCTAGCACCTAGGATCGTCAGAGAAGAGATTAGTACCAAAGAGAGCATAGGACCAGGAATCACAGTAGCTGGCTGTGATAGTTACTAGCAGTGAGACCTTGAAAAAGTCACAGAAGCTCATTAACCTCAGTTTCTCTACCATGAAGGTGAGGATAATGAAATATGACTTACTTGCTTCAGAGGGTCTTTGTGAAATCAAATAAGATAATGTATGAGCACATACTTTTAATAGTAATGAAGGTACTTTATAATATTCAAAAATATTAGTCTTTCAACATTCTCTTCAAATAAACACACTCCTTCTAGAGTATAGTTTGAGAAGGATCACACTAGCTACCAAGTAGACACTAATGAACCTAGAAAATTCTCAATATATTGCATTTAATTTGGTACCTATTAGATTTAATAATAATGTCCAATTAATTCCATGTCCATTTAAAAATATGAAGTACTAATTTTCAAAGAACAAAATACATGAATTGCACAGGGCACTTAAAAAAAAGAACAGGAGAGACTTTTATGATTTAATTGCCTGTAGTTCTTAATGAGAAAAGTGCAGGAGTATGTACCAGGCTGTAAGAGTGAAATACCATCATACTAATGATCAATGGGTATGTATGTTGCTTAGAAGTTCAAAATACATCTATTGTTTTTGTTGTTATACTTTTTTTTATTGTACTTCAGGTGAAGGTTTACAGAATAAATAGTTTCTCATTAAACGGTCAGTACACATATTGTTTCATGACATTGGTTAACAACCCCATGATGTGTCAACACTTCCCTTCTTGACCTTTAAAATACATCTATTTTTGAGTGAAGATGAGCTGTACAGAGTATCACAGCGACCAAGCTATTTGTAGTGGAGTGATCCTAGAGAAAAATATTTTTTTCAAAAAAAGTTTAGAATGGAGGGAAATACTGTATCTACACGGAGAAACTAATTGGAACAGTGTAGATGATCAAACCACATCTATACTATTCCAGTTAATTTTCCAATGTATAGAAATAATACAAAACAAATTAACTAGATCAAAGATCATTTTTAATATCCTTTATAGACAAGAAGAAAGTATATATTTCCTTTTCTCATCTGGAATAAGCAATAGCATTAGCTTGTAGACCCTTGTCTTTGTACTTGTTTATGCTTTCTTTTGCTCTCTGATTATTTCTTTAGTCTACATTATGTTCCCACAAATAACCTAAATTTCTTGTTTATGCCTTGTAGTTTGCTTATCACTCCCAAAATGACTTGCATGACCTTGGGAATATTATAGGGTTAGTGCTGTTCCGTTGAAGTAAATTGCTTAAAGGAATGGCTGCTGGGGAAGGGATATTCTTTTGCTCAAATGGGAGAATGGCAATGATCTATGCCAGAGAAGGTGCTATAGAAATACAAAGGAGTCAGAGTGATCACAGGAGTGTTGGCTCTGGCTGCAATCCAAGTAGAATAATTGCAGCCTGTCTACTGAAAGTCCCCTGCAGTTCCAATCAGATATGGTACTCAGCTTTGTTTCTCTCCTAAAGTCTGTGCATTGATAAATAGAGGCTCCATGTGAAGACCGGGTGAAAGGCCCAGGAAGCTGCGTAATTGACAGAGAGCCTCAATGTTTCCCTGCAGTTTACTCCATTCCCACACTTGAATGGTATGGCTTACCTTCCCCATTCTTACCTTTAAAGAATTGCCTTGCATCATTTCCTGAAAAGAGGAAATAAAAACGGGTAAAAATTCTTGAAAAAATCCAATCTTGGTTAAAGAGTCCCCCTCCATGCAGGAGAAGATAATACAGTTATCTGATTAACATGAGCTATGTAGGTAGATACTAGATTTTGGAAATACGGGGCCTTCTGCCAATCGACTTTTGCCTAAATTATTTAGACATTTCATCTAGTTTTGGTCACGATACTGCTCTCAAAGAGATGAGAGAGAGGAGGTGGGAAGATGGACTTTCCCATCCCCCATTACACTTAGGTCCATTAAGAACAAGCTCCTCAATGATTTCCTCTTCTTGGCCCGTAATGAAGTCAAATGGACTCTGATTGTCATCAATAACTAATGAGTACAATGGTTCTCTGCATCTCCAGGCCATTTGGCAGATGGCACTGTCGATTTACTATTGTGTCTGCCATTCTGGAAGCTTCTCAAAGTGGTTTATGTTGTGAAATCTAGTTATAAAAGGCTTTGCACTGGAGGCATTCTTTGGGTTTTGAGATTCTCTGTTACTTTTCTTCCTGTGACTGTAGCAGAAGAGAAATAACCAAGTTATATTGTCAGAGTTCATTTTTTCACCTCTTCTGCAAGGTGAATACAAGAAACACATATATATTAATATAGTCAATGAGAAAATGCATTGGTTAAGATAAATGACTCTGCAGGAAGGTATGAGGCACCCAGTGACCCAATATCAAAAAGAAAGATTTATTTTGAAGTTTGAGACATGTCTCAGGAGCAATATTCTACCAAAGTTTATAAATTTAATACGGGGGGCGGGTGGTCAGGGGGCTTCCAAGCTAAATAAATGACTCTAGTGTTAGTGAGAGCTGAGTGAGCCCAGGTAAGAGTATAAAAGGAAGTAACACACCAGGAGTGATATATATATATATATATAAGATATTAGATGGTCTGAGGGAAAATGTCCACCATATCTATTATTATCACTGGAGCCTGGATTCTGGCATAGGATTTTTGTTTGACTTTCCTTACACTAATTCAGTGTTAGAGAAAGCAGATCAGGTGAGGTGGGGGTAACCGCTGAAATACACCAAAAATGAGGTCGCACCAGACAAGAAGTGTCCTGAATGTAAAGAAGACCTGAGATACATCCTAAGTCCTTATCGCAAAGCCTTTTCTCTTTCCATTTTTTTTTTCTGGAAATTAAAACTGTGAAATGCCCACATATACCAAAGGATATCACCTGAGATTCACTTGTTTGAAGTTGTTCTTCTGGTTGAAAGATGTGGCACTGGGGCCAAAATGGTTGGTTCCTTAGAAAATAAGCACATTTTTGTTTAAATGCTTTAAAAAATATCTTCCAGAGATAGAGCTCCATAAAAGGCAGGTCCAAGAATGGAATTTTCTCCGTATAGATCTTGTCTCTGGGGAACATGGTAAATCTTAGAGGTCAAGAAATTTCTCTTAATCTTCAGAGCCCTTGTGTAACTTTGGCGATAGCTAGCTTCCCATAAAGTTGTGGAATTAAATTTCAAGTCATAGCTTCACAAAAGGTCTACTTTCTGACCTATTATTTAACATTGAAGTTTCTTCTGAGTCAGTCCACAGTGTCTGGAAGGATTAAAATACTCAACTTTCCCTTTGAGAGGATATCTTTATTTTCATTGAAGCAGAAACCTTCAGCCTATTCCACTTATCTTAGGAATGAGCCCAGATATTCAGATGGAAGCCCTCACCAACAAATAATGGGACCAAGATGGTCATATTGTAGGGACTGTAACCCTTAAGTATATGAATATATACAAATAAGTACGAGAAAGCTCTCCCCTTTCTCTTTGGGAAAGTTGGAAGCTTAGTTTTGAAAGTCAGTATTTGGATGGAGATGTACCTTTTAGAGGCGTGATGATCATATCAAAGTAAAGGCTTTGAACAGAAAAGTGGTGTTTTCCATAAGCTTTGCCTTCTCATTGTTTATTACCAAGTGCCATTGTCTACTTGGTTATGCTTGTTTTGCACAATCCCATTAAGGTCTTTGTACATTGGCTCTGTCAATTCCATGCTGGTAAAAACAACGGCCTAAGCCTCTCACAATGATCACTGAGCATGTCTCCTTCAAGGAAAAGTAGAAATGGATAACCTATAGAGCTTAATGGTCAGGTGATGGAGAGAAGACATTAGGAAGTTCATGTGAATTATGAATGTGGACACCTGTCTCTTTCTCTGCCTTCTACTGTATGATAATCCAGCTCTGGACTCACTAAGGTGGGAACTGGGTCAGTTTTCTGCATGGAGAGATGCACTTGTTGGTACTTGAGAGAGTGAAGACATTAGGATTTTAGGTATGGTGGCTCAATGGTTAAGCTCTAGGCTGCTAACCAAAAGGTCAGCAGTTCAAATCCACCAGCCGCCCTTTGGAAACCCTATGGAGCATTTCTACTCTGTTCTATAGGATCGTTATGAGTCGGATTCAACTTGACAGCAACAGGTTTACCCTGGAGATAAGGAGCCCTGGTGGTGCAACAGTTAAGTGCTCAGCTGCTAACTGCAAAGCTGACAGTTCAAACCCAGTGGCTCCATGGGAGAAAAGACCTGGAAATTTGCTGCTGTAAAAATTACTGTCTAGGAAACCCTATAGGGCAGTTCTACTCTGTCACACAGGGTTGCTATGAGTTGGAATTGACTTGACACAACAGCAACAACACCCTGGAAATAAAGGAACCCATATGCTCGCTGGTCTCTTAGTTTTCTGTTCCTACCTTCTCTCATCATCTTGGAAGAATTCTGCAGTGTTGGTGAGGTGGGAATGGAGAGGCATGCATATAGTTGTTCGTGGGTATTGTAATATTTGTTTCAAATTGCATTTTATGTTTTTTTAATTATGAAATTATTTCTTAATTATTGTTGAAAACTCCTAAAAGACAAAAGAATAAAAATTAGCCATAACGTTACACTCCAGAAATAACTGATATCAATATTTTGTAGTATTAATATGTTTTTTAGTATTCATAATTTGAATATTAATGTTAACATTTAGGGTATATGCATCTACAACATAAATAATTGGACTCATACTATATAGTTGTGTATCTTGCTGTTCAAAATTAACAAGATATATATCACATGTCATACATATGTTATAGCAAGAGCATTTTGTCAGACTATTCAAATTCATTAAAAGAGTAATTTTTAAGGGCTGAGGAGCCCTGATGGCTCACTGGTTAAGTGCATATCTGCTAACCTAAAGGTTGGTGGTTGAACCCACCAGTCAATCCAGGGGAGAATGACATGGCAATTTGTTTCTATAAAAATTTACAGCCTTGGAAACCCTATGGTGCAGTTCTACTCTGTCCTATAGGGTTGCTGTAAGTTGAAATCGACTTGATGGTAATGGGTTTGGTTTTTGGTTTTGGTGCATAATATTTTGTTATATGGGCATAGTATGTTTTATTTAGTCTTGGTAATTTTGAGAGATAGTAGAAATGACTATCATTGGAATCAAACAGGGAGGTTCAGAGTGTGTGAGAAAAATGAGAGTTTAATTCCGTCATAGTCAACAACAGTTCATAAACCACATACCACGTGCGAGGTCCTTTGTTGATTCTGGGGCCACACAAGGATAAATAAATGCATATCTTGTCCTCAAAAGAGATTCCACAAGTAATAATAACAACCACTTTATTTTGTGTAGTATTTTATAGTGATACTAGCTTTTCCCACACATCTTTCATTTGATCTTCACAAATGCTGAGGTAGGTAGAGTTTATAATGCCCATTTTACAGGTGAGTTTAATGATGTTTATGTATTTACCAAGCAACTAAATGGCAGAACCTATCTTCTCTGCCCCAGTCCAAACTTTTTTATACATACATTTCTGCCTCAGAGCCCTGAGCCCTTTGCCATCCACACCACCCTCTCCCCAGCAGGGTTCTCTGACTACATTACTGCTTTTTACTTGCCTTTCATCCTCTGTTGCCTCTGGCTAATGGGTTGCTGTGAGGAAAAATAGCTGGTCTCTTATTTCCTTGGTCTTCATTCACCACCTTCCTCACAATGTCCTCAGGATGTTGCTCTTCTGAGAATTAATAGTAAGTAGGACCAAAAGGTTGGCAGTTCAAATCCACCAACCGCTCCTTGGAAACCCTATGGGACAGTTCCACTCTGTCCTATAGCGTTGCGGTGAGTTGGAATTGACTTGACAGCAATGGGTTTGGGTTTGGGCTTTAGGACCCTGTAAGAATAGCTTATGAGATGGCTGAAAGGAAAGAGGCTGAGGCTTTGGAGGGAAATCTATGAGGGAAGGAGAGAAGAAGGAAAAGAGAAAGTGGGGACCTAGGCAGCCAAATGAGAAAAAAAAAAGAATTGAAAGAAGCAAAGGATCAATAGAACAATAGAGGAAGAGAGAGAAGGAATATACAGTTATGCTCTGTGTAACGTTCATTCGGGCAATGTCCAACCACATATATGTCCGTGGTCCCGTAAGGTTATAATAGAGTTCTGAAGTCCAGACTGGAGAATCGGACATAACGGATGTAACTAGATACAGCAAACACAACAGCTTCCCACATACAACATGTGTATCTCATATCTCTTGTATACAATGTGATGGTGCTGCCGCACGTGTAACGATACAGTCGTACTTACATATCTCTTGATAGTTACAACAAGCATCTGTGTTACTGGCGTATGTACCTACTATACTTTCTATCGTTATTTTAATGTGAACTTTCTCTACTTACAAACAAAAAGTGTAAAAGCTTACCGTCTAACAGGGTACATGCTTTGACCCGTAGGCGGCAGCATCCAGCCTCCTCTTCGCACAATGTCCAAATCACATAATGTTCTATCTCATAGAACCAATTTCATAGAACGCATTGTGGACATTAAGCAATGCATGACTGTCAGGGATTTAGAGAGGGAAAGAAGTGACTCAATAAGGGAGATAATGAGAAAGGAAGGAAAGAGAGAAGAGGGGCTCTTTTAAGCCACCGCAGCATTCTGAGTGTTGGGTTATTTTGTTGTTATATTTTAATGGACTTTGGCTTTCTCTCTCTCTCTCTGCATTAGTGGCACCATCCAGACACAAAAGGAAAAAAATAGAAAAAAGGTAATAGTCAATTTAGGGAGAAAAAAGAAACCTCACAGACAGAGAAAAAAATCACCAGACACCAGCGCAAAGATGCACTCACCTTTTCATTGGGTCCCTCTGCCAGCTGGTACAGAGCTGACAGAGCTCTCCTCAAAGAGAAGACACAGCACAGAAAGGCTTGACAGGAGGAATCGGGAGGGGGCAGAAAGGAGGGGAATGAGAGGAACAAAAGGCCAGGGGAGAGGAGTAAGGCAGAATGAGGGTCAGAGAGGTCCAATACCAGACTGTCTTGAGATTTGTGAATGCCTTCTACTGTCCAGGAGTCCATGAGCTGCCACTGGTTAGTTTGCAGAAGAGAGGCTGGGGACATAGACCACCCATGGATTGCCCAGTGTGGATTTCCTGTCTGAATTCTGGGTGGTTGTCACTGCCTTCTCTTCCCCACTGCCTTTGTTATTGCCATTGTCATCTCCTCTTGTCCCCACTGCTGAAGACTTTCATTGCCAGCTGAGCCATCTTATTCATCCCTCAAGGTGGCCCGTACTCAATAAGACTCATGGTATGGGTGGCTTGTGTGAAAGTCTGGCTCTTTACAAGTAAATGGACAGAGAGTGGGACAGAAGTTCTAGTTTTATTTTTCGATGTTATTATAATTTATAGACACACGATAATATTATTAATGCTATAGGTGAAATATTTTATTAACATATGCGTAGGATAATGATGATGATAGTTTACATCCCTGAGCTCTTAGAACACCCCAGTCACTAAGCAAGTGACAGATATTACTGCCCTCACTTTTCATAATTACCCTATGAGGCAGGCACCATTGTATCATCATTTCATCAATGCATCAATGGAGTCCTGGAAATGACAACCTGACCCAGCTACTAAGCAAGATTGGAAGCCAACAGAGGTTTTGAGCATAATCATGACATGGTCTAACTTATTTGGAAAGGGTCACTTTGGCTGCTGTGTGGAGTGTAGGGGACAGAGACAGAAGCAGAGGGGTCATTTAAGAGGTGAGAAATGAAGGTGGTTTGATCAAGGTGGGAAAAGTCTAGTTGATGAGAAGTGGTCACATTTTGGATGTATTGATGATAAATGCAACAACAGTTCTGATGGATTGGCTGTGGGGTAGGAGAGAAAGAAAGAAGTCATGAATGAAACCATGGTTTTTGGCCTGAGTAAATACAAGATGAGTTGCTATTAACAGAAATGGGAACAACTGTGTTAGGAGTAGCTTTGAGGAGAAAGATCAGAATTTCAGTCTGGGACATACTATGTTTGAGATGCCTATTAGATATCCAAGATGTAGAGTTAAAGGTGGGTGTGTGGGATGGCTGTGTCAGTCTGGAAGTCATCTGCATGAACATGACACTTAAACCCATTATGCTGGATGAGATCACCAAGAGAGTAGATGTGGAGAGAAAAGAGAGAAGACCAAGATTTGAGCCATGGGGTACTCGGATTTTTAGACAACAGGGAAATGAGCAACCAGCAGGAGACCAAGAAGGACAAGCCAGTGAGGTAAAAAGAAAACCTTTTTTTTTTTTTTACCTCCTGGAAGCCATGTGAAGAAAATGTACCAAAGAGGAAGACGTGATCAACCCTTTTAATTGCTGCCAATCGAGCAAGTGAAATGAGGACTGAAAATTAGCTGTTGGATTTAGACACGTGTTGGTCATTATTAACCTTGACAAAAGCAGTTTCACCGGAGTTGGGCAAAACCAAAAACCTGTTGCCGTCAAATCGATTCCGACTCCTAGCAACCCTATAGACAGAGCAGAACTGCCCCAAAGGGTTTGCAGGGAGCTGCCGGTGGATTCGAACTGCTGACCTTTTGGTTAGAAGCCGAACGCTTAACCACTGTGCCAGAGAGTGTGAAAATCAGGTCAGAGAATGCTCAAGGAAGAATAGAAGAGAAACTGGAGACAGTGGTTATAGACAATACCTCCAGAGAATTTTGTTGCAAAGTGTTGTAGAAAAAAAGCTCAGCATGTTGGGGGATGTGTAGATGTAATTTAAGGAAAGTTTTTTTTTTTTTTTTTTTTTTGTGGGAGAAATTGCAGTAGATATGTGTGCTAATGGAAGGGTTCAGCAGTGGAGAAGAAACAAGGATAATGCATGACAGAGGAGAGAATTTCTGTAGTGATATCACTGAGTAGGGAGAAGTGATGAGATCTAGTTAGTGCTCAAGGGCAGAGGGTGGTCTGGGTTAGTAGTATGTGCCATTCAGAAGTTGGTGGTTCAGTGGAAGAATTCTTGCCTTCCACGTGGGAGATCTGGGTTTGAGTTCCACCAATGCATCTCGTGTGTAGCCACTACTTGTCTGTCAGTGGTGGCTTGTGTGTTGCTATGATGCTGAACAAGTTTCAGTGGAGCTTCCAGACTAAGAAGGACTAGGACGAAAGCCTTGGCAATCTACTTCTGAAAATCAGCACATCATGAAATCTATGGATTACAACAGTCTGATTCGCTACTGATTATGGGGAGAGCACAGGACTGGGCAGCATTTCCTTCCATTGTGCATGGGTTTGCATGAGTCGGGGGCTGACTTGATAGCAGCTGAAACAACAGTGAGGGTTAACAGAATGGAGGGCAGAGTAAGGGCTCAGCTGTGAGTAGATACAACTTTGTGGAAGTTCTTCTGTGATAGCTCTCAGAGAAATAGGAAGCAAGGTCATCAACAAAGAGTATGGAAGAGAAAAGGGTAGTTGGAGATTTGAGAAGACAATATAAGGTATGAAGAGTTAACTTCTATTGATTATTTTTTTGTTTCCTATACCTGACACTGATTATTTTGTGCATGAAATATACCATGGAAAATAAGCATCAAGATCCTTCTCTTTTGAGTCAGAGGCATATGGATTTTTTTTTTTTTTTCAGTGGTAAGCATATGTAGCTGACATATTGTGTTGCATTTCACCGCAGGCCACTGGCTTCTTATAGGACCCAAGTGTGATGCCTGTGGGTTTCATTGCAGCACAGAAGGACTCCGTAAAGGTACTGCTGGAACATGCACTTATGACAAAGTGTCTTCAGGGTCCGGATCTGAGAACTGTATAGCATTCTCCTGGTCTTTGAGCTTTTATTTATTTATTTATTCATTTGATTCTGGATGGAATGGGCATTTCATATTTGGGATTCCTGTGGATTTCACAATGGTGAGTGTGAAGCACAGCTTAAACAAAGATGTAAAAGGCTGTAGGAAAAGGAAAAACTGAGAACACAAATGTATTGCAAGGAGACACTGCTGGGAGCAGCTGTTACTGTATTTTAAAGTGCCACTTATTTTAATTGAGGAGCAGTAGGATGACAAGACTGTGCAATAATAGTGCACCTTTGTGTGAGACCCACAGAGACCTCCCCATGCATGATGTAATGTGGCCCTGTATCTCTAGGGGAACCAGCCAAGTACAGTTGCCTTATTTTTGCAAAACAAATGAAACTGGGTCATAGACTAAGCGTGCCTCTCACAAGAATGTTCTGGACCACAGCCAGCAGAAGTTCAAATAAGAGTGACCATGTAGAGACAATTGGTGTTGGGTGACTCTCCAGAAAACAGGGGTCAGAAATAGGAGGGCAGTCAGCTATCCGTGCAAGATTACCCCATGTAAGTAAGTTAAAAGGGCAGAGGAGTGTCAGAGCAAAGTGCCAGGGCAAGGAAAGGGCCTGAAAGCTATGTAGAGCAAGGAACTAAAATAAAGGATGCAACACAGAAACGAGGGATTGTGAGATTTTAGGTCTAGTTCATTGCCCTTCAGCTCTATGAAGTCTGTTTTGGAGGCAAAGTTATCAACTTTGATCTCTTTGCATATGTTCCTTCAAGGCACGGCCTATTAGGATTGAGATTGACCAACTGATACAGGCAGTTGGATGGATGAGGTCAGGGAGGGGGTGAGGATAGTTTATAGGTAGGTAGATCCTGAAAGTCACCTTGGGCTAGTCAGTGCGAAATAGAGATCTTTCTTGACCTGGTGAATTCAGGACTACATGGATGGCAAAATGATTTACTGTCTAAACCAGTGCTTCTCAAAATATTAAGCTGCATATGAATCAGTAGGTCTGGGGTGAGCCCCAATATTCTGCATTTCTTAAAAGCACCCAGACGACATGGCGCTGCAGGTTTGAGGACCACACTTCAAGCGTCCAGGGGCAAGGCAGCTTCTTCGCTCTTCGTTTTCATGTCAACTGTGTCTACTGCCCACTGCACTCAGATGGTTGAGTTGTCCATTATCTTCCCTCAAGGAGAATTCACTTGCATGAGGTATTTTTAGCTACAAGGTCCTCTTGATCAAGCACAGGTGGCAACATTTCTTTTTCTAGGTGAGTGGGGATGGCTGGGAGGGATCTCATTCTCTGTCTTGGGCCTGGAGCCATTCACTAGTTTCCATCTATTAGTTACATGATCTTGGGCAGGTTGCAAACTCTCCAACTCTCAGGGTCCTCATTTATGAGAACGAGATGAATAATTCCTGCCCCACTTCCTTTACAGAGTTGTAGTGATTATGTTAGATAATGGATGTGAAACTCCTGCGCAAAGCAAAAACGTGTTTTATAAAGAGAGTAGCTGTATCATCCTGCTATTTCTGCCCAGTGTCCAAAGTGTAAGCCCTTTCTTGAATGAAAGTGCTTGGGAAATTTGTCATGGGTGATACACATATTAGGCATAATGATTGTGACTGTGCCCTGGAGTGATTGCTTATTTCTTTAACCCATTCTGGCTTTCAGAGATGAGGTGCTGGTCCTCCCCCATCTTAATTAATCTCTACAGTTTCTGATCTTTTTGTGGCAATAAGGTCCATTTCATCAGGACTAGGATCCTATATTCAGAGGATGACTATGTTTGTGATGAACCGTAATATGTAATTATTGCACAAGATCTCGTCTTTGAGTTCTTAGAGAAGCTAGATATTTCATGCATCTGTTTTTCTAATTAACTCTGAACATTAATGCCTATTTCAGAGATGAAGCAGTCGGGGCCTTCAGGAGTTTAGATAGCGAGTTCAAGGTCACACAGCTGATCTAAACTGGTACATAATTCCAAGTCTTGGAATGTCTGACTTCAGAGCCTACCCTGATTTCGTTATGACAAGCCATTGTCCCTTCCTCTGGTACATGGACTTTCAAAGTGGAGTTTTGGTGATGGGCCATAACCCAAAACCTTGATTCTGATGGTCCTGGGGGTGGGCAGTGAGAGAATGTTTGGTGAAAGGTGGGCGAGTTGTGTGATGATGCATACCATATTTGAAGTCATCCATCTCCATTTGACAAGGTTTGGGTTTGGGAATAAGAGAGCAGTGTCACAGTTTTCTCCCGGGCAGACGTTATCAGTGACAGAGGGAGAGCCTTGTCTCTCCTAAGGGGACTGAGCCCAGCTGTCACTTACAAAGCAAATGAGAGCCACTATCAGTTAAGGCAGAGGTGACCGCCACTCCTGTACTGAATAGAAAGAGACTGGAGAGCTACCCACAAGGAAGAGTTTAGGGAAATTCATGTCAATTGGGTTCCCCATGGAAGGCCAAGGTGGTCAGTGTTATTTGGGGTATTTATCTTCCTAACGGTGGTTTCCATCCTTGTCATGCTATCTGTATTTGTTAGTCACCTTGCATTTGTCTTACTCTTGCAGGCTCACTTTATGGGATGGGCTTTGTTCCCAATAATTCTCTGAAGGGCGATTTCTCTGATTTATTGCCCTTTGGTGTTTCTCTTCTTCTTCCTCAGCTATTGTCTATTCTAACGTCTTAGTTTTACTTTCTATATGGCCCACATTTGTCTTCTTTTCATATTTATTTCAGTATTTGTCTTGTTCTCACAGCACTTTTCACTCAGAGAACTTATCTTTCTGATTTTGAAAATACACATCTTGGAATAGGGCCTTTTTCCATTCCCTACTTGGTCTTTATTTGTTTAATATTTCACGTCTTCTCTGTGTTTCTCTCTGAGCCCGGAGCGTGGGCCTTCAGAAGGGGAGTTCTCTCAGCCAACAGAGGCCTGACTTTTCAGCAGATGTGAATTTGGTACAAGCTGCTTTCTCTCTCCATTTTTCAACCCATACAAATGGGGGAGATTAAAAGCCCAGGAGATAAACTGTGATCTCTGCTTTGTCTCAGAATAGCTGTGAGTTGGCGAGAATGAATATTTTGCTGGAAGAACGTGAAAGGGACATTTCTGCTAAGAATAGAGTCCGTTTTTCATTTTTCTTATCAGCGTTTAGAAGGAGGGAAGGCCTACTTGAGTTGTATTTTTATAATATTCTTTTTGACAGATCTAGTCTGCTACAGGTGGTGACTGCAGTTATAACATCAGCATTTTCATTGCTTTTAAGGAATATGCAAATACAGGTGCCAGAATCACCTTTTTATCAAACATGATAATACTAATTATGGACATTAACATTTCAATAGCTAAATTTATAGCTTACTAGGCACCTTCATAGGCCTTGTCTCCTTTGATGCTCATAATAATCACGTGAGTATGATCATTATCTCATTTTACCAGGGAGGGATTGAGACTCAAAGAGGTTAGCCAACAGCAAGTAAGTGGCAGAGTCAGAATTTGAGCCAAGTTCTTCTAATTTCCAATTTTGTACCTTTCCCTCTAGCCTAGCGACTTTTATGAATGCGTGTGACTCGCAAAGATGCTGGAATGGGTGGATTGTGGCTCTTACTGCTTCCTACCGTCATCAATTTCCAATCTCTTTTCACACTCTCCACGCTAGAAAATGCTTCGTCCTTTGCCAGTCATCTAGGGTTGTCTCTGAGGGCTAGTTCTGTGGGAAAGTTCCCAGGAAGGAGAAGGTTAATACACCATCTCGTTCTAGAAGCAGGTTCTCCCCTGCTCACAGTGAGCAGAAAGTCAAAGCTCAGCCTGGCTGCATGGGGATCCCGGCTGCCCAGACCTGGCCTCCCTGTCACTTGACACCTTTAAGATTTCTCCAGGCTGGGCCCTGAGCTTTCACAGAGACTCTCCTGGAGATCCTCCTGATGTTTAATAAATATCAAAGTGTTACGCTGGTATTCCCGAGCAATTGAAAGGGCCTGCTTGCTGTGATCAGACTGTTCAATCCTGGGTACACATTTAACACTTGATCTTATCCCAGGGACAGCTGTTGGGGTGTTCCGTCATCAAGCCAACCAACTGTGGTAGCGATGTTCAAACTCTTAACGCATCTGCTTAAACCTCTCGTCATCTCCGAGAGAGCCTGGCTGTGGATGTTTCAGGGTTGCTTTTGCTTTTTCCTCTCCCACCACTGCGCATTCCCTGGAAGTCTGACTTAGATTCCCACCCTGTGGCTCCCATCACTCACACTGATACAGCAGCCCAACCTTCTGACATGACTTATGGGGCAATTTACAGAGGAGCCTTTGGAGGGCTTTCCTCTCTCCTCTCGCCTTTGGCACTCTCTATTGCTCCTCTTTTCTTTCTCTCACCATCTCTCCCTTTTTCTAAGAAAGGAGACAGAGTTAGAAAGAAATGAGTTTCAAACGAATAAAAGCATGCATATTTAATATACTTTAGCTTACACCTTTAAGGACTTTCTTCCTTGAATTCATCTTCCAAAGATATTGTTTTACTCTCTTGCTCCAGGAATCCCTGCCGTATATCGTTTATATCGTCCATCATCTTCATATATTCACTATCCATCCCCAAATCCAATTCAGAATTGTCCCCTAGGTTCACAGAACTCTCCACAGAACTGCTCTTCTTAGCGTATGTCTTCAGGCTTCTAAGCCTCAACTCCCTTCTTGCTTTCTTCGTTCCTTCCTCTGCCTTTATTATTATTATTATTTTGTACCTTAATGGTGACTTTCTTCTTCTTTTTTTTTATTTTGGTGAAAATATGCACAACAAAAGATACACCATTTCAAAAATTTCTACAGGTATAATTGAGTGACACTGATTATATTCTTCAAGTTGTGCAACCATTCTCACTATCCTTTTCCAAATTATTCCACCACCATTAACTTAAACTCACTGCCTCCTAAGCTTCTCATCTAACTTTTCGAGTTGCTGTTGTCAGTTTAATCTCACATAGATAATTCTTTAAAAGAGCACAATGCTCAAGGCAGACATAGTTTACTAATTAAGCTAAACTATTGTTTGGTTCAAAGAATACTTCAGGGGATAGTTTTGGTTTAAGGTTTAAAGTTTAAGGATTATCTCAAGGCAATGGTTTTGGGGGTTCATCAGCCTCAATGGCTCCAGAAAGTCTGGATTCCAAAGAGATTTTAAAATTCTGTTCTGCTTCCCATGTCGTTTGATCAGGATATGTCTGTAGAATCTTTGATCAAAGTGTTCAATAATGGTAGCCAACCACCATCCAATTCTTCTGGTCTTATGGGAAACTTTCTCTCCCTTGAAATTTTTTTTTCATTAGTTTCATTTTACATCCTTAGGATTTCCCCAGTCTTATGTATCAACACAGATAGATTAAAAAAAAAAATTGTAAACTGTTGAGTGCTGTATCAATATATAGAACCATAAAATCAATGCATTATTATGTTCAGGATAATTTGATCTGATAGCACTTACTCCTTTTAACAGCCCAGCTTCATGGACACATATTACTAAGAAAGACACAGAGGACAGCCACATGGCCCCAGTCAACCAGTGTGGGTTTGTAGTCATCAAATTAGATTATAGGTCATAACTGCATTATTAGACTTTGCTGGCCATTTTCATACGGGTGTTAGACTGACTGCATTAATGGCCCCAAGTTGTATCTACCAAAGGGTGGGGATCCAGTGCTGATGCACCCTGACAACAAGGCCGGTCTCTCATGCTCTTGCAGTCTATTCCAGGCGAGTTCTCAGGATTGTTCAGGCATGTTATCATAGTGAAGGCAAAGAAGCAAGAAAGGGAAAGATATCTAAGCCCCTGAAGCTTGAGTCCAAACTAGCACACCATCACTTCTACCACCTTCTATTGGCCAAAGCAAGTCACGAGGGCAGCTCAGATGCAAAGGGGTTGATGTACAGAATGCACCCATTGATGGGAAGAGTGGCAAAATCACATTACAAAGAATGTGGGTACATTTTTCACTTTTTACTTCTCATGAACTCTATTTAGCCCTGATTACTCTGTATTGAAAAGGAGCCCTGTTGGTGCAGTGGTTAAGCACTTGTCTGCTAACTGAAAGGTTGACAGTTTGAACCCAGCCGCTGCTTAGCAGGAGGAAGATGTGACAGTCTGCTTCCGTAAAGATTACAGCCTCGGAAACCCCACGGAGCAGTTCTACTTTGTCCTATAGGGTCGCTATGAGTTGGAATTGGATTTTTGTTTGTTTTTTATTCTGTACTGAGTTCTAGCTGTTTGCATCATTCCTGGTCTTCCACTGAATGGCGAGCAACTTGGCTGCAAGGATCTCTTTCCTTCCTTTCTCACTTTTTCCTCCTTATTCCAAATATTTGCATAGAACCCTCTGCTATAAGCTGGTACTGGGTTTGGTCCCTTAGGAGTAAGTGAAGATATAATCGGTTGCTGAACTTATGGCGATCAATTTTCATTGGGAAAGCAGTCTTATACAAAGGAAATTACAATAAAATGTGATGGGGGATATGGTACATATGAATCTGACTCTTTTCATCTATTATACCAAAGGGCTTCATGTCTTTATTGAGGATCACTATAAAAAAGGAAAGAATTCACCATCATAAAACTTTTTCTTCTTTTTCTTTGGTCATAATCAACAATCCTTGTGAGTTAAAAAAAACAAAACAAAACAAAAATCTTTTTTCCTTCAGGCATGTGGTGGCCATCAATTGTTTCCTCTGCAGTTTGCCTCTCTTCTTTAGTGGAACTCCATCCATGGGTGACTATGCTATGGAGTCTTACTGACCACAGGAATGATCCCGTGACCCAAACCAGGCCGATCAAAATCTTTCTCTGGGACTTTACTGGAAACAAATCCAGGGAAAGAGATTATCTTGCACCCTGGTAGTCAAGATGAGAAGACAAGGCTTATTGGCCCTGAATCTAGCCTCATGGAGAAACTCAGTATGAAAAAAAGTGAAGGTAAAGTTCGTAGAAAACCAAGGTGAGAGATGGCAAGAGGCCAGGCAGCATCCAGTCCTTGGATGGGCTGACTTAGATCAGCTGCCACACGTGCTGTATCTATGGTCTTATAATGGACCAACAAGTTCCCATACTGCCTACTCATGTTTAAATTGAATTCCTTGGGGAACAAAAGCATTTGAATCATACAAGGTTTACCTTCCAGTTCTTCTCCCATTCTTCCAACGCCTCACTTTCCAAGAGCCTACTTCCCACCTTGGGAGTCTTGCTTTCTCTTTTTATTGAGCATTTGATAAGGATGGATAGTTTATACCCCCTTTAATTCGGGCTTTAATTGTATTAGGGCTTAGAGTAAATGGCATATTCCAAGGTTTACGATATAGCATCATTTGGCTCTTAACTAGTTTTTGCAACAATGGAATGTAAGGCGGAGAATTCTTGGGTTTGATTTGTAGATCTAGAAAGAGTTAGGCTTTGCAGCTGAGAAGACAAGTTCCTGAGAACAGAGAAGCAGAAACGTCAATATGTTTGATTACCCAGCCACAGAGAAGAGAGAGCACAGGACATTCTCCTTGACATTGAGGAGAAGGGGAGTGTGCAACTTAAAAAAAAAAAAAGGTAAACTAACAAAAATACATTTAAAAATAATATGGTAGCATTGCAAATAAATTATTGTACTTTTCCAGATACCCCTTCTTCAGAACCATGGAGTAATTTGCAATAACGTAGGTGCCCCTAATATGAGCATTAGATGTAACACAATTTGATTTTATTTTTACCTAAGTGTAGTTTTATTATTATCATCATCTCCAACCCATAAAGTTATTGGATTTTTACTGTTTGCTTGGTTCTGCTTCAGGCAGGGTCATGTGTAAAGAAATATAAGGCATAATTTTTGCTGCCATATTGCTCTCAATAGCATTTGGAAGATCTGACATCTCAAAAAGATAACAAAATTTAGAAGACAGGTTAAACTAAGGTCTAAAAAGATCTTAGCTGCAAAGATGTTTAGAGGAGTGGTCCAGGGAAGCCAATGGAGGTGAAAATTGAGGCGTAGGGCTTTGCTAGGCGGAATGCAAGGGAAATGGTCTTTTAGCTTGGGACACAGAGCTGCAAACCCATGCAATGGACCTGTCCATGGTATGCTTGGGGACTAACGAAGAGACTAATTTGGCTGGAGCGAAGTGCAGTGTTTGAGTAACAGGCTGATGGGAAACTATGTTTGTGAGGCTGGATTGGGTCAGATTGTTAAGTATAGTGATGCCAGACTGAGTCATTAGGGGTTATCTACAACAAATAGCTTTTATCTTATCTAGTAACTCTGCCTGGCTCTCAGGAGGTAAATACAAGACATGGGTCCTGACCTCATGAGGCTTACAGGCTGGTGGTAACTACAGAGAAAGTGTATCACACAAACAATGTAATCAACTAGTACATCATTCAAAATCATAAGATATTTATTACTCACGTGTTCATTAGGTAACTATGATGTACCAGACACGGTGTGATATGTGAGCAGCTAGCCAGAGCTCTCAGTCCAGCAGGAAGTGTGGGCTTTAAAGGGTGAACACGTTTCAGAATAGGAGAATGGTCGTGCAAAGCAAAAGCTTAGAACTAAAAGCCCAAAACCGAATATTTGAAAAATTAAGACTCAATAATGTACACTATTTGACAACTGTTTTCTCTGTGAAATAAATTAAGAAATTGCTTCTGATTTTCTGTCTTTTCATTCCCCTTTCTATGATATTATAGGCGCCCTGGTGGTGTAATGGTTAAGAGCTTGGCTGCTACCCAAAAGGTCAGCAGTTCGAATCCACCAGGTGCTCCTTGGAAACCCTACGGGGCAGTTCTACTCTGTTCTATAGCGTCGCTATGAGTCGGAATCGACTCGATGGCAATGGGTTTGGTTTTTTGGTTTTTTATGATGTTATCAGATCCCAGTGTGAGTTCTTTCATGCATCTAATTCTACTCTGGCCACTTCCAGATTGCCATTACCCAGTAAAACAAGTTGATTCCTTCCTAAGCCCTTCTCCTCTCCTGCCCTTTGATTCTGTTTATATCATTCATTTGCTTAACAGATTTTTTCTTCGTGGGGGGTGCCAAGGTAGTTTTCAGGCCTGCCAACATTGGAATGATCACACATTATTAATCAGTGGAGTCCAAATGTAAGGTCTTGCTATGCATTAGAATCTGCATCTGCTGTGACAGATTTGGAATTACAAAGTCTTCACCTGTTCTATGTCTGCAAACAAAGTCCCACATCTCCAGAAGCTGCATGGCACTGGAGGATGAGCCTGGGCTTAAGAACTAGACATCTGGATTTAAATCCTGGCTCTGCTGGAAGCAGGACCTGCGCTCCCTTGGCTGGCCTTCTGGAGGCAGGGCTGGGTACCAGAGTCGGGTGCATGGGCTCTCTGCTGCTGTGACTGGACCTAACAGGAACTGAAGGCACACCCTGAGTGAAGGTGGGCTTTGAAGAAGAGACCGAAGTGTTAAAGCTATAGACGGGCCAACAGAAGCAAAAGGGTTCCAAGTGAAGATTCACAGCAGGTGTCTGCAAGCCAGAGAGGACCCTGAGGTTCAGAGGGTGAATAGGAAAAGGTACCAGGAGGTGTTACTCGGTTGCCCCTAGTGGGGCGGGTATCTTTCTGAAGACTGTTTGCTCTAGGTAGGTCATTCCTGTTTATCTCTGTCTTTGTACCTGCATAATAAAAGTTATGCCGCCTACCTCACAGACTCAAATAAAGTTACGTGGTGTATGTTGCGGTTGCTATGGTAGTTTGCTGCTGTGGCTTCAGCCCCGGCTCATGGTGACCTCCATGTACAATGAAATAGAACAAAACAAAGCACTGCCCAGTCCTCTGCCAGTTCCATGACTGGTTACAGATTGGACCGTTGTGATCTATAGAGCTTTCTCTATTGGCTGATGTTTGGAAGTAGATCTCTAGGCCTTTCTTCCTAGTTCGTCTTAGTCTAGAAGATCCACAGAAACCTGTTCAGCAGCATAGCAACACGCAAGCCTCCACGGGCAGATGGATGGTGGTGCACATGTGGAGCCTTGGCTGGGAATCAAACCCAGGTCTCCTGCGTGGAAGGTGAGCATTCTACCCCTGAACCACAAAGCCACATCTGGCACATTGTTGTTGTTGTTGCTGTTGAGTCGATTACAACTCATAGCGACCCTGTATGACCGAGTAGAACTGCCCCGTAGGGTTTCTTAGGCTGTAATCTTTACAAAAGTAGATCATTAGGTCTTTTCTCCCAAGGAGTGGCTGGGTGGGTTCAAACCACTGACCTTTCGGTTAGTAGCTGAGCGCTTAATCATTGTGCCGCCAGGGCTCCTTATCTGGTACGTAATAGGTGTTAAAATAAATAAAATATATCCCCTCAAGTGATGGTTAATTTTGTATGTCAACTTGGCTGGTCTATGATTCCCACTGACCAAATACTAGACTAGTTACCGTTTCACGTCGCTGTTGTTAGGTGCCATGGAGTTGATTTCAACTCATAGCGACCCCATGTGACAGAATAGCACTGCCCCAGAGGATTTTCTAGGTTGTAATCTTTATTGGGAGCTCTGGTGGTGCAGCGGTTAAGAGCTCAGCTGCTAACCACAAGGTCAGCAGGTGGAATCCACCAGCCACTGCTTGGAAACCCTATGGGCCAGTTCTACTCTGTCCTATAGGGTTGCTATGAGTTGGAATTGACTCGATGCATCGGGTTTGGTTTAGTTTTTTTCAATCTTTATGGGAGCAGATCGCCAGCTCTTTCTTCCACGGAGGTGCTGGGTGGGTCTGAATTGCCAGTCTTTCTGTTAGCAGCCGAGATCTTAACCATTACGCCACCAGGGCTCCGTTTGCTGATCTGTAATGTAATGTAATCATTTTCTATAAAGGAATCTGATGTAATCAGTCAATCATTTGAAAAAGGAGTTTCCTTACGGTGTGGTCTGCCTTCAGAGTGAGTCCTTCAGAACACTCTGTTTCTGGACTCAACACTCCTCCTGACTATAGATTTTGGAATTGCCGGTCCCCAGAATTATCTGAGCCAATTCCTTGAAGTCAATCTGTCCCTCTCTCTGTCTCAGTAAATAAATAAACATGGATATACATACATACACATATAAATACATGCATATATCCATACATATATCTCACTGGTTCTGTCTCTCTAGAGAACCCTGAGACAATGGCTCTGCTTTGTTTTGCACCCTTGTGGAGCTTCGCGCACATTCAACAGGCTGCTGAGCCTCTCGCCGGCAGCCCCCAGAGAGGCTCAGAACCTCACCGTGGGCTGAGTCTGCTCCCTGCCATCTCTGATGTTTTTCAGCTCGCCGGGCACGGCTCCTGCTCCAAGTCTCTTCTGCCCTTTCAGAACTTTGCTTTTATAGTTCTTTTCTTAAACTTTTCACCCTCATTAAATTAAGCTCCAGTTTTTGCAAAAGCCTGTTCCTGGGGGAATTCTTAAAAAGTCCCACGTTGAGTTAAAATAAAACGTTTCTGCTGCAAGTACTATGGTAGCGCCCTCGTCTGCACTGAAAGACCTGGAGTCCGCACAGCCTTACCCAGCCCATGGATGCTTCGGTTTGATATCCAAAATTACCCTCTCACTGAAGACATCGGGGAGGCTGGATTGTAACTAGTAGGTGCTTGTAAATTTGCTTTACTTGTTGGATAGAAGCAGCTCATTATAAATCCATTCCTTATCGAGTATTTGAAGGCAAGAGGGCAGATGGCGCCTCCCAAAGCAAAGATCTCCTTTCCTTTGGGTCTGCTTCCTGATCTCTTACCTGTATCTCACCCGCACCTGTCAGAGCTCCGAGAAACCACCGTCTCTTCAAGGCATGGATTTGTTCGGATAACAATGTCACCTCCTCTCAAACAAGCCCATCCTAATATCTGTCTCTTTGGCCTTTTTTCTTTATTTCCTATTAACCTCGATTAGACCACTGTATTGGCCAAGCTTATCTTTTGTTATTTATTATATTTTCTTAACACCCACACATTTTGTGGCAAGTGGACAATACCAATGAATTGTTACTGTAACGATGCTTTACTGGATCGTAATGTCAATGGCAATTTATATATCTGCTAAGAATTGTGAGGAAACGATTTATCTTTGTAGTGCATTGGAAGGATGTTGAATTAGAGGCTGGATATCTATGTGCTAGAATTCTCTTCCTACTGACTCATTTGCTCCCTGCTGTGAGAGACCCCAGAGTCTTCTCAAACTTAAATTATCTTGTGTGCCTTCTGGGACTCCAGCAGTACATTCATGGAGCCATGAATATACTAAATAAAAACACCCAAACCTGTTGCTGACTCAGCCACCCTGTAGGACAGAGTAGAACTGCCCCATAGGGTTTCCAAGGAGCAGCTGTTGGATTCAAACTGCCGACCTTTTGGTTAGCAGCTGTGGCTCACTGGAGCTCTTAACCACTGCACCATATACTAGTGGTGTTCAAAACACAGGGTTGAATTCATTCATTCAAATATTCATTCATTCATTTATTCATTCACGCATGCATGCATGCATTCACTCAAAAATTTCTGTAGCACTAGTATTTGTCAGACTCAGTGCTGAAGATTTAACAAAGAATAAAAACCTCTCTGTCTAATAGGAAATGAAATCGAATTCCGGTATAATGTAAACATGGGGACACAATAAAACATTTCCAAGGGAAGCACAGAACACGGAGCAGTATTCTGAAAGGGGGCTGATGGCAGGGGTGAGAAATAGCCTCATGGAGAAGATGATTTCCCAGTTGTGGTTTGGAGGATGAACAGGAGTTTGGGGCAAGGTAGGGAGGAGATTCATCGTTGGAATTCTAATAGACAGGTTCGGGTGCCCAGCCCTGGAGGTTGTACAGCAGAGATCCTCAAACTTGAACATGCCTATAAATCACTTGAGGATCTTGTTAAAATGTAGACTCTAATTCTGTGGGTTAGGGATGGGGCCTGACAGTCTGCGTTTTTAACATACTGGTGGTGAAAAGACCTTTCTTTTTCTTGTATGTCTCTTAGGTTTTCCTTCATACCCTTCCTCCTTCCTCCCTTCTTCCTCCTTCCTTCTTCCTCCCTTCCTCCTTCCTCCTTCCTTCTTCCTCCTTTCCTCCTTCCTCCTCCCTTCTTCCTCCTTCCTCTCTCCTTCCTCCTTCCTTCTTCCTGCCTTCCTTCTGTCTTTCCTCCGTTCCTTCCTTCTTTCTTCCCTCCTTCCCTCCCTTACTTTTTTCTCCTTTTTTTCCTAATCACTTTTAATTTTTTTGATATGAATTCAAACTTACGGAAAATTTGAAAGAATAGTAAAGAAACCACTGTATACCTTTACCCAAATTCAAATTTACCAATTGTTTGCATTCCACCCCATGTCTTGTGGTTCCTTCTCTCTGTGTTTACACCTGCATCTTTTTCTGAGTATTTTGGTCTATGCCGTCTGCAGCGTGCCTTCTACCCCTAAATTCTTCAGCGTGTCTGTCTCTGGAACAAGCGTATTCTCTCACATTTATCAAAATCAGAAAGTTAACATTGTTACAATATTATTACCTAATCCACAGTCCATATTCATCCTTGTGAATATTTCCAGTCCCGTCCTTTATAGCACCTTTTCACCTGGGTCCGGGATCCATTCCACACCTTGCAAAGAATTTAGCTGTTGTGTCTCTTTAGTCTCCTGTGATATGGACCAAATGCTCAGCTGCTTTTGTCTTTCTTCACCTAGACAATTTTAAATAGTACAAGCTAGTTATTTTGTAGAAATTTGGGATTCTCTGACATTTCCTCATAATTAGATTCAGCTTATGTGTTATTGGTAGGAATACCACAAGGTGACATTATGTTCCAGTCCAGGTTTTGTACAGCAAGAATCAGAGAATGCAGGGCTGGCCCTGACGGTCTCCAGGAGGTGTCTGCTGAGCACCTCCATCTCGAGGTCTGTGAAGAGGCCTGCCTTCCTGCCAGGAGCTTTGTGCCAGCTGGGGCTTCGCTCTGCTGACCCTGGCTGGGAAAGACATGCTGGTTCTTGGATTCTCTTTGAACCCTTGAACAATAAAAAAAAACATTGCCATCGAGTCAATTCTGACTCACAGAGACCCCATGAACAACAGGTCTTACTAAGCCAGCTCCCCCCACTTCCCGACTGGCCTTGTATTTTGCCCCATGGCTCTGTGTGTCTATCTCTCCAGTAACATGACTCTGACTTCTTTTCACATATGGGTCACTGTCTTAGTCATCTAGTGCTGCTACAACAGAAATCCACAAGTGCATGGCTTTAACAAAGAGAAATTTATTTCCTCACGGTAAAGTAGGCTAAAAGTTCAAATTCAGGGCGTCAGCTCCAGCGGAAGGCTTTCTCTCTCTGTGGGCCTTCTCATCAACATTCCCCCGGACTAGGAGCTTCTCTGCACAGGGACCCTGGGTCCAAAGGACACGCTCTGCTCCTGGCACTGCTTTCTTGGTGGTATGAGGTCCCCATGTCTCTCTGCTCACTTCGCTCTTTTATATCTCAAGAGATTGCCTCAGGACACAATCCAATCTTATAGATTCAGTCCTGCCTTACTAACACAACTGCCACCCATCCTCTCTCATTAACATCACAGAGGCAGGATTTACAACATACAGGAAAATCACACAATACCAGCAATCATGGCCCAGCCAAATTGACACACACATTTTTGGGGGGACATAATTCAATCCATGACAGCTACTAACCAAAAGATTGGCAATCCAAACCCACCTAGAGGTGCCTTGGAAGACAGGCCTGGTGATCTGCTTCCAAAAGATCACAGTCTTGAAAAACCCATACAGCAATTCTACTCTGCACACATGGGTCACCGTGAGTCAGAATCCGCTTACGGGAACAACAACTTTCTCATGAGTAAAATGGGAGACAAATTACCTACTATCTTAGAGGGTAGTTGAGAAGAATAAATGAGGCGATGCAGGACACTTGCTTAATGATCTATCCGACCCAAGAAATACTACTAGGATGGGCCTTACGGGAAGACTGACTCAATGTGGAATTATGCAACTTGATTTTTCCTTGCCTAGGGACAGAATCAGACTCGGAAGATGGGTCAGGGAGGAACCTGCAAATGGTGGGCAAGGAGCCCTAGCTTCACAGCTCGGGAATACCCAGGGCCTGATAAGTGAACCAATGGAGTCCCTGGGTGGCGCAAACGGTTAATGCTCTCAGCTGCTAACTGAAAGCTTGGTTGTTCAAGTCCACCAAGAGGCATCTCAGAAAAAAGGCCTGGTGATCTACCTTCAAAAAATCAACCATTGAAAACGCTATGGAGCACAGTTCTATTCTGACGCTCATGGAGCTGTCATGAGTCAGAGTTAACTCCATGGTAACTTTTTTTTTTTTCTTTCTTAAGTAAACCAACCCCTATGAAGCTGTGAAAGCCTCAGCTGCGAGGCGATGGGAGCTGGACGGTGCAGGTTCCAGGATGCGAGTGCGTGTGGGGTTCACTGTCTTCAGACGTAGTGTTTTGGACAGAAATGCAGGGATGACAGAAGCAACATTTCAACACTCTTTTTATGAGAAATACAGATAACTGTGTCAATCTGTCGTGAAAGTCGACTTCCTGCAGTGCCTAGAAAGAAGTGCAAAGGAAAACAATTCTGATCAAAGCCTGCATTTCTTTATGGCAGGCATTTTCTCTGCAACGCACCCCAAGGCATTTTGCAAAATAGCGGCAGTTTCTGAAAGGAAGATGTGTTAATAGGGCCTGGTTTGGGTGTCACCAGTTCATTCCCAGAATGGGTTTTGCATCAAGACAGACATCAAAATGAAGTAGAGATGAATTCACTCACATGTTGGCACTTGATGGAGAACAGGAGAAAATCAAACGTTTTAGTGGCCTGGATACTCCAGCTCCTGACGCGAACATTTTCGGCTCCATTTAGCTCTCTCCAACTAATGGGGTTATAAAATCATTCTGCAAGAATGACACCGTTAGTGGATCTAGTTCTGCTCTGCTTTGAAGCTTGAAAGTATCAATTAGCAAATATTTACTGAGTGTCTACTATATGCCAACACTGCGGGGCACAAAAGAGGGTTGGAAATTTATATAAAAAGAGTTTCTCAGTGGAAGTTCCTAACAACAGTACGAAGCTCCCCTGTTAGGCAATTTGAAATCAATGTGTTATTTTACTCAAAGTGGGTTACTCTAATTTCCGTTTGATAAATAAATTAAAAACAAAAAGAAAAACACCTTAGGCACAAACAGGTAAAATAATTTGCCCAAGTTCAAACAATAAATATCTGAGCTGGTGTTCGCTTGTAGCCTATCTGCTTTTTCACTATACAAAGCTGCCTTGGAAGAGAAGATATTGCATATGTTAAGATAAAGCAAACGATTGAAAACAGCGTATGATAAGTGTGCAAAAAAGATGTTATTCTTTCAGTTACTTAAGAGTCAGTCCATTTAATAGATGGAGAAATGGAGAATCACAAAAGTGCTCAAAAACTCAGAGAGTTTGTTACTAAAGAAGAGAACTCGAGTGCTTTAATGCCCAGCCCTGCCTCCTTCCCACTCACCCTTGGCCCCTCTGTGGTTGCTTTGCAGGAGGAGCTATCTACTTTCTGGACGTCTGTATCTGCACAGATGGTGTCTGGAGTGTTTAATGTGACTTCCCTCAGCTACAGCGCGGAGGAGGCCAACGTCATCACTCATTCTATGTGGCTCACCTCCTGCCAGGGTTCCTCGAGGTGCTGGAAGCAAAGCAGCTAAATACTGCCAGAGAAAGACCGTCTGTATCACTGTGGAATGTACAGAAACCTTGATGGAAACAGGCTGCTGGAAGATTGATGTGTGCCATCCGCTCCTGCACAGAGAGGAATAGTCACCCTGCTGGTCCTCCCTTCTCTCTGCTCCCTGACTACTGTAGCTTGGCTGTTTAGGGTGCCACTGAAGGAGTGTGTCTGGGTTGATTCATTGAGGGGCATGGCTTGGAGATGGAATATTTCCATCCAGAAGGGACAAGAGAGGCGTGTTAAGGAGTCGTGGTGGAGACATACGGCTGTCCAATGCATTTATCACTGAGCATCTTGTTCCCATTGCCTGGAAGAAGAAAGACAAAGAACAACAACAACAACAAAAAAAAAAACTAAACACCAGACAAAGAGAGTTAATCTGTGTCCAGAGCATTTTGAAATAATACAATTAGAGCAGGCTCGCTGGAGACCATCCATTTCCATTTCACACTCTCAGAGCCTGAAGACAGACCTATGAATCTGGCTGGCAGACTTCTCTCTTTCTTTAGCAAGCTATTCAACTTTGTTCTACCTCCTGTAATGGTGGGAAGAAGTCTGAGGGGTTTGGAAGTTTGACTTAGGAATACATGACTCCATAAGTTTCTATTCTTCCTCTGGCATTGGATGTATCCATTCAAGGATTTTCATTTTCTGTCTTCTCCTCCCAGTCTTGATTGTACCTTTCCAGATAAGCTGACGGCAAAACACTTCCAAGGGACACAGGCACACAGAACTACAGTAAAACCTGCCAAAACTGGAAACCGTGTAAGGCTGAAAGCAGTCAGAGGAGGAAAACTCAAACAGCTTCCACTAAAAGGAGTGATAGAAAAGTGGTAAGTCTGCACCCTGTCAAAGGCAGAAAACTTGTGAGACCCGGAAAACGAGGCAATCTCATTGAATTCCGGCTCTCACAGGTTTTGCTGTACTTGTAGGGGTAATTCCACTGAGTCATGATGGACAGCTGTCAGGGAAGTGTGACTTGTGTGAGCATGGCTGAAGCCCATCGCAGGCACAGCTTGCCCTGTAACCCAGGTCTGCCTGAAACCCTGGGGTCTGCTGCTCAGTGGCCCACTCAAGCTCCCCAATCTTCTGGGACTGAGGGGAAAGGGCTGGTCTGCGATAACCTGGTTGCTTCATAGGATCTAACCAACTTTGATTCCACGGCCTAAGGAGAAACGGAATAATAAGAAAAAAATGACATCCAAATCTTCCTTAATCAAAGCATTTGAAAGGACCTGACATGCAGTCATTATGCTCCAAATTTATTACTACAACAGAATGTAGGTAATACTAACGAAACAGCGATCTGCTGGAACACAATGCACTATTTATGGAAATGAAGCTCTGCACTGCAGTGGGGCCTGAGTGGAGGGGAGGACCATTACGCTTTAGGCTTTGCTATTGTCTGGTCATCTTCATTAGGCCCAGAACAGCAGCAATAAAAAGGTCTTTGAGGGACACAAGGCCTTAGAGTAAGCTTTGATGTCAGGAGTTGGTGTCTCTGGCCTCTGGAAGCCTTGTTTAATTAGGAAATGGATGGAGGAGGTACTTATAATTACCATTAATTGAGGGACCACCATGGCCCAGAATTGACATATTTTCTTTGATTTAATCCACACAATATTTCCATCATCCCAACTTTGCAGATGACACAATTCAAACTCATAGTTGTTAAGTGGTTTTTACCCAAAGACACACAGCTTGTAGCTAGATAGGAATTTGAAATCTAGCCTGTCTAATTTCAAAGCTTATACATTTATCTCCCCCCTTCCCCCAAACTATGTGAACCACTTCAGTTAAAGATTTTTAGCCCCATTCAATGATCGAAGGAAAGATTTCTTGAGAACACTTCCTGTCTCCTACCAGTTGTGCTGTAGGATGGGGATGAAAATCTTGTCCTTCAAATCCCCTTACATGTTTCTTCCTACATGAGTGTCAAGCTAATTAGGTAATTAATCACACAATTAAACAAATATTTATTAAGTGCCTACTATTTGCCAGGGACTGTCCTAGGTGCTGGCACTATCTTGCAAACAAGACAAATGAAGTCCTATTCTGGTAAAGGAAATAACAAAAAAACAAAAGGCATTCAAAAAGTAAAATCAAAATAATTATACCTCATGAATTGTACTAGGGAGTGGCACAAACAAAGTGCTCGGCTGCTAACCCAAAGGTTGGTGGTTGGAGTCTACCCACGGGCACCTTGTTAGAAAAACCTGAAGATCTACTTCCAAAAGATCACAGCCATTGAAAACCTATAGTAGAGTTTTATTCTGAAACATGTAGGGTTGCCACGAGTTGGAATTGACTTGAAAAAATAAGAGTGCTGTGGTAGATAATAATGGGGGTGGGAAATATCTCTAAACTGAGTGCTCAAGGAAGCTAGGCCAAAGTCTGAAGGATGAAAAGCAGTCAACCATTTGCAAAACATGGGAGAAAGGATACTAGGTAGGATGAAGGAACAGCAGGTGCAAAGGCCCTGAGGTGGGGAAGAAGTTGGCATGTATAAGCAATGACAAGAAGGCCCGAGGAGCTGAGGAAGAGTGAACCAGAGGGAGAGCTGCACACCGCAGGAGAGAGGGGGTAGATCAGGTGGTGCCATGGTATGGAGTTTGGATTTTCTTGTAAAAGCAAAATGGGAATTAATTAAGGTATTTAAAGCAGGTGAACAATATGAGGTGATTTAATTTTTATAATTATGTTTTTAGTAGAAATATATGTCTATGGTCCAAAACCACCAATCATCTGTCAGTTTGTCATACTGCCGTGGCTTACATGTTGCTATGATGCTGAAAACTGTACCACATGTATTTCAAATACCAGCAGGATCACCCATGGTGGACAGGTTTCATCTGAGCTGCCAGACTAAGACAGGCTCCATAGAAGGACCAGGCAAGCAATTTATGAAAAAATTGGCCAGTGAAAACCTTATAAATAGCAGAGGAAAATTGTCTGATATAGTGCCGGGAGATGAGCCACTCAGGTTAGAAGGCACTCAAAATATGAATGGGGAGGAGCTGGCTCCTCAAAGTAGAGTCAAAGTTAATGACGTGGATGGAGTAAAGTTTTCAGGATCTTCATTTATCGATGTAGCATGACTCAAAATGAGAAGAAACAACTGCAAACATCCATTAGTAATTGGAATTAGTAACATGGAATTACAAAGTATGAATCTAGGAATATTGGAAGTTATCAAAAATGAACTAAAATGCTTGAACATCTATATCCTGGGCATTAGTGAGCTGAAATGGACTGATATTGGCCATTTTGAATCAAACTATCATATGGTCTGCTATGCCAGGAATGACAAATTGAAGAGGAATGGTTTCACATTCATCCTCAAAAAGAACATTTCAAGATATATCCTGAAGTATAACATCGTCATTGACAGGATAATATCCATACACCTACAAGGAAGACCAGTTTGAATAACTACTGTTATTCAAATTTATGCACCAGCTACTAATGCCGAAGATGAGGAAATTGAAGATTTTTATCAACTTCTGCAGTCTGAAATTGATCGAACATGCAATCAGAATGCATTGATAATTACTGGTGATTGGAATGTGAAAGTTGGAAACAAAGAAGGATCAGCAGTTGGAAAATATGGCTTTGGTGATAGAAATGATGCTGAAGATCGCATGATATAAATTTGCAAGACCAACGACTTCTTCTTTGCAAATACCTTTTTTTTTTAACAACATAAATGACAGCTATTCATGTGGACCTGGCTGAATGGAATACACAGGAATCAAACTGACTACATCTGTGGAAAGAGACGATGGAAAAGCTCAATATTACCAGTCAGAACAAGGCAAGGGGCCAAATGTGAAACAGACCATAATTTGCTCATATGCAAGTTCAAGTTGAAGCTGAAAAAAATTAAAACAAATCTATGAGAGCTAAAATATGACCTTGAGTATATCCCACCTGAATTTAGAGACCATTTCAAGAATAGATTTGATGCATTGAACACTAATGACTGAAGACCAGACGAGTTGTGGGATGACATCAAGGCCATCATACATGAAGAAAGCAAAAGGTCATTAAAAAGACAGGAAATAGTAAAAGACCATAATGGATGTTAGAAGAGACTCTGAAACTTGTTCTTGAACATAGAGTAGCTAAAGTGAATGGAAGAAACTATGAAGTAAAAGAGCTGAAGAGAAGATTTCAAAGGGTGATTTGAGAAGACAAAGTAAAGTATTATAATGAAATATGCAAAGACCTGGAATTAAAAAACCAAAGGGGAAGAACACGCTCTGCATTTCTCAAACTGAAAGAAATGAAGAAAAAATTCAAGCCTCAAGTTGCAATATTGAAGGATTCTGTGGGCAAAATATTGCACAACTCAGTGAACAACAAAAGAAGATGGAAGGAATACACTGAGTCACTGTTCCAGAAAGAATTGGTCACCATTCAACCATTTCAGGAGGTAGCATATAATCGAGAAACCATGTGTCTTAGCCATCTAGTGCTGCTATAACAGAAATACCACAAGTGGATGGCTTTAATGAAGAGAAGTTTATTTCCTCACAGTAAAGTAGGCTAAAAGTCCAAATTCAGGGCATCAGCTCCAGAGGAAGGCTTTCTGTCTCTGTTGGCCTTCTCATCAATCTTCCCCCAAACTAGGAGCTTCTCTGCGCAGGGACTCCGAGTCTAAAGGACGCGCTTTGCTCCTGGTACTACTTTCTTGGTGGTATGAGGTCCCCCACTCTCTACTTGTTTCCCTTTCCTTTTATCTCTTGTAAGATAAAAGGTGGTGCAGGCCACACCCCAGGAAAACTCCCTTTATATTGGATCAGGTATGTGACCTTAGGAAGGGTGTTACAATCCCACCCTAATCCTCTTTAATGTAAATTAACAATCACAAAATGGAGGACAACCACACAATACTGGGAATCATGGACCAGACAAATTGACACACACATTTTTTGGGGGACATAATTCAATCTTTGACACCATGGTATTGAAGGAAGACGTCCAAGCTGCACTGTTGGCATTAGCAAAAAACAAGGCTCCAGGAAATGACGGAATATCAATTGAGATGTTTCCACAAATGGATGCAGGGCTGGAAGTGCTCACTCGTCTGTGCCAAGAAATTTGGAAGACAGTTACCTGGCCAACTCACTGGAAGAGATCCATATTTATGCCTATTCCAAGAAAGGTGATCCAACGGAATGTGGAAATTATGGAACAATATCAACAATATCACAAGCAAGTAAAATTTTGCTGAAGATCATTCAAAAGTGGCAGCAGCAGTGTATTGACATGGAACTACCAGAAATTCAAGCTGGATTCAGAAGAGGACATGGAACTAGGGATATCATTGCAGATGTCAGATGGATCCTGGTTGAAAGCAGAGAATACCAGAAAGATGTTTACCTGTGTTTTATTGACTATGCAAAGGCATTTGACTGTGTGGATCATAACAAATTATGGATAACATTTCAAAGCATGGAAATTCCAGAACACTTCATTGTACTCATTAGGAATCTGCACATAAATCAAGAGGCAGTTGCTTGAACAGAACAAGGGGATACTGTGTGGTTTAAAATCAGGAAACGTGTGCATCAGGGTTGTATCATTTCACCATACTTATTCAATCTGTATGCTGAGCAAATAAGCTGAGAAACTGGACTATATGAAGAATGTGGCAGCAGGATTGGAGGAAGCCTCATTCAGAACCTATGATCTGCAGATGACACAACCTTGCTTGCTGAAAGCGAAGAGGACTTGAAGCACTTACTGACGAAGGTCAAAGACTTCAGTATGGATTATAGTCTTCACTATGGATTATACCAAAACATAAAGAAAACAAAAATCCTCACAACTGGACCAATAAGGTAATGTCATGATGAATGGAGAAAATATTGAAGTTGTCAAGGATTTCATTTTACTTTGATCCACAATCAATGCCCACAAAGTAGCAGTTAAGAAATCAAATGACTTTTGCATTGGGCAAATCTGTTGCAAAAGACCCCTTTAATGTGTTAAAAAGCAAATACATCACCTTGAGGACTAGGATGCATCTGACCCAAGTCAGGGTTTATTTTCAATCACCTCATATGCATGTGAAATCTGGACAATGAATAGGAAGACCGAAGAAGAAATTGATGCCTTTGAATTATGGTGCTGGCGAAGAATATTGAATATACCATGGACTGCCAGAAGAACGAACAAATCTGTCTTGGAAGAAGTGCTGCCAGGATGCTCCTTAAAAGCAAGGATGGCGAGACTTCGTTTCACGTAACCTGGACATGTTATCAGAAGGAACCAGTCCCTGAAGAAGGACATCATGCTTGGTACAGTAGAGGGTCAGCGAAAAAGAGGAAAACCCTCAAGGAGATGGACTGACAGAGTGGCTGCAACAATGGTCTCAGACATAGCAACACTTGTGAGGATGGCACAGGACCAGGCACTGTTTCATTCTGTCTTACATAGGGTTGCTAAGAGTTGGAACCAACTCTATGATATTTAACAAAAACAGCATGGTCCAAAACTTCAAAACATAAACACTTTTATCATGAAAAGTGTCTCCATCCCATCCCTGTCCTTCAGTCACCCAGTTCCCCTACCAGGTTTGTGTGTATATCTTTCTGAATACATGCTATACATACTAAAATATATATACATACGTATATATTTCGTTTTTCTGTTTTTCCAACATGTATACCTTCCATTCTGCAGCTTTCTCCCCTTTTTTTCTATGATAGTATATCTTGGAGATCACTATACATTGGTATATAAGGAACCATCTCATTCTTTAACAGCAAGGGAGCAGTCAACATAGCATAGCACAGTGGTTAAGGACACAGACGCTGGGCCAGCGTCTGAGTTTAAATTCTGTCTCGTGTGACCTTGGGCAGCTTACTTAACCTCTCTGCACCTTGACTGACTCATCTGATACACTGAGCATGTTGAGAATGCCCACTTCATAGGGTATGATGAGGATTAAATGAGTTTACGTATGTAAAGCATCTAGAACAGCCGGTAGTACATAGAAAGTGGTTTAAGTATGTTTTTGTTGTTACAGACTGTTATAAATTAATCAGTCCCTATCTGATGGCCATGAGGTCATTCTCAGCATTTTCTCTTATAAATGTGATAATGAATATCCTTGCATGCCTGCCATTTCAGTCATGTGGGAGTATATATGTGAAATAAAAACCTAGGAGTGAAGTTGTTGGGTCAAAGAGGGGTAGCTTTATAATTTTGATAGATGTTGTCTAATTTCTCTCACAGAATATTTTTTAATTTACAAGTTCATGCAAATGTACATCATCAAAATTTTTGATATTTTCCAACCAGGTAGTTAATAATGATATCTGATTGTAATTCTATTCTCTTTTTCATTTAATTTGATGGACTTTTTCATATTTAAGATCTATTGCATTTTTTTGTTTGTTTTGTAAACTCTCTGTTCAGGTCCTTTGCCCATTTCCCTTGTGTCTTGTTGATATTTTCCTCTTCAGCTGTAGTAGTGTGGTGGGTGAGGGCATGGGTTCTGGAGGAGGCTTTCTGGTGAGAATCACGGTTCTGCCTCTTACTAGCTGTGTGTCTCTGGGCTGGTTAGTTAATCTCTATGCCTCTGTTTCCTCTGGCTAGCAGTAATACCTATGCCGTATGATTATTGGAAGGCCTAAATGAATTTAAAAAACAAAACAAAACATTGCCTCAAGTCAGTTCTGACTCATAGTGACATGACAGGACAGAGTAGAACTGCCCCATGTTAGCAGTCACAGCACGTAACCACTACACCACCAGGGTTTCCGTAAATGAATTAGTATATGTAAAATTCTTACAGCGTTTGGTATACACCTTCTCCTCACTTATCAACTCTCTCTTTATCTGACATTTTGCATTTACAACTGTAGTAAAAAATATATTTTCTGACTATTTTGCTCATTAACAACTTACATCTGGCAGTAATGTACACCAAGGTGCAAGGTGAGAGTAATGCTGGCTGTGATGATTAAGATTATGTGTCAACTTGGCTGGTCCATGATTCTCAGTGGCTTGGCAGTTATGTAATGGTGTAATTTGGCAGTTACGTAGTGATGTAGTCATCCTCCATTTTTGCATAACACTGATTTCACATAATGACTCAGTTTCTGGAATCTAACCATGCCAATAAGTGAGGAGAGGGTGTATAGTAAACAAAGTAAACAATCAATAATACTACAGGTTGTTGTTGTTGCCATCTGTCTATGATATGGGGTGTTATTAACCTGTTTTCACAGTTTGTCTCCCTTCCTAGATTGCAAGCTCCTTGAAGGAAGAGACTGACATTAATACCTTTTTAATTCTTCCACAAAGCCTAAAATAATGCCTTTTACATAGTGTGAGTGTGTGGGTTGAAGGGCTAAATGAACCATGCCTGAAGGATTTTAGGCAAGCCTGGTCGTCCAGAGGATAGTAATCATACTGCATGCAGTTTAGAGCTTTAAGCTCATATCGGGACCACAGGAGAGTTAGATAGGGTTAGGGCCAATGGCTCTGTTTACAATGAGGTGAGAACAACAACAGCAAAAAAATAGATAGAAAATGGTTGAGAAATTACTAGTAAAGTACTGTAAATCCAGATGTGTGAGCTGTGTGACCTTTGGAAAATAATAACTGATCTTTAGTTTCCTCCTACATAAATTGGGGATAATACTAACTACATAGAGCTATAGTGAGAAATAGATGAGAAAATTGAGCAAGAAAGTCTCTAATAGGGCACTAGGCCATGGCCCTTGTTTGCTAAACATGTGTTAATTCATCTGTACTTATATAATACTTTACCATTTACCAGGTACTTACGTATCTATGAACTCACTTAATGCTTTCAATGTACATTTGAGATAGGCAGGACCACAATTCTCATTCCCATTTAGCAGGTTAGAGAATCAACGCTCCTCAGAAGAAACGACTGGAAATCTGCTTCTGAAAAACCAACCATCGAAAACCCTATGGAACAATGTTCTAACTGGACACACATATGGCCTACAAAATTGACTCAAGGGCAGCTGGTTGGTTAAGCCCATAAAAAAGTTGTTCAAAGCCATGAGCCTAGCGTATGCAAATGGAGTCACGGGTTCACGGGTTAAGCCCAGTCTTTTGACTCCAAATTCTATGTTTAGTCTACAAAACTCTACAGCTGTGTAGCTTCTGTTTGCGTATTTGTACCTCTTTGGAGAATAGGAAGATAAAAGTTTACTGGGCGTCCAGGGCCCTCCTGGAGAAAATCTAAAGGCCACGGTGCCAGGAGCTAGGTGTCTCTGCATTCCTGGTTGTCACTCCCATAGGGGCCAGAATCAGGAGAGTAGAAGAGATTTGGATGGCCCATCTTTGTCCGCCACTCTCTGTTTCCCGCCTGTTTAACTCACTTTCTGTTCACTGCTGCCATTTCCCCCCAGGCCCTTGGCCACTGCAAGAAATAGCAGCTGTGGCCATCCAGTTCATGTCACTAATTAAATGGAATTTATGTTTCAAATTTGGAAATGGATACGTCTTGCCAAGGCACAATAGTTATCTGAAGGCAAGCAGACACTTCGTTGGCCACACACTTCTCATTCCATGACAGTTAGCGTTTATTGATCTTGTGCTATGTGCCAAAGATACAAAGACTAGATGTCTTTGCCAAATCACCCCGTTATGAATTGAATTGTGTCACCCAAAAAGATATGTTGAAGTCCTCATCCCTGTACCTGCAAATGTTACTATCTTTGGAAATAGAGTCTTTGAACATGTTATAAGTTAACATGAGGTCATATCAAAGTAGAGTGGGTATTAATCCCATCTGAGCTGTGTCCTTATAAAAGAGAAGAGACCCATAGAGACACACAGAGGGAAGACAGCCATGTGACAATTGAGCTGCAGCTGCAAGTCAAAGAATGCCTGGGGCTAACAGAAGCTGAGAGAGACAAGATAGGATGTTTCCCAAGAGATTTCAGAGAGACTATGGTCCTGCTGATGTCCTGAACTTGGATTATTAGCCTCCAGAACTGTGAGAGAATAAATTTCTGTTTTGTGAAGCCACCCACATTGAGGTATTTTGTTACATCAGCCCTAGGAAATGAATACCACACCAAACCAAACCAGTTCTGGTCAAGTTGATTTTGAGTCATGGTGACCTCATGTGTGTCAGGGTAAAACTGTGCTCTATAGAGTTTTCAATAGCTGACTTTTGGAAGTAGATTACCAGGCCTTTCTGCCAAGGCATCTCTGAGTGGACTTGAACCTCCAACCTTTTGCTTAGCAGTCAAACACGTTAGCAGTTTGTACCACCTAGGGGCTCTGGGAAACTAATACATTGCCTATAAATGTTTCCTGAGCACCAGAAGAGTGTAAAGCATGTCTTGTGTTCCTGTATGGAGAGTATAAGGGGAAATGGCTGAATAAATCCAAAATATAGAGAAAATAGTACCTCAGGCTAGAAAGCAAACCCAGTGGAAAGTGAGACCTGGGCCCTAGTAGAGCAAGAGAGGTCAAGGAAAGTCAAGAAATGACTGAGATATCTACTCCCCATCCCTGTTTTAGAAATGCAGCCCATACCATTTTAACCGACCCACGAATCGCACTGCTTCCACTTACTCTTGAAACCCAAGGCCCATTTCTGAAAGAGAAGCTGAGTTGTAGAGAGCTCAGAGGGATTCTGGAATCCTATCACACTGTCCCCTCACCACCACATTCCTCAAGTGTGCCCTACCCTTGGCTATTTTATTATTAATATTATTTCCTTTCCCCTTCCCTGATTATTCTCCCTGAAGGTTACTGAACCACCCATTTCGGTCCTTGGTCATATGCAATCATGCTACCTCACTAGACTGCTCTCTAGTGAAGATATCCCCACCTCTTTTGGGCACCTGTAGTCATCAACAAGACTTACTGTGTTAATTTGACCTGTGTGGTGAAGGAGGAACTTGGGGAACCCCTCCTCTCCAGCCATGTTCAATGGATGTAGTGCTGCCTGATGCTCTCTGCTTTTGTGAATATCTGCTGGACTTTAAACAGAATCCTATAGGAGCTTCTCCTTTTAAAAGGAAGTTGAAAGCACTTAACTCAGCCAGGACTGTGTAGGCATCAAAGGCATGTGTCTGCTCAGCAGGTGGTACCTCTCAGTGCTCCTCTGGTCAAAACCAACCACAAATGTTCTTTCATTAAGTGGTTGTCAAAAGTCTCATTTCTGAAAGAAAAAACTGAAGATAAAGAAGAAAGGAAAGAAAGGAGTCTGAACATTTTTCTTCAGAGACTACATAATTCTAAAATTATGGAAATGTGCTCCTAAAATTATGGGAATGTAAGGACAACGGAGGTGTTAAGCTAGGTGATTCTTTGTTACAGTTCTTAATACTATTTTTGAAGAAAAATAACGGTTAAAGTTCTTGTCTTTCCATTCCTAGTTATGTGTCTTTGGGTAGGTGACTCAGCATATTTGAACCTCAGTTTTGTAATCTATTAAATGAGGTTAACAACTGTTGCTATTACATAGGCTTATTGAGTGGATTCAATAAGAGAAGCCACATAAAGAATTCAATGGTACCTGACCCATAGAAAACCTGTAGTAAATGTTAGCTGATCATCATCATCATCATCATCATCATCATCATCATCATTATTGCTGTAATCATGTCTATTCATTTCACGAACGTTTATTTAGCCTTCATTATGTGCTAGACACTGTGCTTGGTTCCATCAGGATATAAAAATGAATCCAATGTGGTTCCCACCCTCAGGGAAGTTCAGATCTGAAAGAGAAGATAAGACACATCCAGAAATAATATTAATACAAGATAGAAAATGAGAGTGCCGTGAGAGGTAGATATAAAGTGCAATGAGAGAACGGAGTAGGACAAGTATAATTTTAGCTGGCAGCGGAGTAGGAGGTGAGTATTTCGGGAGAAGCTTGATGGAAAAGTCGTTTTGGCCTGGGTCTTGTTAGACAGATAGGATTTGAAGGAGCCAAGGTAAATAGTTACTCTATGGGGATGAAGCGGCATGACCTAAGCCATAGAAATGCAGAACATTGAAAGAAAATTAAGTAATTCATCTTGGATTGAGTGTAGGATGTTTAGGGAGGAGGGAATAGTGGAACAGAAGAGGGACACAGGCTGGAACAAATCATAGACTCACCATAATAATTTTTAATAATCATGTTCTTGTCGAAGACCTTCAACACTCCATATAGAAACTCACAACGCTTGAGCCAGAGACCCTCGGAGATTGCTCACTCCACTCTCCAAAGCTCTCAGATGTGACATCATGGCTGTCCCTTGCTAAAGCTCTGCAGGGAATACTATGTCATAATGCTCTTAGGCGTCTATACAGGTGGCTCAGAGACCACTGGGCAGGACGTCATCCAGTCTCCTTTGCTGAAATTTAGAACGATATTCTGAGTAGACATTTAATCATCCTGCTTCTACTTTCTATTTCTCTTTTGTTCACTTTGCATAGGACTCCATGTCCATGAAGAAACTCAGGGTGCTTATCCTAGACCTTCAGGATAGGAAGTGATAAAGGGAAGAAAATTAATGTTTATTGAGCTCCTGTATTGGGATTTTCTTGCACTAAGGATTGTTTAATTCTCATGATTTCTCAAAATGTACACTGTATACCAATTTTTGCAGATGACTGAACTGATGTTCACAAAGCTGAACCTCTTGATTTTCACAACATCCCTTAGCCAACAAGGAATCTGTTCAACAAGGAGGACAGATTCACACAGAAATCTGCCTGGTTGCAAAACTCATGTTCTTTCCACTTCAAAGTTTGGTGCTTTGAGAAGATAGAGGTTTGTGCGTGTGTGTGTGTGTGTGTATGTGTGTGTTTAAAGGAATTATGTAATTGTATAGCCCTGGTGGGAGATGAGCAATATTTCTTTGTCTTTTTCCAGTCATGGCTCTTTAACAACCTTACCCAAGGGAATTGGTTATGTTTGGTGATTTGCTTATCATTATCTATTTAGCATCTTGTGTGTGCTCAATAAATATGAATAGAATAAACAAATCCTCGTCTCAATCCAGCTTCTGTAGCCCCAGAAGACAGTGTGGTATATTGGTATATGCACTGACCTTGGGATAGTGGTCAGTGGGCTCAAGCTCTAACTTACCACTTATTTAACCATGTGCACTTGAGCAATTTTTAACCTCTCAGAGCCTAGATATCTTGTTCTGTAAAGTAAAAATACCTAAGCCTGGCATATCAACCACATAGATTTGCAATCGTGAGGGGTAAATTAGATGATGCCATTCAAAAAATATTTTCCAAGCTCTTGCTCTGCACAGGCATGGACCACGACTACAAATGATTGAACCTGTGAAGAAAACTATTTTTATCCCAGTAACAGTCAAGGGACGGATATTATACACAAGGCATCATCAGCTTAATATCAAGAAAATCTCACCCCCATGGCTTGACAGAGTTCCCTGCTGGATTTTTTTTTCTCCCTGTTGAAAAATTGAGCACATTCTTTTTCTCATGACATTTCAACTAAATCAAGTTGTCAGGAAGGTGTAATTTCTTCTAGGTGTGCGTATGAAAATAGATAGGCTACTTTTTCCTAGGGGTCATTAGCACTTACCTATTTTCTGGATCCCTGGTTTGCTGAAAGCAACAATAGATGCCATTCACAACCAGAATGCCTGGTGGAACGTGCTTCCTGGGACTATCACTTTCATTTCTTGGCTTCCCCTAGCATGCTCAGAAACTTTATCCTGGGTCCATTGCACAATTTTTCTCCTAAGGAAGCCCCTTCTCTTGTTTCTAAGTTTGGGCTATCCTTGGAAGTCAGTGCTAAACCCAAACCCAGAGGTACCATATTTGCCCTCTACCAGTCCTCAAGGAATTTTTAGTCCTCTATGATTTCCCCACAGAAATGTTTAGAGGTTCTGTATCATCAACTCAATAGATTTGAAACTTTACTCCTCCTCACCCCTCACACTCAAAGGAACACAAAGAGGCCAAAAAAGTTTCAGAATGAGAAGAGAATTTAGTCATCATTTGCTTCAACTCTCTCATTTTACAGATTAGGAAACCCAGGTCCATTCATCTACCTAACTATCCATTAATTCATTAATGCAATCATTAATTCATCTCACATTTAATGGGCCCTTACTATATGCCAGACACTGGGGACAAAATATTGAATGAGTTTGGGAGTCTCAATTCTTAGAAACCTTGATAATATTTGATTATTGTTATAACAACAACATGAATAACTGTAATTTATTGAGTACACAATATGATCCAGAGGGGTGCTTTTTCCTGCATTATTTCCTTTGATTCTCATAAGTATACTTGATGTAGGTACTATTGTTATTTCTATTTTACGGATGGTACACCAGAAGCTGAGGGAGATTAAGCACATACCAAGGATCACATAATTAGCAACCAAGTTTGCATTGATACCCAGCTCTAACTCCATAGCTCACAGTTTTGATTTTACTCACTGAAGTCCAATGGTCCAGAGAGGTGAAGTGATTGTCCATGAGATCATTGAATGACTTATTACAAGAGCCAGAGACTTCTGAATCAAATTACTAGGTAGGTAAAGAAGAACCTGTGTATTTATGTGTGTATTTTCTTTAAACATTGCTCTTCTCAGTCAGTTAAGAATTTGGTACTGGATACCAGTGCTAAGTAAGTCAATAATCTTTTTCCTTTAAATAACCATTTAAACTATATTCAGTGTGTTCCTTTGAGTGTGAGAAGCGAGGAGGAGTAAAGTTTCAAATCTATTGAGTTTATGATGCAGAACCTCTAAACATTTCTGTAGGGAAATCATAGAGGACTGAAAAATTCCTTGAGAACTGGTAGAGGGCAAATGTGGTGCCATCTTTGAAAAATGATTACCCTAAAAATTGCAGTCTCATCAATATCTGGGCAATTGTAAGGCAAATCATTATCCTATCAATTTACTATCGCCTAGGAAAGCATAAGATACTTTATCAAACAGTAAGTAATCTAGAGCAATGCTTCTCCAACTTGAACCACCAGGATCTTGTTAAATGCAGACTGGTTCAGTAGGTCTGAGGTGGGACCTGAGATTCTGCATTTCTAAGCAGCTCCCAGATGATGCTGATGCTCTTGTCCATAGACCACACTTTGAATAGTTGAAGCTTCTAGACCAATATGATTTCCTGTTATGAGTCTTAGAGCAGTATTCAAAGAAAAAGTGATAGTTGTGATCCTTCTTAATCTCAGTAAGGTTTTTTTATTGCATTGCATATGTTATTTTCAATTATAGGCTTTAAAGGCATGATCTCGACTGTTAGTTGCATGAACAATCCTTTTCAAGATCACTCCCAAAAGAAGAAAAAAAGACCAGAGTTGAATTTCAAGTGCCATTTCAGTGAGAGGTTCTAGATGATTGTCTAGTCTTTGCAGGACACAAATACAGAGTGAGAAAGTATGAAAATAACTTGAAGATGTACGTGGTTGCAAAGAAAAAGGAAATTCAAAATGACCTTGGCAGGTTAAAACTGTAGTAAAACTCAAAAAGAAGAGGTAAAAGGTAGTACATTTAAAGTCACAAACCAAAATATAAATATAAGATATGGTAAGACTGGGAAGTACTGAAGAAAAGACCTGAAGGGCTACTGGATCACGGCTGCAGATGAAGTAACAATAAGATGCTACAGTGCCAAGATGTAAAAGTTTAAAGTAATCTTTCCACAAGCACTTTCCCTGTGTTATTAGGTTTTTGTGAATAACATTTTAAAGGCAATGTGAAAAATATATATAGTAGATTCGAAAAGTAGCCACCTCACATATCTTTGGGGCAAAGGAATTTTCTCCACCCTGGAAGAGTTGTCAGCTCTACCCTTATTGCCCAGATGGTTTACTTCCCTCTGTCTTAGTCACCTGGTGCTGCTGAAGCAAAAGTATCACAAATAGGAGGCTTTAAAGAACACAATTTATTTTCTGACAGCTCTGGAGGCTAGACGTCCAGATTCAGGGCATGGCTTTAGAGGAAGCTCCTGCTTTATCTACTTCAGTATCAAGTAGCTGCTATCAATTCTTGGAGTTCCTTGACATTCCTTGGCCTCTGTCTTCCCTCTGTGTGTGTCTGTGTCTATTCTGCCTTTTTTAAAAAAATAACTCAGAAGTGATTAGGTTTAGGACCCACCTTATTCTCGTATGCCCACATTAACGTAACAAAAGAAAACCCCTATTTCCAAACAGAGTTGTAATTACAGGTACAGGGATTAGGATTTCAACAGACATTTTTTGGGGGGGCACAGTTCGATCTACAGCATCATCCTATTGTCATTTACACCTCAGCATAAAGAAAACAAAAATCCTTACAACTGAAACAATAAGCAACACCATGATCAATGGAGAAAATATGGAAGTTGTTAAGGATTTCATTTTATTGGACCCACAATCAATGCCTGTGGAAGCAACAGTCAAAAAATCAAACAAGGTATTGCATTGAGAAAATCTGCTGCAAAATACCTCTTGAAAGTGTTGAAAAGCAAGGTGTTACTTAGGACTAAGGTGTGCCTGACCCAAGCCGTAATATTGTCAATTGCTTCATATGCATGTGAAAGCTGGATAATGAATAAGGAAGATAGAAGAAGAATTGATGCCTTTGAATTATGGTTTTGGTGAAGAATATTGAATATACCATGGACTGCCAGAAGAATGAACAAATCTGTCTTGGAGCAAGTACAGCCAGAGTGCTCTCTGGAAACAAGGATGGCAAGACTTAGATTCACGTACTTTGGATATGTTATCAGGAGAGACCAATCCCTGGAGAAGGTCATCATTCTTGTTAAGGTAGAGGGTCAGTGAAAAAGAAGACCCTCAAGGGGATGCATTGACACAGTGGCTGCAACAGTGGGCTCAAACATAACAACGATTGTGAGGATGGTGCAGGACCAGGCTGTGTTCCTCTCTGTTGTACATAGGGTCGCTATGGGTCAGAATTAACTTAACGGCACCTACCAACAACAATTGTCATTTACAACATTGCGTAAAATTGAGCTGCAGATAAAAACACCTATCTGAGAGGAACCACTGTTAAGCTTGTTGGCTTATTTGAAAAGTACACAAGTCTGAAATTCAAGTTACATAAATAATAAGTTCCCTATTTTGCCAGTGGAAATAGTTTTAGATATAATCTGTTGAAACTACTAAAAAAAAAAAAAAAAAAAGAAAGGGTATTTGTAGAGTTCTTATTATAACCAAAAAAAAAAAAGAACAAACTCGTTGCTGTCGAGTCGATTCTGACTCATAGTGACCCTATATGACACAGAACTGCCCAACAGGGTTTCCAAAGAGCTCCTGGTGGATTCGAACTGCTAATCTTTTGGTTAGCAGCTGTAGCTCTTAACAACTATGCCACCAGGATTTCTAGAGACTCACAAAGTTGGCCCAATATTGCCAACACATTGAGTCTGGGGGTAAATTTCTTTCAGCCAACTGATGGACATTTGACATTCATTTAGGACTTTCTTGCGGAAATGCATCAGTGAATAGAGGTCTATAGGACATCCAGGAGTTTCCGTGGAAAGCCAAAACTGGTGAAAGAGTTTAGGGCCTCTTATAGTACTTCTTGGTTTCAATTTATTTTAGTACTGCTCTGGGTTGTTGTTGGGACAATCTCTTTCTTTTATCAGTTATTGACCAGGTAGGTAAAAGCTTAATGCTGAGTTGATTTGGGTTTATTTTAGGCAGCAGGTCTTGACTTCTCTCTGCTGCTTCTACGTAGCCAGAGGCTCCTTTAGGTTCTGTTCTAGTTTAAAATTTCCCTCCTAGAATAAAAGTAAATGGGTGGCAAGGGCACTAGTCAGGTAAGTAGCATATCCATTCACAGTTGAAGTAAAAATGTCTGTTGGATTTTTGTTCGTCAGCAGGAAGAACACCTGTTTCCATCCAGAGATCTGTCACATCTTCCTTTTTCCTCTTCTGTTCTGCCAAGAAGGAAGCTGCATTTCAGTATATGACAGACTCTATTTTAATTAGGATGCATAAAAACACGATTAGGATATGTACCCTGGTCAGTATAAGATTTGCTTTTAAAAGGGAAGCTAAAAATCACCATGGTTCTGGTTATTATCTGTCCTTACTCCTCCCCTCCAGTCTATGCTTTTTGCTTGGCTTTGTGACCCTGGAGGCTGACCTCTATGGATGGCATCATCCAGGTCCCTTTGCCCTCTGCCTTCTAGGTGATTGGGCCAATGGGGAGGCACGGGTTGACTAGAGGTGGTGGAAAGAGAGAAGAGTGTATTTATTCCCCCGTCCCTCCCTGCTCAGGGGTATCATCTCAAAGTGGTTTTGCTTCCCTAGGCCATGCTCCTGTCCAGCAGCCCCTCTTCCAGCTGCCCTGGCTATCCCTACTCTCCAGCAGACCTCCCTTTGCCCCTTGAGGCCCAAGTGGTACTGGCTTTCCACAGCTGATAGTCCTGGGTTCCTCACCAACCTTTGCTGGTCCCTGGTAGCCTGCTCACAGCTCTGTAAATAGCTCCTTTAGTAAATTCTTTTCAGGTAAATCCTTCTATCTGTGTCATCTGTTTCCTGTGGGAACCGTGATTGATGTACTCATTAACCCTCAATGTCGACTAAACTCTTCATTAGAGTATAGCCTACCACCATCAGTCAACATTGAGTCAACTTTAACTGATAGCGACCCCATGTGGGTCAGAGTAGAACTGTGCTCCATAGGTTTTCATGGCTGGGACCTTTCAGAAGCAGATTGCCAGGGCTTTCTTCTGCAGTGCTGCTGGGTGGGTTTGAACCACCAACTTGTTGGTTAGTAGTCAAATGCTTAAACGTCTGTGCCACTCAGGACTGCCCAACAGAGCTTACTATGTACAAATCTATTAAGGAAAACAATCCTGGTAGTTCCAGCAAATGTATAAAATCAAAAGTTGGGCTTCACTAAATAAACATGGAACCAAAACCCAATACAATATAAATTAACCACATGGTTTACCATGGTGTATTCAGTTGTTTACCTAAATCAAACCGTAATTGTGTGGGGTTACTGATTGCTACAGTGTCTGGCGCACTTCTGCAGTGTGAGGACTCAATTCTTCCACCATCTCTCTCAATTCAAACTCCTGGGAAATCTTCATTCATACTGTGAAGACTTAGGTCATTTGACCTTGACTTTGAATGAAAGCATAATTTATGTATATAGTCAGCCTGTGTTCTTTTCTCATTAGCTTTCAGTATTAAGAAAAGAAGTACAACTTGTCACCTTCACTGTTGTAAACACGAACACAATACAAGGACTTTAATTGCCCAGCAGTATTCTGTTATAAGGTCAGTATCCCGATGACCCTGAATATACTTGTGCTTATTTTTGTATTATCAGAAAAAATGAAAACATGCATTAAAAATATGTCCCAAATTGTTGGGTTATATCTGAAGACCCCCAGGTGTTGGGCACCTGGTTTCACATAGGGAGCCACTAAAGATCGATAAGGTCCCTGGGTGGTGCAAATGGTTTGTGCTTGACTACTAGCCTAAAGGTTTGAACCTACCTGGCAGCACCATGGAAGAAAGGCCTGGTGATCTCCTTCCGTAAAACTTACAGCCAAGAAAACCCTACATAGCAGTTCTACTCTGTAACACATGGGGTCGCTATGAGTTGGGGTCAGCTGGATGACAGCTGACAGCAGGTGTTAGCAGGCTCAGGTTGGCATGTGGTGTGGAGGGAGAGGAGACCACGGGGAAGGAACTGGATAGGAAAAGCTCTAGTCCAGGGCTCCTTCCAGTGCATCTCAGCTATCATTTCAAAATCTCATTGAGGGAAACAGAGTCCATCCCCACTCCCCATCACCCCACCCAAATTAATGAGGCCACACCTCATCTCCTTCCTGAGAAAGGAGGAATACTGCAAATAAAGTATGCAAGAACTTGAGGGCTGGTGGCGGGGCAACGTTGTGGTGCAAGCAAGACTGAGTTTCTTAAAATGGAAAAATACAGACCAAAAGGTAATGACGAGAGCAAGAGCGAGAGAGAGGGGTTGAGACTCAATCATCAACAAGGCAGGAGAATGAACACCCCAGAGCACAGCATCTTTGCTGGGCTCTGCACCCACTCACTAGATCACGTTGAGTAGTATTTCATCTTCTGAGGACTCAGTTCTCTTATCTATAAAATGGTGGAAGTGGATTGAACTAGAGGATCTTTAAGATATAACCGTGTTTTAAGGTGCCCTGGGGGTGCAGCAGTTAAGCACTCAGCTGCTAACCCAAAAGTTGGCAGTTCAAACCCAGGAGCAGCCCTTTGGTGATGGAAAATTTGGCAATGGATATTGGTGCTGTTTGCACAATATGATTAATGTAACTGATGTCACTAAATTGTGCATGTGAAAAACGTTAAATGGGCAAATGTTGTTGTACATATTTTCACAACAATAAAAAATATTAGTTGTAGCTGTATAACTAACCCAAGTTCTATTTTAAAATTATAAAAGATGATGTGGGTTTATATGTGTGAGCAGGGGTGGATATCGAGGTTCCCCCTAAATAAACCTCTGAATGGGTTCCAGAACAAACCAGAACTAATTTAAATTTCAGTGTCCCTTTCAGCCCTGGCTGTGTCGCAGCTCTCTGCCATGCTCACCTTCTCTTGGTTGCACAGTGAAAAGGAAAGAGGGGCCTGGCTGGTAAAGGACGTCAGAGTGCACCAAGCCCTGACATGGCTCTATAAGCAGAGGGACTCCTCAGAACACCCTTTCTGGGGTGACCCCAGGGGAAAGAAAGCTCTGAGTGAATCCCTACCCTCTTACTGCCAGCTTGTTGGAGTGACCGTGTTGAAAGGGGGAACTCATCTTCCTTGCCTTCCATATTTCTCCCTCTCCCCACAGCAGAAGAGTAGGAATTGATGGTTCAGTGGTAAAATTCTCACCTTCTATGCGGGGGACCCAGGTTTGATTCCTGCTCAATGTACCTTCTGTGCAGCCACTACTGTGTGTCAGTGGCCTGCATGTTACTATGATGCTGAATAGGATTCAGCAGAGCTTCCAAACTAAGACAAACTAGGAAGAAAGGTCTGGTGATCTATTTCCAAAAATCAGCAGTGAAAACCCTATGGGTCACAACAGTCCAATCTGCAACTGATCATAGGGATGGTGCAGGACCAGGCAGTGTTTTGTTCTGTTGGGCATGGGGTCGCCATGAACAGCAACTAGCAACAACAACAACCCCACACCAGAAAAATATTGGAGGTATCATTTCCAATCCTTCTGTCCATTTTATCCCTCCCCACAGAAGGAGAAGCAGCCAATCCAAACATTTAGAGATTGAGATCTACCAGGTAATCTTTACTAGTAGGTGGGGTTACCACACCTAAAAAGTAAGGATCAGTCCAGCAGCACCCTTTTTCCTGATTGTGTTCTTTTCCTGGGTTCAGGTGCCATGGGTCTTCTTTCATTTTCTATCTCTACACCTGGGCACAGCTGGACAAGGGTGGGCGGTAGGATGATGCATTTTGACCTCAAGAACAACAAAAAAAGCTGCATTCTACAACAGAGTTTACCAAAAACCCTGCACTGTGGTGGCTGTGGAGTAATTGCCCAGATGGCTGAGGGTGTTATTTAGTTCAGTGTTTTTGAGTGATCTGTGTGTGTGTGTTTCCACTGGTCAGGTCTGTGGAGGGAAGGAGGTGAAGGGGAGGATTAACAACAAACAAACAAACTCCCTGCTGTGGAGCTGATTCTGACTCATGGCGACGCCATGTGTTACAAATGCTCCATAGGGTTTTCTTGATTATAATCTTAATGGAAGCAGATGGCTAGCCAGCCCGCTCTTCTGTGGTACTACTGGCTAGGGTTTGAATCACCAATCTTTTGCCCTACCTTGGGACCTTTAAAAAACTCGTGGAGGACTTCCGGCAAAATGGCGCTCTAGGCAAAAGCACCACGCCATCCCTCCACAGCAAAGATCTGAAAAACTAACCCGAACAGAGAAAACAACAATCCTGAAACCCTAAAACATCAAATGAAGAGATAAAGAACTCAGCCAAGCACTGAATGGAGTGAGAAAACTGACAGAGAACAGACAGCGAGGAGAGATTCATGCAGAGGTCCCCTATCAGCTAACGCAGTGCGGATCCACCATCTTAGACTCCTATTGGAGACCAGCAAACAGGGGGTACGAGAAAGGAGCTCCACAGAGCTTCCAGTGGGAGACAAAACAACCGGTAATTTGCGATATACACTTTCCCACCTCCCACCCTTCGTCACCCCCACTCGGCCTCCTCTGCTTCCCACAGCCACGGTCTCTTGTCTGGGAAGCACCAGCTGCTTGGATTCCACCCACCCAAAGGGGCCGGCTCCCTGAGTGCCATTTGTTGGCTGCTGGTGTTGCTTTTTTTCTGCTTCTTTTGAGTACTTCCTTACCTCTCACCACCTCCCTCTCCTTTTGCTCAAATACCTGGCTCCGTGCACCATCTTTGCTTCTTCTTGAGGGGCTGCAGAGCTCTGGTAATTTGTGACATACGCTTTCCCACCCCCTATGCTTCTTCACCCTCACTCGGCTCCTTTGCTTCCCACGGACACAGTCTCTTGTCCGGGAAACACCTGTTGCTTGGATTCCACCAGCCCGCACTAGCTGGCTCTCTCAGTGCCATTTGTTGGCAGCTGGTGTTGCTTTTATTCCGCTTCTTTTGATTTCTTCCTTAACTCTAACCACCTCCGCCTCCTTTCGCTCAAATACTTGGCTCTGTGTGCCATCTTTGCTTCTTTCTGAGGGGCTATGGAGCTCCATTCCAGTGTGGAGCTTCTTCCTGGTCTGGACTGCCACACTGGTGGGATCCCGGGGCTTTGGTTCATTTTGAATTGTTTGTTTTCTTTTCCTTTTCTTGAGTTGGGAGCCTGTTCTGGCTGGGCAGTGCTGTGTGGCTTGGAACATACACCCTCGGCTTGCACAGACTTGCAGAGGGATCCCTGAGGGCATTTCTTTTTTTGTTTTTTTTTCCTGTCTTGGGGGGGGTTTCTTGTTCTTTTTTTTTTTTAATTTGTTTTATTTTCCATTCCCTCTTTTTCCCTTTTTGTCTTTCTTCATTACTCAGTTTCTTGTCTCTCTGTATTTTCCTTCTCTTTCTGTTCCCTCAATACCTGGCATTGTATACCTCTACGCCTTCTAGCCAGGCTGTACGGCAACACCTGAGAACAACTTCCACGACCTCTTAGCCGCACCAGTAGGATCCCTGGGAACTTTGCTGTTCATTTCCCTTTCTGATTTTTATTTATTCATTCTTTTCTTTTCTTCCTCTTACCCTTTCTGTTTTTCTCCATTTCATGTTCTCTCATCTCTCCACTCTAACGGCAAGCTCCCCTAGCATTCTTTTTTGTTTGTTTGTATGTTTTTGGCTCCTATTCCTCTTCACTCTCTCCCATATCCATCTTAGCTCCACACACACATAACAATCTCCCTGCTACATCCTGCCTATCTGCACCATGCATTTAACATCACACCACCAAGCAGCACAAGCACGGCCTACTGGAACCTGCCCTGCACTGATTACTGACCAGCCCTGGTGACTGTAGTAAGTGCCACAAACAACCTGTCCCAGCAACTCCTCTTCAGCTAGACCTGCACTATCGTACCATATCTGAGTGACTGACCCTGCTGATTGGAAAAAGAGGTGAGAAGTATTGTGCCCACAGACAAGCAAACAACAAGGAACACACAGCCCACCTGCTCAGACATAGTCAGATTTAAAGAAAAGAAAAAAAAGAGGGATGAAACAAACCAATCTACTATCAATAAATGAGAAAAATAACTACTGAATGTCCCGAAGACAGCCGACAATATCAAAACATTTATAAAAAAAGGACAGGATGGCTCCAGTAGGCATGAAAATAAAACACCAGATGACTTTCCAGTGGAAGAAATGGCACTAGAACTACCTGATAGGGAATTCAATCTCTAATA
>NW_004444000.1:11414720-11423984 GCF_000243295.1 Trichechus manatus latirostris | reverse complement strand
GGTAAAATCCACAGTGTTCTTTGTGCATAGATTACTGCATGATCCAGGTAAGCTCTGTGCCCTGGTGATTCATGCTACTCTGTGCGCACGGGTGCTGCTGGGCACCTTGCTAAGGTGAGCTTGGATTGGCTGAGCTTTGCTAGCTGTCCACTGCTACCTTTTCTTGGGAACAAATGTTCTATTATTTCTATGCCTGATCTGTTCCTGGATGGAGAACTACCAATTACCGTTCACCAGGTGGCCTTAAGCTTTTCCTTTGCTTTTAGGGCAGAAGCAACTGACTGAAGTATTAAGCTCATTAATGGTATGGACAAGTCACGGGTCTTTTTCCACACTCTGGGGCAAACATCCCCTGACTCTGTAGTGCTCAGATGGGATTAATTAGCTCCCCAGCTACTGCACACAGGTGTTCTTTACTCTAACACATCCTAGCTACTGTTTTTGACGTGGGTTGTGATGTTAGTCTTCAGCCAGGTCCATGGCGCTCTGTGTCTGCAAGGAGGAAGGGATTCACACATGCTCTGCCAAACTGTCATCTTGAGGGGTATGTGAGTGAGCTGGTGCGTCCTTCTTCCCACATTTCAGACTTCTCACATTTTTACTTCAGCTGGATTACAGATATGCAAGGAAATCCTGAGCAAGCTGTACGGCTTCCTTTGTGTCTAACAGCAGAGAGCCACCGTCAGCTGTATTCATACATGTGCTGAGCCCTGCTTGTTCAGGTCCTGAGTCTCCCAGGGCCTTTACAGAGCCCTAGTCAGGTTTCTCTGCTTTTGTTTCTTCTTCTAAACTTTCTTCCCTTCCTGTCTCCCCAATCACACTGTCAAAGATAATTACTATTCAAATGATAAATATCATTCCCAAGTTTTCCTTTGTGAAAACACGTTTGTATGTCTGTCTGTCTATCCACCTATCTCTATCTATCTTCTATCTTTCTATTTACATAACTATACACACACACAGGAAGTTCCTTGGGTGGTGCAAATGATTTGCCCTTGACTACTAATCTAAAGGTTGGCTGTTGGAACCCACCCAGTAGCACCATGGAAGAAAGGCCTGGTGATCTGCTTCCATAAAGATTAGAGCCGGGAAAGCCCTACAGAGCATTTCTATTCTGTAACACAGGGGGTCACCATGAATTGGAATTGACTTGATGGCAATACGTTTGTTTTTTTTGGTATCTACACACAGAAACACAATAAAAACATCTGTGCGGGTTTCAAAGTTCCTGGTTTATCATTTTAGGATTATGGGCATCTGGAAAATGAGTGCTAAGTCTGTTTCTAAGTATTTATCTATAAACGTTGGCCCTCCTTCCACTTCACCATTCAGAGAACCCATACTAAAAGTTGAAGTCTAGTGGACCCTTTCTGTGTGCCAGGAACTGTGTTGATTGCTTTGGGTAGATCACCTTGTTTAATCCTTACCATGCACTATACAGAGCTGTTATATTACTCCTGTGATGTAAAGGGGACAACAGGTTTAGAGCAACTCGCCTGAGGTCTTACAGCTGGTGAGTGGTTACACACAGGCTCACACCCTAGCTTCAGACTCCCTGGCCAAAGCTCTCCAGCACGATTATTTTTTGCATTCTGACTCAATTGTAATTCTTTGTTAGAAGACTAGTTTTTATCCTATCCTATCCTATACTTATTTCTTATTCTCTGGGTAGTGAGTTGTAGCATCTCATTTTTGGTCCCTCTAAGCTTAATGGAGAGCCCTGGTGGTGCAGTGGTTAAGAGCTACGGCTGTTAACCAAAAGGTCGGCAGTTCAAATCCACCAGCAGCTCCTTGGAAACCCTATGGGACGGTTCTACTCTGTCCTCTAGGGTCGCTATGGGTCGAAATCGACTCAACAGCAATGTGTTTTTTTTTTTTGGAAGCTTAATGGAGGAGTCCCTGGGTGGTGCAAACAGTTAAAGCATTTGGTTCCTAAGCTAAGGGTTGGCTGTTCTAGTCCACTCAGAGGTGGCTTGGAAGAAAGTCTTGGTGATCTACTTCTGAAAAATCAGCAATTGAAATTCTTATGGAGTACAGTTCTACTCCGACACACATGAGGTCAACATGAGTCAGAATCAACTCAGCAACTGGTTAACCTTAATGGTAGAGCTTAGAGCTAAGCCTATCTGTAGCAAATGACTTCGTAAGTATTACGAGAAAAATGAAAACAAACACAAAAAATAAAGAAAACCCACCTCAAATACATACTTGCTTGTACAGAGAGCAATTTCCTGGACCTAAATCACCAAAGTCCTAGCTTTTCCGTTTACAGATGTAATAGTCATGTATGTTCATTACAAATTAATAATGACGGCCCAGAACAGATGGTGCAGACCTAAAATGATATATACTGCAAGCAGTGCTTCCCCAAATAAGGCTGCTGCTGCCCTGCAGGGGGCAGGGTCTGCAGAGGTGCCTGAGGCCTGGCTGGCCTGCAGAGGGGCTAGGCAGGAGGCTGGTGGGTATGGCGCCATGTTTAGCTGAAGCTGGAGCAGTATGACTACCTTTCACAGCTTTCCTTGTGTTGTAAGAAATACTGTCGTGCTTCTGGAGGGGCAGGAGCTGGAGAATTTGTTTTGTCATAATTAGTGCAGGCAGAGCCGTGGAAGAGACAGAGAGTGCTCCGTGCACACCCCTCACCAGTGGTGTGCACACCATCTCTCCTCTGCCCCTCGTAGGAGCTCTCCATCAAGCCCTGCAGGCTTGGCTGTGATTCCTTCTCTGAATGCCTCTCTTCTTCCATTGAGAATGTTCTTCCCTGCTCTCTGAACTCAGCTATCTGTTGTATGAACTCATCCTAAGGAACTGAGGGTGTTCATAGTTAGAGAGCCACATGCTTTCACGTTTATTATGCCATTTAATCTTAACAAGCTTCAAATTATGTGTAATTGCATGCATTTTGTATCTCATTCTAAGTGGTAGACACAGGATTTGAACTGAGGTTCTTTTTGTTTTTTTTGTTTATTGTTATAGTTTGAGTGAAAGTTTACATTTCCTTAGTCTCTTATACAAAAATTTATACCTACATTATTATGTGACCCTTACTACTCTCCCTCTACTGTGACAGCACACTCCTCCTTTCCACCCCTGATTTCCCATGTCCATTCAACCAGCTCCTGACCCTCTCTGCCTTCTCGTCTCACCTCCAGATGGAAGCTGCCTGTTTAGTCTCATGTATCTACTTGAGCTAAGAAGCACGCTCTTCACAAGAATCATTTTATGTCCCATAGTCCAGTCCAATCTTTGTCTGAAGAGTTGAACTTGGGAATTGTTTTAGTTCTGGGTTTACAGAGAGTCTGTGGGCAGTGCTTTCTGGGGTTCCTCCAGTCTCAGTCAGGCCATTAATTCTGGTATTTTTACTAGAGTTTGAGTTCTGCACCCCATTTTTCTCCTGCTCCATCAAGGACTTTCTGTTGTGTTCCCTGTCAGGGCAGTCATTGGTGGTAGCTGGGCACCATCTAGTTCTTCTGGTAACTGAGGTCCTTTTGATGTCAAAGCCCATGAATTGCCTAATATAGTCTATTGCCGGTATTAAGTTTCATTAAGGGCTAAATTTGTAACCCTCTTGTCCAAGAATATTAAGTCTTTTCCAGGATATTCTTAAAAGTGAAAATCTTACATTATGTAGGTGAATATCTAATGGTGGAATGAGAGATATCTGTGGTCAGGGATTATCCAGACGATAATCCTCCAATCACATTACAAACACTGTACGCACATTGAAGGATGAGCTTATGTCACTCTCTCTCCTATGGACCAGCTCTAAATGACCATAATGCAGACTGTGTGAACTAGAATAATCTGCAGAAATCTTTTTGGCTAAGAAAAATCATAGTCCACATTGGGAACATTAAAAAGCATTATGATGCTCTTCACGTTCTTACTAAAAGATTCAGGTATTATGAATGCAGGCTGGTTAAAAAAAGTAGGGGGAGTAGAGTGTACTCAGAAAGGACATATACTTGGGTTTCCTTTAAAACCGAAGGTCCTTCTGCGGGTGGGGATTTTTTTTAAATCAGATAAATGGACTCATATAACTTCTACCACCTGCCAGTAATGAGTGCCACTGAAGGAAGAAAATGGAGTAGTAAATTGTGTGTGCTTGCTGGTAAAGTTGGATTCATTGATTCAAAGCATATGTTTTAGAGCTTTTATTTATATAAGATGTGTTTCAGAAACTTTAAATTATTAGGCCCTATCATACAATTGAGAATGAAATAAACATTTGGTCCCAGTTATTGTCATCGGCTACTGGAAGAGTTTGTAACCTGAACTTTGCTGGAGGGGGGCAGCTGTGTAATGTCTAGCACATATAAAAGCATGGTGGTATAACAATGTGGATCTACACTAGAGGATGTGGACTTGGTGTGGCGTTGTGGTTCTGGTGATGGCGTTGTGTCTGTGTTACTTCAAACAGGTCGCCACCCTCCAAGCCTCTTTCTTCATCTGCTAGTGAATATGGTAAAGTCTCTTCTTACTTCAGAGAAATGCTGTAAGGTCCAATGAGAAAACATGGTCAGAAGCCTTTAAGTGCTGTACAAATATCTGCAGTGTCTAAAATGCACGGCTTTCTCGACCCTGGTGTTATTGGCATTTTGGGTCAAGTAAGTCTATGTTGAGGGGGCTGTCCTGTGCGTTATGGGATGCTGAGCAGTATCTCGGGCCTCAACCCACCAGATGCCAGAAGCAGCCCCCCACCACCACCACCAGGCCATGACAACCAAAAATGTCTCCAGGCATTGTCAAATGTTCTCTGGGGGCAAAATCGCCCCTAGCTGAGAACCACTATACTAACACCACACAGCTTTCCATCCAGAAAGTTACCTGTAAGTAGAAAGGTGATGTTTTAGGAGGTTGGACCCTGAGTTCCTGTTTTCCACAGGAATCCTCAGAGCCGGCTGACAAGGCTTTCATTCAGAGAAAGAAGCTATGACAGAAGAGATTCATTTAAATTTATAATTTACTGAGTATCAACTATGGGTTCATTATATGCAAGGTGTTCACTATCATGTTGAAAGATCCGTGAAAAGGAGGTATTGGTGTGTCTTACTCAAGGCTCTCTGGAGAAAGAGAACCAGTAAGATATAAACTATATATATACATACATATATATATGTATATACAGGCAGAAATTTATTTTAAGGAATTGGCTTGTGTGATTTGGGGGAGCTGGTAAGCCCAAAATCTGTAGGTCAAGTGACAGGCTGAAGACTCCTGCAGCCTTGTGTCCCCAAATCCTAGCTCAGGAGACAAAAAGAAGCAGAGCATACCCTAACGAAACTCCCTTTTTGCTTTTAAGGCTTTCAACTGATTGGATGAGGCCCATCTACATTATAGAGGGTAATTTGCTTAATTTATGCTCAACAAATTTAATCACACAGAACTACTTTATAACAACATTGTCTTAGTCACCTAGTGCTGCTATAAGAGAAATACCACAAGTGGATGGATTAATAGAGATTTATTCTCTCACAGTCTAGCAGGCTAGAGGTCTGAATTCAGGGTGTCAGGTCCAGGGGAAATCTTTCTCTCTCTGTCGGCTCTAGGGAAAGGTCTTTGTCATCAGTCTTCCCCTTTTCTAGGAGCTTCTCAGCGCAGGAACCTTGGGTCCTAAGGACATACTTTGCCTTCCGCTCTGCTTTCTTGGTGGTATGAGGTCCCTCTGTCTCTCTGCTCTCTTCTCTCTTTTATATCTCAAAAGAGATTGACTCAAGACACAGTCTAATCTTGTAGATTGATTCCCGCCTCATTAACATAACTGCTGCTAATCCTACCTCATTAACATCATAGAGTTAGGATTTACAACACATAGGAAAATCACATCAGATGACAAAATGGTGGACAATCACACAATAATGGAAATCATGTCCTAGCCGAGTTGACAGATATGTTTGGGGGACACAATTCAATCCATGACAAACATCTAGACTAGTGTTGGAGCAAACAACTAGGCACCATAGCTTAGGCAAGCTGACATGTAAAATTAACCACCACAGGGTGCAATCATAATGAGACAAAAACCACAATAAATTTTCAACAATAGGGTAGTTGTCCAAATAGGTGCCAGGGAAGCTGACAAGTAAAATTCCAGCAATGAAGAAAAGCGAGAAGAAAATTCAGCCCAGACTAGGTGGGAGAAAAGAGTGCCTCAACAAAAACAAAGTAAAAAAACAAAAACTCGTTGCCGTCGAGTCAATTCCGATTTATAGTGACTCTATAGGACAGGGTAGAACTGCCTCATAGAGTTTCCAAGGAACGCCTGGTGGATTTGAACTACTGACCTTTTGGTTAGCAGCTGTAGCACTTAACCGTTATGCCACCAGGGCTTCCAAAATAAAGTAAAGCTAAGTTAAAAATGTATCTGGCTTTATCATTTGTTTTTAAACCACTCATAAATGAGGTTTTTAAGAAGGACACAGTACATAAAGCAACGTAAAAATTATAAGATCAAAGCAGAGTCTTAAATTTTCAAATCTGTATGGCAGGTCAGCCAATGGCATTAATAAAAGTGATCACTGAGGATGTGTTCCTTGACCTGAACCATCTCTGCAGGTCTTGGGTCACTGTACGTGATGGTGTAAATAGGTTACTGGAGTGATATTAAGGAAGGCAGAGTGAAAAGCAGATGTAATACAGTCACAAAGATCTGGGTTTAAAGCCAACTTACACCACCAGTTATGTGTGATTTTGGATAAGTTTCTTAACTCCCTATACTTTGGTCTCCTTATCTATGCAATGGGAATAATAATAATCATGCCTTCCTCATGTTGCTGCTGTTGTCGGGTGCTGTCGAGTCGTTTTTGACTCATAGCAACCCCATTTGACAGAGTAGAACTGCCCCGTAGAGTTTTCTTCTCTATAATGTTTACAGAAGCAGATCACCAGGTCTTTCTCCCACAGAGCTGCTGGGTGGGTTCGAACCACCAACCTATCAGTTAGCAGCTGAGCGCTCAACTATTGTGCAATCAGGGCTCCTTTTGCCTTCCTCACAGGTGTTGCTTAATCCTCATTGTAAAGATTAAATGAGATAATGCACGGAAAGCATTCAGTGTAGCACGTGATCCACATACTTCATGATCAGTAAATACCTGCTATTATTGGAAGAACAGAAGCTTAATGACCATTTTGAATGTGAAGATGATTTTACTGGACCATCATCTAGCCAAGCTGAAGTGATGGATTTTCTCTGAAGCGCTCATAGGCACATGGTTGGGAATGGGCATTGGGATATGACTTGCCTGAGTCTGGCAGTGTTTTTTGAGTGCCTGGCCTTTCCTTCCTTGTTTCGGTCCCTCTGCTAAGTAACATCATCTAGTGTAATCCCCCATTATCTTGCTAGCGCTTTGCAGCTTTCTCCTCCTCCTCTAGACCTGCTTCTAGGAAAGATCTGATGAGCTCATTCATGTCAGGGATGTCTATCCAAGCTTAATGTATCACTCTTCATGGGTGAATTTTAGTTTTTGAAAGGCCTTTAAGTCAAATAATCTACTTTAAGCATGGATATGCCAGTCCACTATGTATTTAATTAGTAATATTGCCCCAGAGATCTTTCTGTGTGACTCGTTCACCATGTTGGTTCTGACAGCATTCTGTGGTTACGAAAAAAAAGCAGGCTGCATGGTCCACCTCTAAAGTAAGCTCAAGATTGTGGTTTCATGTTACTAGGCTTAGAGCAAAGAAAAAAAGAAGAATTGCTAGTTAAGTTTAGGGGAATGATAAACTCTCCTACTCTCCTCTCATGTTTGGTACCATTTGAGAGGTAGGCACAGAAGTCAGAGATGTGTTTCAAAACTTCATTTGTTTGAAGATGAAACTATTTGGAGCCTTCAGCTTTAAGCCAAGGGAACTTGCTAAAACTGTACCTCAAAACCAGACAGACTTAACTGCCTGTCCCCCAGTCATTAACCAAGCTACCCCAATAAAGACATGAGAAGGAGAAGATGCACTGAGGGGTGGGCAGGGAGGCCAGATATGTTTTTCTAGTGTAAGACCCACCATGTAGAAACACGGCCAGGGAATGGATGTTGCCTGTTCAATATCACCGCCTCCCCTAGCAACCTGGGCTCCTAATCCTGTATTACCTACCTACCACTTGCTGTCAAGTTCATTCTAACTCATGGTGGCCTCATGTGTATCTGAGTAGAATTGGGCTCCATCGAGTTTTCATTGATTGGTATTTTGGAAGTAGATCACCAGGCCTTTCTTCTAAGACACCTCTGGGTGGACTTGAGCCTCCAAACTTTTGGTTAGCAGCCAAGCATGTTAACCATTTGCACCACCCATGAACTCCTAACCCTGTTATAATATATAATGTACAGGTTGACTTTATAGCAACATTTTCCAAAGTGTGTTCCTATCAGTAATTGTAATGTTAGGATAATAAATAAAATCAGGGTGGGAAATACTATGTCAAAATAAGTTTGGGAAAGCCTGTATTTTCTTCCTACAGAATTTCCCAGAGCTGTTAATGTACAAATGTACACTGTAATTGTTCAAGAGGACGATATACCGTCATGCAGACTTTCCTCATTTTATTTGTCTACAGAACCCTTATTTCCTGGGGCATCAAACACACCTTGATAAATGCTCTCTTAAGCAAAATGTGGAGCAGTTTTTATTATTCTTTAAACTAGTAAATCATTCAAACCAGAATAGAACTCCACTAACTGAATGACATCCATGAAAAATTAGCTAAATTGCTCCCACTTAGCATAAAGGAAAGACTGAGGTCCACAGCTTTTGGAGTAGCATTCTGTTGTAGCAAAAGGATATTCGCATAGGTGCATGCAGTGTGGAGAATTGTTTATAGCTTTGAACTAAATATAACTATACACACACACTCCTTACTTATCTACATGGTTAGGTTCCAAAGATTGTTATGCAAAAATCAGTGTTCTGCAAAAATGGAGGATGACCACATCAGATCACAAAATGGAGGATGACTACATCATTACATAACTGCCAAATCACATCATTACATAACTGCCAAATCACATCAATACATAACTGCCAAATTACATCACTATATAACTGCAAAACCACTGAGAATCATGGCCCAGCCAAGTCGACACATAACCTTAACCATCACTGCAAGTGTTACTCTCACAACACACCTTGGCATTCGATACTGCCAGATGTGTCATTAATGAGCAAAATAGTCGGATAGCAGATTTTTTACTACTGTCGTAAACGTGAAATGTCGGATAATGAGATAGTTGTTAAGTGAGGAGTAGGTGTGTGTGTGTATGTATATATATATATATA
>NW_004444000.1:11402756-11414620 GCF_000243295.1 Trichechus manatus latirostris | reverse complement strand
TATATATAGGAGTTCCTGGGTGGTACAAATGATTGAACACTTGAATACTACTGAAAGGTTGGCAGTTCGAACCCACCCAGAGGTGCCTTACTAGAAAGGCCCGGTCTGTTTCGGAGAGATCACAGCCTTGAAAACCCTGTGGAGTGCAGTTCTACTCTGCACACATGGGGTCACCATGAGTCAGAATCAACTCGATGGCAGCAAACAACAACAACAAGAACTTGTGTGTGTGTGTGCGTGTGTGTGTTTGATTTTCTAATAAAGAAGAGGTGATTTTCTTTTCTGCTATTTTTTTTTTCCTACCTGATCTGCCACGTGAATCTCAATTTCTCCCCCTGTGACGGAACAATTTTACAAATTTGGTGAAGCCCTATATGACCTTGGTATATGGAAGCAAATGAACGAAGTAGTTCATATGACTGCTGGAGAAAGAATCTCCTTTTGTGTTAACATTGACTATGGCTTCTTTGCAAAGAGTTGCATTTTATGCTGTGATGTGTACTTTTGACTCTAAAGTCGAATGGAATGTTAAGCTAACTGGTTCTCGGACAGTACCTGGGAATGGCTCTGGGGCTCAGGGGCTGGCCAGGAGGGAACCGAACCCTGGTGAACTCTCCCAGAGCCCTGAGGTTATCATAGCCTCCATTTGACAATGGCCTCAAGTCAGAGACAAGCGTCTGTCACAAATGATTTTTCTCCAGTTGCAAAACTTCCTATTCTTGCACTAACAGTGCTTTTTTTTAGCTAGAAATGGAAGAGATCGGGAGGGCTGATAATCTAGAGAAAGATGATTACATATCCTGGCTGTCCTTCACAGCATCATTTAAATGCTTCTTCTTATTATAGTGCTTGTACTTGAGGACAGTGTCACTCTTGCACAGCAATGTAGTTACAGTTGCGATGGCGCTTCCATTATAAACCCCTGTCTTCAGGTGCTCATGACAGCCTTGGGGGAAAATCACTCTTTGGGCTGAAATTTCTCATATCCTTTCTCACCTCGGACGTGAAATTCTTGTCTTGAAAGTATGGCAGAAAGCTCTGTATCTGTGACTGTGTAAGTCCTCTTAGATGTTCCGTGGTTGGGGGTGGTGGTCAGGAATTTGAGACAAACGAAATCTGGGAAATTCATGATATGTGGGAGTTGAGACCTCCCTGATCACTTTGTGGACTCTGCCCTGAACTGAGTGTGTGATTTTGCAAGTCATCTTTTTTTCTCTGAGTTCTGGGTGTTAGAGAGAGGTCATTAATTCTAGAAGGAGTCTAGTGAGATGATTCTGCAGGGGAAACTTGGGTTTAATTCTCTTCATATCCTTCTGGGCATTCTAGCTCAAAGAAGTACTGGTCTACTGGCTATAGTCTGGCCTCACCATCATGCTCAGCCTTCCATGCCATCTTTCATCCCGCCTTCTCAGTGTGGAATCCCTTCTCCACCCTAGTCTATCAGAGCCCTAATCCTTCTTTAAAATCCAACTCAAATGCCATCTTCTCTGTGAAGCCCTCCACCTGTCATCCCTGACAAATCCCTTCCTCCATTCCTACAGCATGTTGTTTGCACCAGTGACATATAACAAAAAGTCAAACCACTTGGCGTCAACCCAATTCTGACTCATGGCAACCCCATGCATTGCAGAGTAGAACTCTGTTCTGTAGGGTTTTCATGGCTGTAATCTTTTGGAAGGAGATCACCAGGGCTTTCTTCCAAGGTGCCTCTGGGTGGGTTTGAACCACCAACCTTTTAGTTAGTAGTGGAGTGCTTAGTCATTTTTGCCACCCTGGGACTCCATAGTACTCATTGTATCATACCTCATATTATATTTGCTTCTATATCTTCTGCTTGTGCTCCTCCCTCCCATTACCTTGCAAGCTTCCTGAGGGTAAGGACTCTTGAACTTCTGCAAACATTGAAACACCTTGTTCATATAGTACACTCAATCGATGTTTGTTAGATAGATTCATTTCCTTATTACCACCTACCGAACATCAGCTACATGCCTAACACTCTGCAAAGTGATAGTACTGTTTGAGATTTGGAACAAAAATTAAATGGATGTGAGTCTTGCCCTGTGCAAACATGTGATTCAGGATGTGTGGCACAGGGGCAGACTAACAGAAACCCCACATCTAAACTACAAAGCTAGGAGACCAGTGTGGGAGCTGACAGCAGAGTTTCCACATCAGATACGCTATGGACGATGTCTCTGTGAGTGCAGGGGGTGGGTGTTTGCCTAGCTGGCATGGGCTGTGGTTGGGGAAAGAATCTGTGGTGAGTTCTGTTCTGGATCTCTCTGCTTCATTAAGGTAAAGGAAAGTTTTTTTGTTTTTTTTTAAGTAATCAGTAGAGCTTAATCCAAAATGTTGTCTATGATGGTTTTCAATCTGCTTCTTGACATAAATAAACTTACTGTTAGACCTATGTCAGAACAGTTCATCCTATTAGCCACAATTTACCTCAGGTGTGCTCATGTTCTTCTTTAAAATGGGCCTGCACTCTGCCCTCATTCAAGATTACTGAAAAATAACCAAAAAACAAACCAGTTGCCATAGAATCAATCCAGGCTCATGGTGACCCCATATGTGCAGAGTCAAACTGTGTTCCATAGGGTTTTCAAGGCTGTGATCTTTCAGAAGTAGATTGCCAGGCCTTTCTTCCAAGAGGCCTCTGAGTGAGTTTGAACCATCAACCTTTTGGTTAGTAGTTTAGCATGTAACAGACTGCACCACCCAGGGACTCCATTGAAAAGTAAAGATAACTTTAAATATTATGTTTAAAAGTAAGGTTTCAAAATATCACCACCACCCCATGTTCAGCATTTCTATTATTAATGTCTCCCACCAAATGATTGTTCCTTGTCTCTTCTTGTGTCTCTGTTGTATTGGATTTGAGGTTTGTGCTGCTAAGGAGACCCAGCCTGACAGGAAGATGAGGAAATGTTATCAGAGCCAGCATTGATTCCTTTAATTCTGTCTGCTGTGCTTCTCCCTAGAATGACCCAGGAGGGAAGAGGGGCAGCGCACAGATGAACCATTGTCCGTTCCAAATTCTGTACGATGGTTGTGCCTGTCACCCCTTTAGTGAGCAAGCTATCTCTTTGGGTAGAGTGCCCCTCCCATCAATTTTCAAATGGATTTGGGTGTTGGAATATCATCTCAGCTTCTGTGATTAAATCCAACTCAGCATTTAAAAGCAGGCTTTCTGCTCACTGGGATAATTAACAAAAGCTTATCCCATTTTATCCCAAATCCCTTTTGGCCTATTTTGGGTGTAATGTTTCAGTAGTTGTGATCCAGAGGTGGAAAAAGTCACAGTCGATCTGCAGCATCTTGCCACCCTCCCCTTCCTTGATTTCCCTCCCCACTTTCTTCCTTTAAAGCTTACTATCCCACCTGGAAGTTAAACTGAGTTCAATACTCTTTTTATAGAAAGCCCGCCAGATATAAGCTTGACACTAGGACTACATGTAGAGGAGCCCTGCGACTGAGGGACTCAGAGAGGCTCTGCTCACCTTGAAGGTACTGAATGGGAGTATCCGCATGAGCTTGAAAATGTTAAGTGTGTGCGTGCAGAGCAATGCAAGGAAAAGGTCCCATTCTCTAGCCCTGCTAGCTAGTACTGAGCAGCAGGCCCCCTCTCCCTCTCTCTCTGCCTCTCCTTACATCTCTCTCACTCTCTTTCTCCCTTCTTTTCTCTCTTTCTCTTTATAGCTCTGTCTCCTCCTCTTCTCTCTGTTTCTCTGCCTCTCTCTCTTTCTCCTCATACATTCTCTCCTCTCTCTCTCTCTCTCTCTCTCTCTCACACACACACACACACACACACACACACACACACACACACACAGCCCATGGGAGAAGAAAAAGAGTCACAAAAGAACCCAGAAAGAATGAACACTCAGATAACATAAAGCCATTCCACTATGGTCACTATTCTATCCTTAACTCCGGAAAGAAAAATAAACAAGAAAATGGCCCAGCTAATTATACCACTGTGACTTGGGGTGAAATGGCACTGAAGTGGGAACAGAGAGTTTGCTGTATCCATAAAAAGTTTCTCCATTGCACAGCAAGCACACCTTCTTTTCCTTCCTTCCCACTTCTTTGACCTCTGCTGTTATCTCCAGATTTATCAGCAATACTAGATGGCTTTTTCACATCAGTAAGCACCATCCAAAATATAACAATCAGAAAGAATCAGAGAAAATAAATCAATGTCCACAAACAACCGACCAATTTTGGCAAGTACAATTTATTCATAAAAGCTACAGTTCACTGGGGATCCTCTTGTCTTGCATCCACAATGCCCTTGACTTCGTTGCCAGCATGGTGAGTGCCAGGTGGCAGTCAAGATGGGAAGACATGCATTGTTCCATCCCGGTGGCTTAGTTCCCTTCATGCCTCTGGTCTCCCTCTTTTTAATCTCAGAGGGACCTTTTATTCTAGGAATTCTATGGGCTTGATATCCTAACCAATTGAAGAGAGAAATTAAAGTTGAGCTAGCCTTGTTCATTTTTGTTTAAGGTGGGAGAGGGCTGTAAAAAGGAGGCCTCCTGATCCTTTGGATAGGCTGGCTGCCTCAGAGGGTTTCTGATGCATTCTCGGGACCGTGTGTGTCATTGCCTCTCAGAGGTCATAATCATGCTCCAGCAGAAACCGCCTTAGCAGAAAGACATCCATATTGCAGTTCTATATTCTACTGAGGATTAATTGCATATTTTTCCCAAACTGACTCTGTGTTTTCTAGCTGACACTAAAGATATTTTGCCCCAGATCCCCTTTTATTTTCCAGCTTATGTTTACCTGAATGAGGATTGCTCTTCCTGTCTTTCTGAAAGCCTGTTTAAGTCCAGGGTGAAGGGGGAGGCTAAACTCTTTGCTTTTCCGTCGAGGCCATGAGAAGGGTAAAGAGGAAGAAAGGGCGAGGAGAGAGACAGAGCGAGATTACAGGCTTAGCTGGGGGCAGGAACACAGGAAGGAAAATATGGAGAGAGATACTCTTGCTGGTAAACAAGGGCCCCTAGGCCTGAAAACACAGAGTAAATAATTCCTCTGACAATAATTAATTAACAATAATAGTTTGCACTCAGAGCTCAGCTTTCATCTGGCAACCTCAGAGCATTTCACAAACCACACTTAATTAAGCCTCTCGGCCCCCCTGTCTAAGGTAAGCAGGTATTAATAGCACCGTTTTGCAACAAAGACTTGGGGGAGTTAAGTGACTCCTAAGGCAACTTGTTATTCTGGAACTGCCAGCTCAAGGGGAAGAAAGGAGCTTTTGGTCAGTTTTCCAGCTCCACGCCTGGGTTGTGGAAATGGCGGGCGGCGACCTGCTTGAGTGACCAGTGTGTATCATTGGTAATTAGTTGTCGACCTAACACAACATCTGCTGTGAGGGCAGTCCATTGGTCTCTTTTCTCACCTGGGCAGACTGGCTGGCTCAAAGCCTCTTATCTGATCAGAGCTTGGAGAATCTCAGCTTCCTGTTCGCAGAGAAGCTGGGAGATGGACCCTCCTGTGCAGGCAGTATTTAATTTGTGATGGCTTGATGAGGTTAGCCACCTTGTGTTCTCCTGGCCGCATGCTTGCCAGCCTTACCTTTTGCTGGGGCCTCGTCTCCTGGGGTTGATGGAGAGGGAGCTGGGAGGAGCAGACGAGAAATGCCTCTGTCTGTTTGGGTACTACAGCCTCTGCCCTTTCCTGCTCAGCCTCCTGTTGGCCCTGGGCTGGCAGCTGCTGCCACGCTCCCTCCTGGGCCCACAGATGGGAAGGAGGAAAGATTAGCTCTCCCTGCATCTCATGCCAGGGCTGTGTGGTGGTTTAGGCTGGCAGAGAGATGGAATAGCTTCATCTTCAGGAGCAGGGAAGCTCTCCCAAGGTCACCCCAGCATGCACACGCTCCTGAGCTATGCTGGGAAGCTGCTGCCCAGGCCTGCTTCTCTCAGCTCAAAGCCGATGGACATCCAGGTTCTGACTTAGAAGGTGATTCCCAAACAGCTCTAGGACTGGCATTCCTTCTTATGTCAAACCTATTGCAGAACATACCCCCTGCCAATCCCACCCACAATAAAATTTTATATTATTAATCCTTTTAATACTTATTTTTCAGTGATATGCATAATGACAAATAGCCACGATAAATTTGGTAAAGATTTTATATAGGTATATATTTTATTTATAACAATAGATATAACGCACTTGAAAATAAAATAAGTGTATGTATGTGTGTGTGTGTGTGTGTGTGTGTGTGTGTGTGTGTGTGTGTGTATCCGTATCCCTCCAGGGTCCTTGGCTTATGGGTTGTTGTTGGTGGTGGCCATCAGGTTGGCCCCCAATTCATGGTGTCCCCATGCACAACAGAACTAAATGCTACCCAGTCTTGTGCCATCCCCATGGTTGGTTACATATTGGACCATTATAATTCATAGGGTTTTCATTGGCTTATGTTTAAAGCAGATTGCCAGGCCTTTCTTCCTAGTCTGCCTTAGTCTGGAAGTTCTGCTGCAACCCATTTAGCATCATAGCAACACCAGCCTTCACTTACAGAAAGGTGGTGGCTGCACATGAGGGCATTAAGTGCAGTGACTGGGACTCAAACCTGGGTTTCCTGCACAGAATGTGAGAATTCTACCATGGAAGCATCAAAGTTCCATGGCTTGTGGGTTATAATATAATTGTCTTAGACTGAGTTCTCTAGAGAAGCAAAATCAGAAGCATATATATATATGTATATACACACACATATATATATACATATGGTTATAATTGTCTTAGTTCTCTAGAGAAGCAAAACCAGTGAAGCATGTATATATACACACAGTATATATGTATATATAGACAGAGATTTATTTCAAGGAAATGGCTCATGCAGTTGTGGAGGCAGGCAAGTCCCAAATTCCTGGGTCAGGTGTCAGGCTGGAGGCTTCTCTTGACTCATGTAGTTGCAGGGTCTGACAAACCCAAAATCGGCAGGTCAGATGGCAGACTGCTGGCTCGTGTCCCAAGAACTGGAGGTCAGAGGATGATGAGTTGGATGCAGGATCCAGAGAGGGCGAGCTTTGCCGGGACATCTATATATATTGGATGCAGGCCACACCCCCAAGAAAACTCCTCTTTCAACTGATTGGCTGTTCACATCAGATCACAAGATGGAGGATGATTATATAATATGTGCCAAACCACTGAGAATTATGGCCTATCCAATTTGACACATAACCTCAACCATCACAATAATAGAATAAAATATAATGCAATGTAATGTAATATAATACAATGCAATGCAATCTGCAATCCAATGCAGTACAATAAGTATAACATAATAAATGGAGAGACTAAGTATGTGAGAATTCACTGAAATAGATCTAACATATTCCCAGATGCTTGGACCATTTGACTGAATTTTAACCTACCAAGGGTGCTCCACCCTTTCTTCAGAGAAGCATAGATGCTGTGGAATCCTTAAAGACCCATCTGGGAAAATGCCTTGAACCATCAGAGCAAACCTCTTCTGCAGGTTTTCTTTTACTTCTCATTACTCTTGGATTTATTTCGCACATCTTATTTTTTTTCCCTCTGAGGATTCCCAAAGTCTTTGCTAAAAGCATCCGCAATAAGAATTGCAAATGCCATGCAGAATAGGACATGCGCATGGCGGATGCATAGTCTGTCAGAGGTGGCTCTAAGTATTCTCTTCAGTTGAACTTGAATTCTTTTTCCCTCAAGATCTAGGAGGTCATCAAAGAGTGCCAAGGAGGATTAGGGCTCAGAGAAAACGTTGAAAAGAAAACAAACTGAGAATAGCTCGATACTGCTCACGATTACCATTTGTTGTGCTCCTGTTATGTAAATACATTTACACAGATTCAATAACGAGTTATGTGAAAGGTGTATATGTTCCTGCTATTGTTATTATCAGTTTTCTTCATGACAACCACGAAGGGTAGTTGTCTTTATTCCCATAGTTGAGCAGACACAAGCTCAGTGGGTGAGTGACTTGCTCAAGGTAAGTGTCAGAGCTGGGAATCAAATGCTGGTTCAACTCAAGATGGGAAGCACAGGCTGTGGCTCAGCTGCTCAGAGTCACATGCAAAGCATAACCTGCAGCATCACTGTGAGGGCTGTCAGGATCTAGGTCCCCCACTGTAGACCAGCTGGCTGCCCTGTGTGCAGGGGGATGTGATACCCATGGGAGGGTTCTGCTACCCATATAAAAGTTGTGACACCTTGTGAAGAGTTCTCAAAGAGGCGGAGGAATTGGGAATTCTAGTGGTTTTTTTCTTCCTAAACTTTTATTAAAATTGTGCAATAGTATACATGTATTTGTTAGTAGGTTTGCACAGAAGTAACACCATTTCCCTGTGCAATACATCTTTTCCAAAGGATTCTGGGAGGGCTGTTTTTATTCTTCATGTATCTTCTTTTTCTCCTTCTTTGATTTTACATGAAATAAACCATATTTATCATCTGGCTACCATAGTTCCAAAATAAGATCCAGCAGTAGTTTGAAGCACAGCAAACTGAGCATTTTCTTCCCTTTTCAAAGCGTGCACGGAGTAGCATTCTCTATATTTACGCCACAGGAACACAGTGACCCCATGTAGAGACTTCTGTGAACTCAAAAGGCCCCCAATCCACAGTCAAGGACCTTGGTAACTTCACATAACTACCATTTGTTGCTGGAAGGGAGACAATATTGTTTACTTCCGATGTTTTCAAGAAGCTTCTCATCTGGTAGCTTTCCCAGATTTCTTTGTTGTTTTCATAATTCCTTTTGTTATTGTGCTTTCAAAAGTCCAACGGTCGAATCACCATAGTTGTGGAACGTAGTGCCACTTGATCCCACTCAGTTTTCCATGGTTTTGTCCAGCAGTATAGAACATTCCATTTAGATTGGAGGGGCCGCAAGCATCAAACCACCAGCCTCCTGTTAGCATGAGGGCGCATTTTCACATACAGCTGTCATTATCAGCATCTTTAGCGCTGAGATTAGCACCGTGTAAGATCAGGCTGCTCTGTTTTCCTGCTGTCCCAGTGTGACCCTTTAAATACAACTGTCTAGTAGTCTACGAGTCCAAATTCAGGGTGTCAGCTCCAGGGCAAGGCTTTCTCTCTCTGTTGGCTCTGGAGGAAGGTCCTTGTCATCGGTCTTCCCTTGGTCTGGGAGCATCTCAGCACAGGGACCTCAGGTCCAAAGGACGCACTCTGCTCCCGGAATTCTAGTTTTTGCTTTAAAGGAAAAAACTGCGAACACAGAGGCAGGAGTTTTTCAATCCAGATATATCACTGTGCCATTTTTCACAAGATACTCCATTTCTCTAAACCTCACTTTCTCTTTTGGCAAATTGATGATTCATTCACTCATCAGAAAATTTTTTGAGTCTTGACCTTGAACGAAACCAGTGTTGGGTTGTTGTTCTCTAGCCTTTAGGAATTCAATCCAGTGGCAAATGAATGAAAAAGGTAATAATAATTCAGTGTAACAAATGGACTAATAAAGACCTAAAAAGAAAAATCTATGCAGGCCTGGTGGAATCAAGGAAGGCTTCACAGAAGAGGTGGCATGGTGGCATTTGAATTATGTCTTGAAGGCCTGGGAATTGACCAGACGGAATTCAATTCAACAGGGGAATGTATGTGGTGTGTGTGTGTGTGTGTGTGTGTGTGTGCTGTGTGTGTACCTCCTATGTGCTAGTTACTATGCTAGGCTTTGGGTATATGGCTGTGATTAAGACAAAGACCCTATTCCTAAGATGCTCAGCCTCTTTAGGGTGACAGGTAGCTACCTTATGGAACAGTGAAAGCTGCCTTGGGAGCATCAGGAGGACCCCCAACTCAGTCTGGGGTGGAGGAGAACTTGAAGCAGAGAGGGCAGGTTGTGATAAAGGGATAAATTAGGAAGGGGTGTAGCATGCCCAGTGCTGTGTCTATAGGCCAAAATGTAGAGGATAAGGCTGGAGAACTACATACAGGGTAGACTACAACGGGTCGCTTGTGACTACTTAGAAGCTTGGATTTTAACCTAAAGCCAAAGGAGGACTTTAGTCAGGGAAACAGACAAAATGAGAGTGTTTTTAGAGGGGGGTGGTTTCCTCTGGAACTGGAAATAATAGTCTAGGGGAGAGGGTACAGGTAGGAGGACATCCAGACAGAAAACCGTTCCAGCAGGTGGCTTGGTAGAGTGAGAAGAGCTGATCTAGGGGATGGCTCTGAACTAGAAGAGGCACTTCACTGACTCATGAGGTCTGGGGATAAAAGAAGGACTCGAGGGTAATTTATAGGTTTTTTTCTTGGAAGACTGGGTAGACTAAGAGTGGCACCTAGTTTTCCAAAGACCAGGCTTTCAGCTGGAATCTATTCAGGGAGATGTCTGTTACACACTCAGGTGGAGATTCAGCACCAGACCTCAGGGAAAGTGTAGGAGCTGGAGGTTTGGGTTTGGTAATCAAACATATGGGTGCAACTGAAGTCACGGGGGTGATAAGAAAGGAAGACCAAGTAGAGATCTCCAGGAAAGCAGGTTAGAGTGGGACAAATTGGCCATGGAGGCAGAAGAGAAGGAAAATGAGAGCTCCGAGGAAGATCAGCAGTGAGTAAGATCCTGGAGGGTGAGGGAGGAGAGTGGTGGGCAAGGACACTGGTGCCGCAGAGCAGGATGGAGATGGAAGATGAGTCACTGGGTTGGCAATTAGGGGGCCAGTGGAGAGCTTAGAAAGGGTTAGCACCTCCTGTATAAACTGGAGAGGGTGCTCTGTTGGGGGCCAAGGAGATAATGTGTGTGAAAGCAATAGACTGTGGAAAGCTGGCCAAATGGCAGGTATGAGTCTTTTTGCATTCCCCTCCTTTCCGTTCTCCACCTCTCACACACTCCCAAACCCTATTTTCAGCTGCTAATCCCTTCTGGAAAATGAAGCCATTTGTCTTGCTTGCATGTCGCTTTCCATGCTGCTGCTCTTCATTTCTTTGTTCACACTGTCCCCTCTGCTATAAAAGCCTTCTCATCCCACCCGGTGCCTTTATTTTTTTTTTTAAATTTTTTATTTTTTTTTATTGTACTTCAGGTGAAGGCTTACACAACAAATAGTTTCTCATGAAACAGAAGTACACGTGTTGTTTTATGACATTGATTAACAACCGCACAACATATCAACCCTCTAACTTCTCAACTTTTTTTTTTTTTTTTTTGGTGAAAATACACATAGCCAAAGATACACCATTTTAAAAATTTCTTCATGCACAGTTCAGTGACATTGACTACGCTCTTCGAATTCTGCTGTTATTCTCACTTAAGATGAAGGCTTACAGAACAAAATAGTTTCACATTTAACAGTTACTACAAATCTTACCCTATGACAATAGTTAACAATCTCACAGCACATCAACAATATCCTTACTCAACCTTGGGTTCCCTATCACCAGCTTCTTTGTCCCCTTCTGCTTTCTGGCCCTTGTCACTGGACTCTTGTACCTAGTTAGTCTCATTTGGTTTCACAGGGCTGTCCACTCGCAGGCTGAACAGTGAACCTCAGAGGTAACTTCACCACTGAGCTAAAAGGGTGTCTGGGGGCCAAACTCTCAGGGTTTCTCCAGTCTCCTTTAGGCCAGTAAATCTGGTCTTCTTTTTGTGAGTTAGAATTTTGTTCTACATCCTTCTCCAGTTCTGTCCAGAACCCTCTGTTGTGATCCTGGTCAAAGCAGTCAGTGGTGGTAGCCGGGCACCATCTAGCTGTACTGGACTCAGTCCGGTGGAGGCTTTGGTAGCTGTGGACAATTAGTCCTTCGGACTAATCTTTTCTTTGTATCCTGTTCTCTTCATTCTCCCTTGCTCCTGAAGGAATGAGACCAGTGGAGTATCTTAGATGGCCGCTCACAGGCTTTTA
>NW_004444000.1:11349872-11399658 GCF_000243295.1 Trichechus manatus latirostris | reverse complement strand
AGAATTCTGAGTATTAGAGATTTGAATTCCCTATCAGGTAGTTCTAGTGCATTTTCTTCCAGAGGAAAGTCATCTGGTGTTTTATTTTGGACTCCTACTGGAACCATCCTGTCCTGTTTTTGTAAATTTTTGTTATTGTCTGCTGTCTTCGGTGCATTCAGTAGTTATTTTTCTCGTTTATTGATTGTAGATTTGTTTGTTTCATCCTGGTTGTTTTGTCACCTGCTGGAAGCTCCGTGAGGCTGCTTTCTCATACCCCCTGTTTGCTGGTCTCCGATAGGAGTCCAAGATGGCGGATCCGCGCTGCGTTAGCTTGTAGGGGACCTCTGCATGATTCTCTCCTCACTCTCCATTCTCTGTAAGTTCTTACTCCGTTTGGTGCTTGGCTGAGTTCTTTATCTCTTCATTTGATGTTTTAGGGTTTCAGGATTGTTGTATTCTCTGTTCGGCTTAGTTTTTCAGATCGTTGCTGTCGAGGGACGGCATGGTGCTTCTGCCTAGAGCGCCATTGTGCTGGAACTCCCCCACCCTGTGCCTTTTTAGCCACCACAGTCTTTGGAGCTCGTTTTGAACATCTCCTCCTCTAGGAAGTCCTCCTTGATTCTCTTCAATGGAAGGCCTCCCTTCCCCCACAACACACACACCCAATACTGGGTACAATGCTCCTTTTCTGGTCTTCCATAACACCGTGTGTGTGTGTATCACTGCACTTTCACATTTACCATCCGTCATCTATTTATAACACTTCAGGACAAAGCTGTGCCCTATTTGTCATAGAATTCCTGCATTCTAGCCCAGTGTCTGACACTCAGTAGGTCCTCAATTAGTAGTTATTGAACATGAATGAACAAATAAGATGCAGACACCCAGGTGTTGCTTTCCTTTTCTAGAAATCAGAGCACTCACCCTCGGAATAACACCCTTTAACCACTTACCTAAGAATCAAAATACCTGGTGCAGAGCTGTGAGCAGACCAGCTGACGGCACTAATGAAAACATCCAGCCCACGTGTATGCAGATCCAGACCCAGAGTGTCAGGGAAGACAACTTCTGATCTGAACACATCCCCAGAGCTTTTCCTGGGCCCAGCTGTTTAGAAGCAATCTGCAGCATGGCCACTTGATAAAATGATTTCTGTTTGGTAAGTGTGGGTGGGCATGCGAGTATGAGAAACCAGGACAGGCAGGGCAGCAGCCGATGGGAAGTCAAATTGCAGAGGCTTCAGGAATGAAAGCACAGTGAGAAACAAATCCTTGGGGACCTCATCAAGCTTGGGGTGAGAAAGCATGAACAAGGAAGACGTATCTGATTGTTATATTTCCCTTAGACTACCTGACTTTAATGTTCAATGCAGCATCTAGCCACAGACACAAATTCATAGACACACACCTTAAACAGATTATCTCAGCAGCCCCTGGCTTTCTAAAGATGGTGCTTCCCTCCTTGCAGTCACCAGGTTCAACATAGAGGGAGACTGCAAGTTTATTTGACATGGAGCGTTTCCTCCTGAGAATCTGAAATACTGTTTAGAGGAAGTATGGCAGTGGAGGGGTGGAGGAGATTTGGGGTATCTCCCTAGCTCTATTACAAATGAGTTGCGTGGTCTTGTACAAGTTGCTTGGCTTCTCTGAGCCTTAGTCTTCAACTTAAAATTAGAGATTTGGGCTAACTGATCTCTAAGTTTCTTTCTTACTCTATGACTTGTGATTTTGTAGATGAGGATATGTGCAAAGTTCAAGTTCATTCAGACAGAGTGAGTCAGACCCTGGAGTATCTATAGTGGGTGTGCATTCCCAGGCTATCTGTTGGGAACACTGCCTTCCCTTTAGACTCAGCCCAGTTTGGCCACGTCTGTACATCTCCAATGTGTGTGTATTTGGCTGCGTCTCTATTTCTTCTCCTGGACTTTGCAGGTGACCCCTTTCCTTGGTCTGGCTTTTGGCAATGCTGCTGGGCAGTTGTGAGCATCTGGCGAGGTCATGGAATATGTACAAAGATGACAAAAAGAACAATGGAGATTCAGTACCTTGGTGCCAGTTCACGCTTCTGGAAATAATGCAACTCTCTGCAGCTGCACACAAACAGGGCCAGCATTACCATCCAAAGGGCCCTGTGAAAGGGCCCACAATGATATTCCATCACAGCATCAGGCTCCCTCGAAGTACTGCTCCCTTGTGTTGAATTAGCCAATGGGGTGCATCTGGTAGGTACCCCACTTCTAAACTGTGGGCTATTGGCAGGTGGGGTACACTCTTTTTAACTGTAGAGAAGAAGTGGGCAGAATTTTCAGGGGAAGTGGACAGAGCTGAAATCTCTCCTGCTCTTGGGGAAACAATCTACTGATTTGGTAACTTTTTATGTAGGACGCTAATTTTACTCGAGTTCCTGTCCCGATTCTCAACCGCTGTTACTCTAACAGCTCAGCCTTCATTATCCGTGTTCAAGGGAGTCAGCCGGGGGTCAGCCAATAATGGAAATCCATGGGTTGTATTCAATAGTCTTAATTCATCCAACAGATATTTATGAAATGCCTACTATGTGCCAGCCCTTCTGCTAGGAAAAGAAAAGACCCCAAACTCTAGCACTCAAGCTTCAGAGTTCAGTAGGGTAGTCTGTCGAGGAGAGAGAGAACTTGTTACCAGAGCTGAGGAGCTGGGAGCTGCGGGTGGAGCCGAGGAAAATAATGACTAACACTTCTTCGGGACACTGGTAGAGGTTTTTTTTTTTTTTTTTTTTAAATCACAGGGTTTTAAAAAATGAGGCCGCGGAAAGGTTGCCAGAGGAAGGGGATTGTCCAGCGGGCACGTGCAAGTGCACTGACCTTGAACTGCTCACACCTGGGTATTGGTGAGGAGCTCGTGGCGGCTGGAGCGTAGGGTGCGGGGGCGTCGAGGAGCGAGATGAGGAGTGCAGGGTGCGGGGGTATGTAGGCGCGAGATGAGGAGCGTAGGGTGCGGGGGTATCTAGGAGCGAGATGAAGAGCGTAGGGTGCGGGGGCGTCGAGGAGCGAGATGAGGCAGATGTAACTTTCCGCAGGACCACTTCTGCAAAATAGCTTACTCTGAGAGGTGAGAGCGGGGTGGGAAAGGGGTGGACTGTTGAGATTGTTCCAAGCATGGTGCCAGGCCTTCAGCATCCATCAGCTCATGGAATCCTTGAAGGTGATCAGGGTTCAAACCCTTTCCCCCCACTTCCATGCTGTGTAACCAAGGGTAAGCTGCTAAACCAATTGAAGCTTTTGTTAATCCTAGTCAAATGGGTATAATGACATCTTCCTTGCAGGGTTGGCATAAAGAGTAACTGCTGAAACAGGAGACTGCAGTTTTTGTCAGTAGGGGAATCCCACAGGCTGGTAAAATGGGGCCCAGTAAGTGTGGCGGTCTGGCCAACCCCGTTAGCAACTCCCCTCTTTGGAGGCCTGTCTACTGGGATCTGACTAGACAGAAGTTGAGAAGAGAATAGTCTTTCCTTAATATTCAATCAGCACGTTTATGTGGAATAACTACAGTGTGAGCATCAATACATGAAATGTCATAGGAGACTGAATTGGAGGAATGGGCAAGGTTCAGGACCCTCCTCCCCACAGCATGCTGGTGATTGGAAGAATGGCCCAGTGAAGAGAGAGGGCAATTAAAATATTTGTGGAGTGTTGTTTCAGGCACATCTTATGGATTGAATAGTGTTCCCCAAAACATGTGTTGGAATCCTAAGCCCTATACCTAAGGATGTAATCCTATTTGGGAATAAGGTTTCCTTTGTTACGTTATTGAGGGTCGGTCAGTGTTGAGTGTGTCCTAAACCTCATCACTGCTGAGCGATACAAGGAGCAGCATTAACACAGAGGCAAGCAAGCATGTTAGGGAAAAGATAGATGCCACGTGGAGATCATCAAGGAACGAGGAATGCCAAGCAGAATGCTAGAACACCTGAGAAGAGGATTCTCCCCCAGAGCCGACAGAGCGAGAACCTCCCCCTAGAGCTGGCACCCTGAATTTGGACTTCTAGCCCCCTGAACTGTGAGAAAATAAAGTATGTTTATTAAAGCCATCCACTTAACGGTATTTCTGTTACAGCAGCACAGGGAGCTGAGACAGCATAATATCAGTTAATACCAAATTTCATAGCAAAACCGTAATAGAATAGCTACCAATTACTGAGCTTCAGTAAGACACACGATGCTATTCTAAATTGAATTTTACTGTGTAACCCTTTTATTTTCTATATATTATTTAACCCAATCCTTACAAAAGCCTTATGAGGTAGGTATTATTTATTTCCCCCTTAAAAATGAGAAATTGAGCCTCAAAGTGATTAAATACATGTCCTAGAATCCTTCAGCTCATGAGTCAACAAGCAAGGATTCAGACTGCACAGGTGTGTGAATCTGGGGGAGAAACTCAAGAGTGAATGATTTACTCCAAAAATGTGCAACAGGCCTCAGTCTTACCTTTTCAAGCGGGGAGTCTGGTCTCTGGAATTCTTCCTAGCTTCTGGTGGAGGAGGGGAAAATGGTACATAATCAAGGACTGGGAGTAGCAGAAGTCCTGCAGAGAGGAGATAACTCTATAAACAGCCACAGAGTGAAGTAACTCAGCAAAAATATAATGAAGACTCTTCTTGGAGGCTACAGTGGGAAGCTCTGCTTTGCTCACCTCTCTGATGAGTGGTTGCTGATAAGTGTGCATTACAGCTCGGAATCCCAGATAGTAATTATGAGAGGAATGTAGTTTGAAAGGTCAGATGAAAATGATTGGAGCTGGTGTGGTTTGGTTCGCTCTCCCAGGGTTAATGTCCATGGACAGAGGATGGTGGATACCTTTGGACCTAGAGGATGGGATGGATTTTGGAATTTTAGATGCTCTTTGTCCCTGATTGCAGAACAGTCTCGAACAACTGCATGGGATACAAACACTGACATATTCGAAACACTTTTACGAAACGACCAGAGCAGGATATTAGAAAAATTAAATCTAACTCCTTCTCATGCCTCATTAGAACATAGCCATTCTGCGAGCTCGGTTTCCAGAAGCTCAGCTAACCATCTCAGCCCCAAGGGAAGATCGCAAGCCTACCTTGGAAACTCGATGGGTCATTTTCATTTTAACTTTATTTTCAATTCTTGATTTGGCTCTTAGTGTCTGAACCTCGCTGTGTTGAGTTTCATGGTTACAGCTATTCTGGGTCTGTGAAGTCACGCCTATTCTAAAGTGAGGAAGTGTGGTCGGAGAGTGAGGCCCACGGTCAGCAGCGCCAGCACCTTCCCTAGCAGATGAGACACTCAAAGCTAGAGTCAACCTGCCCACTTTGCTTTCCAGGAGGCAACTGAACTCACTGCCAGCAGAGGACTTGGCAGGGTGGGTGAGGACTTTTGGCTACGCTTTGGGGCCACTTACAAAGTTTCCGAATAGATATTCCAAGACACATCAAGTCCTCTGCCCAGGTGTCATGGGCATGAGGACAAAGCCTGGCAGAGAAGGCACTCAAGTTCTGAGATCCTCAGAACGCTGATGCACAGAAACCCTGAAGACATGGACCTGTAAAGCTTGACAGCCTCCTGACCTGGCCCAGGATATGGACTTGCTGGGAGTGGACCAGGTAGCCGCTTGTATCTTAAAGATACTGCTGAGCTACTGTATAGCTGACAACACATCCCTTCCGATCTCAGGTCCTGCAGCTATGATAAAGGTGTCTGGAAAGCCAACTCACCTCCCTTTCTCCATCTTCCAGCTATAATTGGGAAAATGTTTTCCTGTCTTAAAAATGCATGGGCACAGAAGATGAATGGGTAATAAGAGCTAAATCTACTATAATATTCTACTTGACCCTGTTGTTTATTTTCTATGGAAACTAAATAATGGATCTAAACTGTTTGCTATTACGTTAAGGAGCTGCTGATGCATCATAGAAATCCTTGAAAATATTCTCTTTAGATTCATACTTCTGCTTCAAATACAGCCATTTTCTCCCCTCTTCCCCCTCCTTTATTTTTATTTATTTTATTTTTTTATTTTTTTGCAAAACCATTGAAAGAGAAAAGAGGCTTGCCTGGCCAGGAGTTTCAGCAACAGTTTTTCTTTACCCTGAGTTGGACGTCCTAGAATTGGGCTTGGGACTTGCCTATGATGTCAGGGAATGAAGTGGCCATTACTAATTACTAACTCTGGGATTTGGTGCTCTGCTAATATTTACTAAAACAAACAAAAAATCGAACCTGTTGCCATCGAGTTGCTTCTGACTCTTAGCAACTCTATAGGACAGAGTAGAACTGCTCCATATGGTTTCCAAGGAGCAGCTCGTGGGTTCGAACTGCCGACCATTTAGTTAGCAGCTGAGCTCTTAACTGTTGTGCCACCAGGGCTCCTTAACACTTAGCACTCCCCTTCTTATCCTCCCTTGATGTATCAGCACTCAGAAGGGAAAAGACTTACCCAAGGTCACGTAGGAATCTAATGACACAGTTAAAATTGTCACCCTGTAATGACTCTAAGGATTTCTGGTTGCACAGTGGTTAAAGTGCTTGGTTGCTAACTGAAAGATTGGCTGTTCAAACCCCCCAGCTGCTCCGTAGGAGAAAGATGTGGTAGTCTTCTTCTATAAAGATTTACCACCTTGGAAACCCTATGGGGGCAGTTTGACTCTGTCATATAGGGCTTCTATGAATCAGAATTTGACTCAAAGACAACGGGTTTGTTTTTCGTTAGTTTGTTTTTGTAATGACGCTTAAGGAGCCCTAGTGGCACAAATATTTAAACATTTGACAACTAAAGTGATGGTTGGTGGTTAGAAGCCACCCAGTGACTTCACGGGAGACAGACCGGGTGATCTGCTTTCATAAAGATTACAACCAAGAAAACCCTATCTATGGGGCAGTTGTACTTTGTCACATGGGGTTGCTATGATTGAAATCGATTTGATGGCACCCAACAAAAACAACCATGATTCTTAATACTTTCAGTTTAACTACTAGACCATCAAACCAAGGACTGATAACCCCAAAGGGGGAAAAATTATTAAAGGTCCATTATATAAGTGATCACATAATGTTGGTGTTGATATGGTACTTATGGACCATTTATTCCAACCTATCTTATTACTAATGTGGCACAAAAGGCTTGCACTCAGCTGCTAATCTAAAGGTTGGTGGTTCAAACCCAGGGACACCAGGGAAGAAAGCTAAGGAAACCTATGGAGCAGTTCTACTTTGTAACATATAGAGTTGCCATGAGTTGGAATCAACTCAACGGCAATGGGTTTTATCTTACTACTGGTGAGGAAACTAACATTAGAAAGACATTCAAGTGCCTGCTCAAGGTCATCTAGGTAGGTGGTGACAGGACCAAGATGGAACTCAAGACACCCTGGTCTAATGCTCTTGGCCTTCTGTAGCACCATCTCCTCTCTCCCTGTACTCACGGTTTCCACAGGGAAGAAGGGGATTTGATGGGCTCATGTGGTGATTGGCTCATAGGCATGTTAGGCAATTGCTATGCAAAGAATAACCCAGAAAGAGGATTGTACTGCCTTCCAATAACTAAAACAGAATTAGAAGACATGGTCCCTGCCTCATGGAGTTGAGAAGCTGAGAGGCCACCAGGCATCGCCCTTGCTCCTCTTCCAATTTCTAAAACAGTGGTTCTGAGCTGGAAGTTCCCTTTCCAGCCACCAGTGAAGCTTTTAAAAATATGTACCTCAGACTACTGGGTACAAATATATGTGGGGGAAACTGAGGCATGGACATTGGGCAAAACTTCCACAGGCAACTTGGAAGAATTCCATCATTAAGCATCACAGCTCAGAATTATCCTGATGATTAAGGTTGCAGAAAGGAGTGAAGTTGGGAATGGCGGGAGGGAGGTGAATAGTGTGAGTTCCTCTTGGCAGGAAATTGGAAGGAATGCCCCAGGAAAAAGGACATGTGACAAAGGCGTGCCCTCCAGCCAGCCCCATCCCTTGGACCCCAGAGTTTCCAGCAGGAGTGACCAGTGAAGACACAGAGCAGCTAACAGTGCATTGGTCTCTCCAACACCATGAAGCGCAGTGGTGGGTCCGATGTTAAAAGACAAAACCTAACACATCCTGTTTTACTCTCTACCTTTTGTTCTGGGACTCGCGTTGGAGATGCATGTGGGCTGGGAGGCAGCCCTGTGGCCTGCGGGACAGTCAGCATGAGCCAGAGGTTATTTTCAGCTCCTAATTTCAAGGAAGAAAGGTTTTCCACAGAATCAGGTAAAAGTCCACCCAGTTGGCTCCTGACGTGGCCCACAAGGCGATAGTCTGCTGTTAGGAGACATCAGCCCAGCTTCTGAGTAACGATGACTGGGTGAGCTTCTCTCGTGAAAGCAGTTGGGCTCTGACCCATGGTGGATGTGGTGAGGGGGACCAGAGGATGCAGGCAGGCACTTGGCTCCCAACTGCTCTGTGCATCCATGATGGCACCCTGCCCAGTGACCTGTCAGTTCCTGGATCAGGCCTGCCAGCGTGGTGAGAGGGAGGAGGGAGGGGAAGGCCACTGCAACGGAAGGAAGACATGGAAACATCTGGAAATAGAGATGCTTCCAGCCTTTATGAAGTTTTCAGTCGTGAATCAGCAGTTCCTCCTACCTCAGGCGTCTGGGGAGGGAGGACCTCCAGCTAAATGAAAAACTGAAAGCCGTCATGTCCCTGAGCAGGCCCTGGTTCAGGCCGGGTGTCTTTGGCCAAGTCTGGACTATCTGTGAGTCGGAATCGACTCAACCGCAATGGGTTTTGTTTTGTTTTGGTTTGGTTTTGGAGTATCTGAAAGAGTCTCTAGGTGGTACAAATGGTTAATGTGCCCGGCTGTTAACCAAGAGGTTGGTGATTCGAGTCCAACTGCAGGCACCTTGGAAGAAAGATCTGGCAATCTATTTCTGAAAAATCAGCCATTGAAAACCCTATGGCCCAATCCTACTCTGACACACATGAGGTCACTGTGAGTCGGAATGGACTCCATGGAAACTGGTTGTTGTTGTTAAGCTGGGGCTTCCTCTGGAAGAAAAGGCATTAACAAAACCTCCACAGGGTTTTCAGGGCCAGGCATTTCCTTTGGGATAGAAAGCTGAGGGCTGCAGGCCATATCTGACTACCTGTTGTACATTGATTGACTTGTTTTTCAACTGAATTTTAAATGCTTTATGTGAGGCATGGGCTTCCCAGTGTTCTCCACTTCCTGGGTTCCCTATTATATCCTTGTTGCCATTTGCTTTCTAGTCCATTCCGACTCATGGCGAGCCCACGTGTGCAGAGTAGAACTGTGCTCCGTAGGGTTTTCAAGGCTGTGATCTTTTGGCAACAAATACCAGGCCTGTCTTCTGGGGTGCCTCTGGGTGGGTTTCAACTGTCATCCTTTCGGCTGATAGTCAAATGCTTAACCATTTGCACCACACAGTGACTTGACATTATAGACCCAACTGAGTTTAACTTTGACATTATTGGTGGGACCCTGTTGTCATTTGAGTTTTTGACTCCTTTAATATATTTATGAATCCAAATGACAGCTGTAGGGAGTAGTACTGTTATTTCCCTTTTATAGTTAGAGAAACTGAGGCTAGGAGAGAATATGTGATTTATCTGAGATCACAAACCTTGTGAGTATCAGAGCCCAAAAAACCAAACCAGTTGCTGTCGAGTCAATTTTGACTCATAGCCAACACTTTAGGACAGAGTAGAACTGTCCCATAGGGTTTCCAAGGAGCGGCTGGTGGATTTGAACTGCTGCCCTTTTGGTTAGCAGCCTGAGCTCTTAATCGCTGCACCACTAGGGCTCTGTAACTATCAGGGACGGGACTCAAATTCCTGACTGGCAGGCTAAACAGCATTTGCTTTTTCCATGCACACATGATACCATCTCTGTGAATGCATTGCCCAACCCCATCCCAGTTTCCCAGTCTCTCCCTCCCCTGACCCTCTTCTATACACATGGAAACACACACACACCCACACACACACACAGCCTTGGGATCATTGGATCTGGAGATGCCCTGGGTACATCTCTCTGTCCTCTCCTTAGGCTGAAAGATGACTCAGAAACAGGGGCAAGAAAAAGGCAACAATAGGAGGACAGTGGAATTAAAACTACGTGTGTTTCCCAGCATGCTCAGATAAGGCAGCAAAAACCTAGAATTGTTTAGATTGGAAACTATATACCCTTTACCCTTCTCAGTCATGACACCAAAAATTGAACCAGTGTCAGCTGTGAAATGTGGCCTGACAGAAACGGCAGTTGGAGATGCAGGAAATTAAATACTAGCTCCATTTGCATTTAACTTCAGGCAATAAACGTGAGGATTCACAAATTTGGGGGATACTGTTTATGGTTTAAAAATCCTCCTCAATTTCAAAATTTTTTTGGAGTTTACATCCTTGGGACCTGTGAGCCTCAGAGAAAGCCACCTGCCAGCAGGTAACTTGTGGTCCTGGATGATGGAAGTTGCTGGATTTGCTCTCTACTGAGCAAAAAGCTTTTGGGCCCCAGATTGCTTACTGCTCAAGTAGGAATGAGTGACCATGTCATCCTGACCCTTCAGGCTAATGTAGCTCAAAGGTTTGACCTTCCTTATCACCCCTGTGAAGTGTTTTCTGTGATGAAAAAACAAAGCATGTTTACTTCCCTTCGAGAACCATTGCTTTGCTATATTGAAGGCTGGGGGTCTTGTTCTGGATGGCAGTGAAGCATGGGAAGGTTTAATAGCCACTGGGAGGAAGTCTGCTGGGGTACTGGGGAAGGTTTCTTGTAGAACTGTGTCAGATGCTGGAGAGGGTGCCGCATTTGCTCATCGTCCCTACGGATGGATTCATTTTGAGGGGCTTATGCACAGTGGCATCAGATAGGAATATTATCTCACAGCAAGGTCCAGGCTCAGGGCAGATTTGCCATTCATTCCATTGATAAACTACATATCCAAACTACTCCTGGTTTTCTCCTGTCCTGACTTTGATGTTGGACCATCTCTTTTCAGTGTCTTGATTTGGTGATGCTTGGGGTGAGAGGAAAAGCAGCCATGCACCCCTCTTAAAGGCCTGAGATGTCAATAATGCTAATTTCCCAGATTTTCAATGGTGTGGCCTTCCTGCCTGATCTAAGCCTCACCGAGGACTACAGTCTAGGAACTCTGATGGTACCTGGCAGAGTGGTTAAACCGGGGTGTAGACTGAGGGCCGAGAAGGAGGAGCAGGAGATACTACTACTGAAAACATTGATTGAAAAACAGTCAAGATGAAAGGAACCAGAACAGGAAACAGAAACAGGAGTTGACCTAAAGGTTGCTGTTGCTAGTTGTGGTGGAGTTTGATTCAGACTCCCCGGGACCCCGTGTGTGCAGAGCAGAGCTGCTCCATAGGAGTTTTCAGGTCATGACCTTTTGGAAGCAGATTGCCAGGACTGTCTTCTGATATACCTCTTGGTGGATTCAAACTACCAACCTTTCAGCTAGTAGTCAAGAACTTAACTGCACCAGGCAGGGCATGCCTGACATGAAGGTAGGGGTGTATTTACAAGTTAAAACCCGTTGCCATCGAGTCAATTCCAACTCATAGCTATCCTAAAGGACAGGGTAGAACTGCCCTATAGAGTTTCCGAGGAGCAGCCGGTGGATTCCAACTGCTGACCTTTTGATTAACAGCTGAGCTCTTAACCACTGCACCACCAGGGCTCCATTCCCTTCTTTGTTATGGTTAAATGCTTTCTCCAAGGACCCTCAAAACCCCTGCATTCTACCTATCACAGTACCTGTCATACTTCATTACAATTGCTTACTCATTGTTGTTCTTCCCCAACAGACTGTAAGGCCAAGAAACCCCATCCAATACCTAGCAACAATACACAACAAAACATAATTCAACAATTCCTATATGTATAATTCCTAGATTGATTACATTCTTCAAGTTGTGTAACCATTCTTGCTATCCTTTTCCAAATTATTCCACCACCATTAACATAAACTCAATGCCCACTAAGCAAAAACTTTCCTCCCCCCTGCTACTCCTGGTAACCACTAATAATTTTTTGTTTCTACATGTTTGCCCATTTCATGTGAGATCATACAGTATTTGTCCCTTTGCAACTGACTTATTTCAGTCGGCATAATGTTTTCAAGGTTCATCCATGTTGTGGCGTGCATCAGGACTTCATTTCTCGTTATGGCCGAGTAATATTCCATTGTATATACGTACCACATTTTGTTTATCCAGTCATCTGTTGATGGACATTTTGATTGGTTCAAATTTTTATTTATTCTTCTTATGAGGCATATTCTTCCCCCTGCCCTGAAGACAGAGGCAAACATGGCTTCTGACAAGAAAGACCAAGTTTAGCATTATGAGTGATCATTCTATTGTCAAAGTGAGTTAGTCTTGTCTCCTCAACAAAATGTAGGTACCTTGAGGATATAGGCTGTGTGTTCTACTTCACCTCTCTTTCCGCATAGGCTATTTCATTCTACAAAGTCCAGCATAGTGCTAGACCTACAGAAGATAGATAGATGTCATTGTTGTTAGGTGCCGTTGAGTCAGTTCCAACTCATAGAGACTCCATGTACAGCAGAATGAAACACTGCCCAGTCCTGCATCATCCTCACAATTGTTGTTATGCTTGAGTTCATTGTTGCAGCCACTGTGTCAATCCATCTCATTGAGGATCTTCTTAGATAGATAGCTACCTTCAAATTGTCTCCAACTCATGGTGACCTTATGGTACAACAGAATAAAACATTGCCCAGTCCTGTGCAATCCTCATGATTGACGGCACATTTGAGTCCATCATTGTGCTACTGTGACAATCCATCTCACCAAATGTCTCCCTTGCCCTTGCTGGCCCTCTACTTCACCAAACATGATGTCCTCCCCAGTGATCAATCTCTCTTGATGATGTGTTTGGAGCAAGCTAGTTCTGTTGTGATCCATAGGGTTTTCATTGGCTAATTTTTGGAAGTAAATTGCCAGGTGTTTTTTCCTAATTCATGTTAGTCTGGAAGCTCTGCTGAAACCTATCCACCATGGGTGACCATGATGGTAGTTGAAATACCAGTGACATAGTTTGCAGCATCACAGCAACATGCAAGCCACGACAGTATGACAAACTGACAGATGGGTGGTGGAGACTTACAGTAGATACTCAATAAAAATGTGTTTTTTGATTAAAATGGTTAACTATCAAAGAGGAGGTGTTATCCCTCCTTTAGGAGATAAACAGTAGCTTCAAAGTTGTCTGAGTGTTTGGGATAAGACAAGGCTCTTTTTTAAAAGGGACTGTCAGGACTTTAATAGGTCTTGCCTTTTCTCTTTCCCTACAGAAGACAGAGCAGGCATTTCATTCAGTGGGAGATGCTGTCTGCAGCAAAGAGCCCTTGGGATTTGAGAGGGATTATTTGGCCACTGGAGGGCTCTTACATTTTCCCATGTAATGCAATTGAAACCTATTCAGAATGACTAAATAATTAATGACACATTGTACAAAGTGTGCTCCCCAATTTCTCTCACAATTTTTATAATGCAGAATTTCAAGAAGACCAGATTTAATTTACTGTGTGTTTTGCTTCTTCAACAAAAACATGAGATGAATAATTTCCCCACATCATGGCTTTACATTTCCCCATAAATAGGCATCTGTTAACATGGATTATTATGTATGCGATGCTAACATGATTATATTCAAACAGTCACTCAAAAAGCTAATTTTTTAAAAGAATGACTCATGAAAAAATGAGAATGAGAATCAAGGGAGAAAAAAATGTTAAGGAAAAATCTGCTGAGGGCAAAGAAGTTAGGGGTAAGCTTGGCATTTTGGAGGCAGAGGATAGGTATCATTTGTTCAAAAATGTTTATCATGGTCTAACTATGTGCCAAGCTCTCTGCTAGGCTATTGGGCCCAGCAATAACAGCTAATAATAATAATAGCCTTACCCATCGAGTGTCTGGACATTGTTGTGTATACCATAGATTCTAGAACCCCAGATTAGCGCCTGACATACCGGAAGAATGCAGTACTATTAAATGCATGTTGTTGTGTTGTTAGCTGCCATAGAGTTGGCTCTGACTCATGGTGATCTTATGTATAACGGAATGAAATGCCTGGTCCTGCCCCATCCTCATCACTGTTGGTATGTTTCAGCTCATGGTTGCAGTCACTGCGTCAATCCATCCCATTGAGAGTTTCCCTCTTTTTCACTGGCACTCTATTTTAAATGTGTATTGTTGTTGTTGTTGTTAGGTGCCGTCAAGTGGGTTCCAACTCATGGCGACCCTATGTACAGTAGAACGAAACACTGCCCAGTGCTATACCATCCTCACAATCATTGTTATGCTTGAGCCAATTGTTGCAGCCACTGTGTCAATCCATCTCGTTAAGGGTCTTCCTCTTTTTCGCTGACCCTCTACCTTACCAACTGTTGTGGATTGAATTGTGTCTCCCAAAAATGTGTGTCAACTTGGCCAGGACATGATTCCCAGTATTGCGCGATTGTCCACCATTTTGTGATCTGTTGTGATTTTCCTATGTGTTGTAAATCCTATCTCTATGACGTTAATTAGGTGGGGTTAGCAGCAGTTAGGTTAACGGGACAGAACTCAATCTGCAAGATTAGGTTGTGTCTTAAGTCAATCTCTTTTGAGATATAAAAGAGATAAGTGAGCAGAGAGACATGGGGACCTCATACCACCAAGAAAGCAGCACCAGGAGCAGAGCATCTCTTTGAACCCTGAGTCCCTGCACCTGAGAAGCTCCTAGACCAGGAGAAGATTGATAACAAGGACCTTCCTTCAGAGCCAACAGAGAGAGAAAGCCTTCCCTGGGAGCTGCCACCCTGAATTTGGAATTCTAGCCTCCTAGACTGTGAGAGAATAAACTTCTGTTTATTGAAGCCATCCACTTGTGGTATTTTTGTTATAGCAGCAGTAGATGACTAAGACACCAAGCATGATGTCCTTTTCCAGAAACTGGTCCCTCCTGAAAATATGTCTAAAGAACATGAGACAAAGTCTCTCTATCCTCAGTTTTAAGGAAATTTCTGGCTGTACTTCTTCTAAGACAGTTGTGTTCGTTCTTCGTCAACACCACAATTCAAATGCATCAATTCTTCTTCGGTCTTCCTTATTCATTGTCCAGCTTTTACATGTATATGAGGTGATAGAAAATACCATAGTTTGGGTCAGGTGCACCTTAGTTCTCAAAATAACATCTTTGCTTTTTTCTTTAACTCTTTAAAGAAGTCTTTTGCAGCAGATTTACCCCATGAAATAAGTCATTTAATTTCTTCTCTGCCATTTCCATGGGTGTTGATTGTGGATCCGAGTAAAATGAAATCCTTGACAACTTCAATATTTTCAACATTTATCATGTTGCTTATTGGTCCAGTTGTGAGGATTTTGGTTTTCTTCATGTTGAGGTGTAATCCATAGATAATGCATAGATAATGTTTATTGTACACTTTATATTTGCCTCGGATTGTTCTAAGAACGTTCATGCAATATCATTTTTAATTCTTCCAATAATATTATCAGTTTAGTAATAGTACGATCATTATTTTACAGAACAGAAAATCAAGGCTGAAAGGGATTAAATAAATTGCCCAAGGTCACAGAGATGGCATTAAAACTAAAGCCTGCATGACATCAAGTCTGATAAAAAATCTCTGCTGTCAATCATTAAGGTATACTCTGTAAAGTTGAGACTATCCCTTCAATCTGGGAGTTCACACCTGGTGCCAGAAATAAATGTGCAAGCAAGTAGCCAAAATAAAAGTAATATAGTTGGAGAAGGACACTTCTGTTGTATTGTCTACGTAGAGAATTTGGAAAGGTTTCCCATAAGAGTTAAAATTTGATCTGACTCATGGAGGTAAAGACGATAAGGAGCAGAACTGCAGCTGATCCCCCAAAGGCATGCTACATGGGAGAGACATAGACATTTGTTGTTATAGGTCATTTGGGATCATTTGTTAATGCACAGCCACCTAACCTACCCTGACTGCTACACCATGGTAAGAAGGTGTCTTTCAAAGTATAAGAAAGAGTAATGATACATACAGTTTACTTTTTGGAAGTATAATATACATGTAGAAAAGTGTACACATAGAGAAGTATATTGTCTGATGAATTTTAATAAACTGCACAACACACACGGTAACTAGCATGTAGAACAAGAAACAGAATTTCACCTGCACCCCAGAAGCTCCTCTGACACCCATCTGTTAGTTTCCTAGGGTTGTCGTAACACATCACTACAAACTGGGTGGCTTAAAGCAACAGAAGTTTATTGCCTCACAGTTCTGGAGTCCAGAGTCCAAAACTAAGGTGTTGATAGGGTTGGTTTTTTCAGGACCTCTGAGGGAGAACCTGTTCCATGCCTCTCGCCTAGCTTCTGATGGCTGTTGGCAATGCTTGTTCTAAGAACTTCATATGTACTGTCATCTTTAATCCTGGCTTGTGCATGCATCACTCCATTCTCTGCCTTTGTCTTCACGTGACCTACCCCCTCCACACTGTGCATCTCCTCTGTATCACAAGTGTCCTTCTCCTTTCTCTTGTAAGGACACAAGTCAGTGGATTCAGGGCCCACTCTATATCCAGGTCAACCTCATCTTGAGGTCCTTACCTTAATTAGAACTGCTAAGACCCTATTTCCAACTAAGATCACGTTCACAACTATCAGGGGTAAGAACTTGGATCTATCTTTTTTGGAATATAACTCAACTGACTAAGCCCCCAACTAGTCACAACCCTCCTCAAGAGTAACATCATCTTGGCTTTTAACAATTTCACTCATTTTCTACTTCACATGAATAAACCATACAGCTTGTATAATATTTTGTGTTTGGCTTCTTTTTCTCAAAATTATATTGGCAGGATTCATTCATATTGTTGCATATAGTTCTAGCAAATGTGTTATCATTGCTGTATAGTATTTCCTTGTGTGAATATAAAAAAATGTATCCATTATACCATTATGGGCATTTAGGTCATTTCCAGTTTGGTGCTATTACAAATAATGCTGCTATGGACAATTTCGTACATTTTTTAGGTGAGCTTGGGTACGGATTTATGTTGGGTATATATCCAGGCAAGAAATTGCTAGGTCATAGGATAGACACATGATCAGCTTTAGTGGAACTGCCTAACAGTTTTCCAGTGTGGTTGTACAAATAACTGCAAGGTTTTAAACATAGCGTGATCTGATTTACACATTTAAAAGATCACTGGATAGAGGGACACAGTGGCACGGAGGTTTAGCTCCAACATCACATTTGCAAAGGCAAGTAGCAGGGAACCAAATGTCCATCAACAGATGAATGGATCAACAGAACATGGCACATACATACAATGGAATCTACTCTGCCATAAAGAGAAGTGAAGTCCTTAGATATGCCACAACATGGAAGAGTCTGAAAACATTATGTTGATTGAAGTAAGTCAATCATAAAAGGACAAATATTTTAGGATCTCACTAATATGAAATACCTGGAATAGACAAATGTATAGAGATCAGAGTTTAATAATGATTACTGGGGCAGGAGGGAGGGGGAATCATTGTTTAGGAAGCATTGGGCTTCTGTTTATCGTGACGGAAAATTTGGCAACAAATACTGGTGATGGTTGCACATGATTGATATAATTTGTGTCACTGACTTGTGCATGTGAAAAATTTTGAATGGAAAATGTTGTGTTATCTATATTTTTACAACAACAAAAACAGAAAGCTGGGATCAGAGTCCGGAGGGTTTTCGCTCTTAGTTTAGAAGTTTGGGCTCCTTTGGGGAGGAAAAATGACATTTTTTTAAAGTAAGAGAATGACATTATTAGATTTATTCCCAGGAAGATGGACAGGATCCAGTTAGCAGGAAATATTAGACCTCAAGGGGGCACTGGCTCTATGAGCCTAGGGAAGCAGCAACAAGGAGGCAGAGGGAGTAGTGGAGAAAAGTGAGTGGTTCACAGGCCCTGGAGACTCCCTTAATGTGGTGTGTCGGAGGAAGGAGAGGTCAAGGATGCTGTCTTAGAGTGGGTTCTCTAGAGAAGCAAACCCAGTAAAGTGTATAAGTATATATATGTAGACAGAGATTTATATTAAGGAAATGGCTCACGCAGTTGTAGAGGCTGGAAAGTCCCATGTCTGTGGGTTAGACTAAAGGCTTCTCCTGATTCACGTAGCTGCAGGGGCTGGTGAACCCAAGATCAACAGGTTTGACAGCAAGGCTCTGACTCACAGGCTTTGAAGACTGATGAATCCCAAGATTGGCAGGCAAGATGGCAGGTAAGCTGCTAGCTCAAGTCCCAGGAACTGTGGGTCAGGTGAACAAGAGCCAGCTACAGAATCCAGTGTAAGCAAAAGCCCGTGAGCCTTGCCAGAATATCCACCTATATTGGATACAGGCCACACCCCCCAAGGAAACTCCCTTTCAACTGATTGGCTACTCACAGCAGATCCCATCACGGAGGTGACCACATTATATCAAATCTCATCATGGAGGTGATCACATCGTTATACAACGGCCAAACTACATCATAACTGATGAGAATCATGGCTCAGCCAAGTTGACACACAACCTTAATGATCATAGATGCCTTCCAGGCTTCCAGCCTCTCTGGGACACTCTGTCCAGGGCAGTGAATTTGGGAGTGGTCTTGACTTGCCATTGTCATCCCAACAGTGGATGTGGCATGGTGGAGGCTAGAATGTCTGCTGCCTTGACCTCACTGACTCAAGGGTTTCACTTTGGGGCAATAAGAAGCTTTGTATCACCACCGTGTACGTCTGTCAGCACTGGACAGAGAGGCCTGAGGCCACTTGGACATGTGCTGTCACCTTTGCCTTCCTAAGGACTCATTTGGCCAACACTTACCAAAAACTCACTATAAACACAGGAGTCCCTGGGTGACACAAACAGTGAAACGCTCAGCTTCTAACTGAAAGGTTAGTGGTTCGAGCCCACCCAGAGGTGCCTTGGAAGGAAGGCCTGTCAGTCTACTTCTGAAAAATCAGCCACTGAAAGCCCTCTGGACCACAGCACTAGTCTGACACATGTGGAATTGCCATGAGTCATGATCCAATCGATGACATCTGATTTAGAGAAGGATACACTTGACTCTGACTGGGGATGTCAGGGCTGATGATGATGGGAAGCATTTCAACTGAGTTTGGAAAGATGAGTAGGAGTTTGTCAGAGGAGAAAGGGCTTAGGAATTGAAGCTGCAGAGTGGTCCTGGGGGAAGGGAAGAAGGTCATCCCCAGCAGAGGAAACAGCATGTGCAAAGATACTGAGGAATGAAACTAATAGCTGATATTTCTTGTGCTCTTATTGTGTGCCAAGCCCTGTGCTAAAAATTTGGTCTAGGTGTCCTCACTGGCTCTGCTCCACAACCCATCAAAGCAGACATGTGTTATTATTACATGCCTGCTTTATGTGCCTCATGGATGGAAAAACTGAGGCTTGAAGAGGTCAAGCTGCTTGGCTCAAGGACACACAGCTAGCAGAAGACAGAGTAGGAATTCTGTGAGCTCCCCAACCCTGGTGTGGGCCCTCATGCAGTCTGCTGGGTAGATCACCATGCCTCCTGATCACCATGAAGTCGTGGCAGATAAACTCTTCATCCTTAACCTGTAATGCCTGGCAGCAGATCCTTTTCCAAAATTCTCTTCCAGAGCATGCCCAGAGAAATAGAAATACCACTTGAAGACTAAAAAATGCTGATAGCATTTACTTATTATGTTGATACATCAGAATTAAAGTAGCCCCTCCTGACCCCCTCACTTAACCCCCTCCATTCAGCTCAACATCCTTCAGTTTTGCTTTTGCTCTGTTATTTCCCCTCTTTGAAGATGCATCGGGTCTCAAGTTCAGCTTAAACCAACTGCTAGATGTATTATTCATTTCTACACTTTAATGATGTGATAAGGTTTCTGGAAATAGGAAGAGGCTCATTAAAGTGTCATTTGAATATAGATCACACCTAAATTCTGAGGAAGACAAAGTCTGCCAGCCGGGGATGCACTTGCCTACACAATGCAGCTGTCTACAAACTGGGAAGCTGAAAGAAGCGTTTCAAAGACAAGATCCCTCAGATTAGCACGTATTCTTGGTTTATTCTGTAATAATAAACAGAAGGAAGGATTCAGAGAGACAACAAATGAATAAGGTCCAGATGAAGAAGGAATCTGAGGTGTCAAACATGGGGAAATATGTGTTTTGTGCCCGCCTGTGATCAGTGCCTTGATCAGCAGGCTCTGTTTGAGGTGGGGAAGACGCAGGGATTTTAATTTGACTCGCATGACTTAGAACACCACGTCATTCCTGGCTGCAGAAATTGATTTGGAAACACAACAGCTCGCCTGCAGATTCCTTTCCTTTCCCTCTCTGTTTGCCTTCAGGTTTGAGAATATGGGAGAAAAATGCAGGAGTGCAAGGGAGAGACTCAGAGCTGGAAGCTGGTGAAACCACATCTATGCCCACCCATTCCTCCACCTCTCAATGCATAGGGTTCTGAGAATAAAAAGAATAGTAGTTAACATGTATTACAGTCTTGCCCTGTACCAGACCCTCGTCTAACCGCTTAACACTATTTCCTCATTATTCTCAGCACAGTCTATGAGACAGGTCGGTGCAGCTGTTGGTCAAGAAAGGCCCCACCCTGGACTCCCTGCTTTAGCAGGCCTATTCTGGCCTTCCTCCATCTCTGTCCTTCTCCATAAAGTCAGGAGCTGCTCCATGGAGCCAACAGGACATATCTTCCAGATTCCTTGGACCTTGGAGTTTTCTTCCCCAGTATTCCTGAGTCCAGTCTAGCTTCTGAGCAGGCCTTGTACCTGGGCCTTCCCTTCTGACAGCAGGCTGTGGTCATGGTGTGATTCTAGGTCTTTAGGCCAGAGGCTGGCCACCTGCATGACTTGTGAACAAACCTTTTCAGGTGGGCTGGACTGTCCAGAAACTTACTTGCGTATGACTTTTAATGTAGAATGGCCCCGGGATCGGGAGAGAAGGTGGGGGAGGGTGAAACATGAGCAAAAGCCTGGAAGGTTCCTCCCTACACCATCACATTTCAGAGAGAACTCCATGAAATCTAAGAATTCTAAATTCAAACCTTGGGATGCCAAGTCTTTGTAAAAGTTTATTTATCAAGGTAGGAGGATAGAATGTGTTTTACTTAGTAATTTGTAGGCTTGACTGAATATTTCAATGCGTGTTATATACACCGCCATTTGTACGCTTGCTCCAGGCCCTAAAAATGTTAGAGTGGACATGACATAGGCATATTCGTATCTGTATCTTACATATGAGGAAGCAGAGAGTTTTGTCACTTGCCCAAGGACACAGAGCTAGTAGGTGCTGGAGTCAAAATTTGAGTCCAGGCAGTTTTATTCCAGGGTCTACGCTCTCAACCAGCACCTGCACTTCCTGTCATGGGGGTCCTCCTTGGGAAGGTGCTCATTCAGGCCAGCTAATATTGTGATGGGCGTAGAGTTACTAGACAAACATGAAGCAGCTCTGGTGGACGACCCTTCCTCTCCTGCCATGCTCTTAGGAGAAGACAGTGAATGGGACCTCTGGGATCTCTGATGGGATGAATAGAGTGTGTGAGTGAGTGGAAGGGGGTGGTGGAGGACCAGACTAATAGAAGACTTAGAAAACTGTTGGCCAAAATTTTTGTAACCTGAAGAAACAGACAAATCAGATAAGTCCAGAATGGAGGATGCGAGAGAAAACATTCTAAGATGGACCCCAAGAATCATGCCTCCTGTTGTACACGTGCTGTATAATCATCATCCCCCCAATGGGCAGGGCCTGTGAGTGATGGAATGGTCACTCCCTTGATTATGTAACATAGATGGCAAAGGTGAAAGGAATTTGCAGATGTAATTAAAGTCCTAATTGACTTTAAGTTCATCAGTTGGAAGGGAGATTATCCTGGCCAGACCAGCCTCGATCAGAAGGAAGGACTTAAATAAAGGCTGAGCCCTTTCCCTGGGAAAAGCAGCAGCAGCAGACATTCTCCTCTGAGCCTTGTAGAAACAACCTGTTCTGTTGTGGAGGGGGCCACGTGGCGGAGATGAGGAGGTGGTCTTCAGGCACTAAAAGCCTCAGGTCTACAGCTGCATAGAATCAAATTCTTCTATAGGGTGGCTCCTTGGAAACTGTGTGGGGCAGTTCTGCTCTGTCCTATAGGGTTGCTATGAGTTGGAATCGACTTGGCAGCAAAGACTGGGTTTTTTGGTAACAATTTAGAAGAGAATCCTTAGCCTCAGGAGAGATCACAGCCCTAGCCAACACCCGGATTTCAGCCTGGTGAGACCCTGAGCAGGGGGCCAGCTGACCCGTGTCCAGACTCCTGACCCATGGAGACTATGAGATAACATATGGGAGTTGTTTTAAGCCTCTAAGTCTGTGGTAATTGGTTAGGTAGCAACAGAAAATGAATACAGGAGACATTCTACAAGCCAAGTGGATGGATCTCTTCAAAATCAATGCCAGGAACAACAGCGAACATAAAGTTAAGAGGAGGCTTCTAGTTTTTGAGACTAGAGAGCAGACAACAACAGAGCAACAGCAATAAAAGAACCTCTCTGCAATGGCGGTGATCTGGGAATGTGTGCTCACACTGAGCTTTAGAAACTCAATTCTTTTCACTTCCTCTTTGGCTATGCTTTTCCTTGCAGAGGTTTCTGCTCTGTGTTTTGAGCAGAGGTTAAGCGTCTTGGCTTTGATCTTCTCAAGCAGGATATTCATTCTGGATAGGAACAGTTACTTGAAAATAATCACACTACCCTGGGTGGCACAAATCATTAAGGACTGGACTAATAGCCAAAAGGTTGGTGATTCGAACTCACCCAGAGGTGCCTCAGAAGACAGTCCTGGTGATCTGCTTCCAAAAGGTCACAGCCTTGAAAACCTTGTGGAGTAGTTCCTCTCTGCCCATATGGGGTCGCCAGGAGTCAGATTCAACTTGACAGCAACTAAAAACATCCCTTAGTCATTGAGAAGTGAACTCTCTCTCCCTGCAGCTGCTGGAAGGCCAGGATTTCACGGGAGGGTGGGGTCCTAAGAATGAATGTTAATGGCCTGCATACAACCTCCTTTCTCCCACAGGTCTGAAGGTTTGGAGGGTCGGGCATGAGCTGCTTTGACACATTTCTTAATAGCACAGTGCGTTTGCACAAGGGCAATACTTTTGCAATGAAGAGTCTGTATTCAGGAGGCGGAGGTGAAGTTTGTCTGCAGTCCCTGGCTTGTCATCTCTCCAGATATGGAACCCTTCTTCCACCTAGCATGCTACCTCTTTGTCAGGGAGGAAAAAGTACCTGAAAATCAAATTCACATTAAGATGTGACTGACCATGATACAGTGTTTTTGCATTTAAAAAGGACTTCTGGGTGACTGCAATGCTTGACCCACAGGGAAATATCTCTAATGGCAGAATTTCAGTCCCTGTGATGCCTCAGTATTGGAAATCAATTTTAAGATCCCTAGAGGGCACACCACAGTGAATATAATTTATATCACTGAATTGCACCCTTAAAAATGGTTAATATGGCAAATTTTTTTGTTACATATATTTTACCACAATAAATTTTTTATTTAAGATCCCTAAAACCAAAATCCCGTTGTCGTTGAGTTTATCCCGACTCATAGCTACTCTGTAGGACAGAGTAGAACTGCCCCATAGGGTTTCCAAGGAACGCCTAGTGAATTCGAACTGCTGACCTTTTGGTTAGCAGCTGAACTCTTAACCACTAAGCCACCAGCGTTTCCTTAAGATCCCTACGGAGTTCTAATTATTTTACATATGCGTATGGGTCTATTAAGGTCTCTGGGTGGTGCTCAAATACTAACCTAACTGTTGGTGCTTTGAACTCATCCAGTGGCACCATAGAAGAGAGGCCTGGCGATCTGCTTTTGTAAAGATTGCAGCCAAAAAAACCTGTGGAGCTCAGTTCCTCTCCGTAACACATGAGGTTGCCGTGAGTTGGAATTGACTCAACGGCAACAAGTTTGCTTTTTTTTCTTTTATTTTCATGGGTCTATCAGATGAATTGCCAAACCCTCATACACACACACACACAAACACACAAAACACAAGATTAGCTTTGTGCCCAACACATTCATTAAGACAGGAAGAGATGGTGGTCAGAAGTGTTTCATTCATTCATTCGTTCGTTCAACAAATAGGTATTGAGTGTCATAATGGCATTTTTCTATGTAACTTGGAACATTCAAAGAAATATAAGACAAAATTCCCCACTTGAGGGACTCACAAGACATACACAAATACAGGGCAAGGCAACTGGTCTTTATTACATCCCTAGAACAAAACTGGTCTTATGCTACACGACTTATTTATTCTCCTAATAGCCATTCAAGGTACATAGAATTAGTTCCGTTTTATACGTGGTGTATTGAGTACCAGGGAGTCCTGGTGGCGAAGTGGTTAAGTATTCAACTGCTAATGGAAAGTCGGTGGTTAGAACTCACCAGTTACTCCTCAGGAGGAAGATGTAGCAGTGTGCTTCCGTAAAGATTACAGCCTTGAAACCCTCTAGGGCAGTTCTACTCTGTCCTGCAGGGTCACTATGAGTCGGAATCAACTTGACAACAACAGGTTTGGTTTCTCGGCTATAATGAGTCCCAGAGAGTTTAAGTAACTTTCCCAAAGTCACATGAAAAGAACGAAGATTTGTTTGCTCTTCATCATGCCATTCTACGTTAATTCTGAATAAGGCAGTATCTCATTAACTGAGTCCCTGAAAGAGGCTATGAAGTGTTAGAGAAACTCAGGTTTGCTCCCCTAGTCACAGGAAGCCTCATGGAGAAAGTGGCACTTGAATTTATATAGACCAGGTAGAAATGTGAGGAATGGTTGAGCAAGGACTCAGTGACAGGTATAAGCTAAGTGGGGGCAGTAAGACACCCAAACTGACCTCAGCAGTGAGCCCTTGTGAGTGGAAATCGACTCCATGGCAACGGGTCCTGTTACTCTGCTACACGAGGGCTCACTGCCCCGGAGAGTTTCCAAGGAGCGGCTGGTGGAGTCAAACTACTGACCTTTTGGTTAGCAGTCAAATGCTTAACCACTGCACCACCAGGGCTCCAGAGTAACGGGGCGGGGGGTATAAAAGGAAGTGCTGAGCAGGAGGAACTGGGGGTGGGGAGGTTCTGGTGGCCAAGTGACAAGCCTCAGCGTAATTGTCCTGCTCCAGGCAAGAGCAGACACCAGGGTGGGGAGGAGGGAAGAACAGTGGGATGAGTCCTCACTTTACTGCCAGGATAGGGCCGTCCTGACATGCTGCACTGTGGTGCTGGGAAAGGAGAGCACAAAGAAGGACTGCTATTAAGGATGGTGAAGATGATGGTGATAAAGATCGGTGATGAAGATGACGGACAGTATTTATTAAGCAGTTACTATGTACCATGCCCTGTAATAAGTATTATCATGGATAAAGTCATAACAACTCTGTCAGACAGATACTATTAACACTTTCATTTCACACATGAGAAACAGACTCTGAGAGGTTAAGCCATTTGTCCAAGGTCCCACAGCTTGCAAGTGGCAGGAACAGGATCCCAGCCCAGGCTGTTAAGCCAAGTGCCAGAGCCGAAAACATGACCTCCTCCAGCCACGATATTCCACATGTGTGAGGGGTCTTCAAGGCCCCCTCTGCATTTGGTGTCCTGCCATCCACACCGCATGGGCCATGGTGAATACACAGAAAATAACAGGACACCCGATGGATAAAAAAGCGTTTGAAGATGTTTCTGTGTTCCCTAAAATAAGGAATGCCGGCTCCTTCTGCTGCTTCAGAACTTTTTTATCTTTTAACCATTTTTCCCTTCAAATTTAACTCTGCTGCCTTCTGCACTGAGGATTACCTAAAGGCCAAGTTTGACATTCTTAATCCAACCATTTCTGAGTTATCTGGGAACAGAAAAGGTACAGGGATAAATGCTTAAAGCGTTAACTCTGCAATTGCCAGAGGGAGCCGAGCTAGATAGGAAACACTCTCTTCCCCGAACGGGGCTGAGCTCAGACCTGCAGGATACCCTGTGAACTGGGCAGTGTTCAACTCTCCTTCTAGGTCCCTGGGACCCTTGTTTGTTTTGGCTGCTTTTAAAAAACTGCCTACAGATAAACTATTGGCTGCTGAAACTGCTAAGAAGATATTAATTCCCAAGAAGAGCTTAGCTGGAGGAAAAGGACCTGAACAGAACCTATGCTGTCAGGACAATGAACAGGCATTAATTTTGCAGGTACTTACTGTGAGTCTGGTAAAGCCCTGGGCCAGAATGAAGAAGCAAATTACCCAATGCAAATGATCCAGACCTATTGTTGGTACTATTAGAGGTCCGCAACTCACAGCAAACCCATGCAGACTGGAAGAAAATGCTGCCAAGTCCTGAACCATCCCAATGATTGGTTGCAGATTAGATTGTTGTGATCCATAGGTTTTCATTGTCTGGTTTTTGGAAGTAGACTGCCAGGCCTTTCTTCCTAGTTCATCTTAGTCTAGAAGCACCACTGAAACCTCCACTGACAGATCAGTGATGGCTGCGCTTGAGATGCATTGGCTGGGAATGAAATCCAGGTCTCCCGCCTGGAAGGGGAGAATTCTACCACTGAACCACCAGTGCCTATCCAAACCTATAGGATTTTTTAAAATATTAGTTCAGCTGTTACTATTGAGCGTATACAGTAAACCGCACACATTGTGATATGCAGTAACTGGTAAATCAACAATAAGCAAAATAGGTCCTATCTCCCTCCCTCATGGAATTAATATTTTAGATTATTTATATGAAGTCAAACCACATTTTCTTTTCAATTATGTTTGGAATGGTAACAGAAAATAACAGAAGTACAGCAGAAATATATTCTTCACCTGAATTACAAGATAGTAAGAGTTTCTAACACATTATTGATATAGATGATAGGAACAATGGTGGTAGACTATCACGGTCACACACATACACACACAGACACACACACAAAACCCTCATCCCTTGCATTAACAGTATATTCTTTGTTTAGAATTATCTGAAAGAAATGTTTGCAGTTTTTAGAATTTTAATTAAGAAAAAGAGGAAATATAGGACAAAATGCTTTTGGAGGAGCTTACTTTGGTTTGAAAAGACTCTCACATGTGAAAAAATGAGAGAACAATTCAAGACAATATAGTCCAGTTCTCCTATTACCCCGGCCATGTCTATCAAATTTAAACACATGGATTCTGCCTCCTTAAGGAACAGACTGCTTCTAAGAACTTGGCATTAATCACTGGGATGCAGATGGGTACAGATAGATGCTGCCAGCTACAAGTAAGTCTTATCTATTCAATAAAGTAGGCCTCGTAATGAATGCATTATACATCATGAAAGTCATAAAAGTGCATTTCTTTAAAATTACATCACTTACACATTTTATTTCTAAACTCATCTGACTTGCTGGAGTTCATTCATGTAAGTAACCCAAAGCCTACTATGTTCAAGGCAGAATAGTGGGCCCTGGGCATAAAACAGTGAATGAAACTGTCCCACCTGGTCCCTGCACATTCTAGTAGGTGATCCACGAACAGGTAAGGAAACACATCAATTAAATAATTGCAAGCTGTGCAAAGAAACACAGTAAGTCACTGAGAAGGAGAGCGTTATGGAGGGGCAAGGTGGTAGGAGAAGACCTAGGGGTGACAGGGATTGGCACAGTTGGGAACAGGGGAAAGATTTCCACACAGGAAAAAGAAGGAAAGGGCTTGGTGTGTTCTAAGAGCCACAGGAAGCTCAATGTGCCTGCTGCGCTGTGAACCAGGAAAAGTGTGGCCAGAAGTTGGAGAGAGAGTTGACAAGTAGATTGTGCAGGGCTTCAAAGACCGTGGGAAGAAGTCTCGACTTTATTCTAAGTGGAATAGGAAATAATTTGAGGGTTTCAGGCTGGGCAGTGATTTGTTCTGTTGTACATAGGGTTGCTATGAGTTGGAACCGACTCAACAGCACCTAACAACAACAGGCCGAATTGGGCCATTGTACAGCTTGGAAATTTAGAAGATTACTCTGGCTTCTGTGTGGAGGACAGATGAGAGGGGCTCAGGGCAGAAACCAGGACACTAGTAAGAAAGCAATTACATGAGACCAGGCAGAGAGAAATGCTGATCTGAGAAGGGTTGTGACCTTGGAGATGGAGTGTGTGGACAGATTCCAGGGTACTCTGGATGTGCCGCTCCTCTGATGGAGGATGGGAGGGCAGGAGGAATTGAGGCTAACTTCTTTGTTCTTCCGCTTGAGTAAGTGGTGGGTGTAATCCCCATTGTCTCGGGGGGAAGAAGGAGAAATAAATGAAGGGAAAGCAGATTTGTTGATCTGGCGTTCAGAGGATGAGGGGCTACTTGTGAGAGGGACTTCAATGTGTGATAGGTTTTGTTTTCTCAACATGAGGTGAGGCCTTGATCAAATTTTTAGTTGCAGAAAAAAATATTTTTGAAAAAACATTAGCTTCTCTTCAAGTCTCCCATTTTATTTTGTTTCCTACAAATTTTCATGGACAGTTTTATAATTTCCCACTCTTAGCATTTCTACCATCTCTTCCTGCTCCTTCTGTCACTTAGCTCCAAGAAGGCAGGTATCTGAGTACAGCAAACATATTTAGAGTCCTCCCCAGATACAGATTCTGCTGAAATCCAGACCCGAGGGGGCTATAAGAGCAAGGTAGAGTACGTTCAATTTAGTTTAGTATCACTGCCTCTCTCCCATTTTAGAGCACCCTGATTGTTTTGGGGGAATGAGGAGCAGCACTTTCTTCTGTTGTCAATTTAATGACCCTATTTCGCTAATTGTTTCTTTCGTCACAGCATCAACTCCTTCTGTGTCTCTCAAATGACCTAACCTTCCAGACCCAATCCATGAAGCACTTCATTATCCACCTAAGTAGAATGCAACCATATTATGCTAGTGTTTGCACTTGTATATGCTATAAGTTTACAGAGGGAATAATATTCTAAAATAAGTATCATTCTTACACTGTATTTTTCTAACATTGTTTGCAACACCTGAGACACATCAGGTAGGAGGATGGGTGACTTCAGTTTCAGAAGTTTGTATTTAGGGTAAAAATCACATATAATTATGACAAGCGGAGACAAAAATTGGCTGAGGAGAGATAAGACTTACCGATATGCTTCGTTCAGTCATTTGCTTACTCTTTTACATATAAGTGTTCACTGAGCATTTAGTATGTTCTCAATGAACTCACACAATGTTCTTGGCATTGGAAATTTAAAAAAAGGTAACAAGAAATATAAAGAACTAATTATAGTAAGAGAAGCTCAAGTACAGCTGAAATCAAACTGTTATGGGGACTCTGACTTGGGAGAGGAGCTGGGGGCGTAAAAGCTGAGGGTCAGCGAAGGCTTTCACAGAGCATGTGATATTTAAAGCTGAGTCTCAGTAATATCATGTGACCACAGCACAAGGTCTATATTAGGAAGAGGAGGGAGAATGGGAAGAAAGAAAAGGCAGCTAGAGGAGATGGGGCAGATAAAGATGCAGAAACTGTCTATGTCAAGAAGTGATCTGCTTTGCATTTCATAAACTGCTCCTATTAATGTCTTGTAAACCTATATTTTTCCCTAGTCTTTGATCACTCTGGATATTATATCTTTATGCATCTCACTATTCATTTTTCATCTCCTTGTGTGTTCTTTTTAAAAAATACGTGCAGTACAATGAATTACTTAATATGGCCCTTCTAGTCATAGTTTTTGTGATTCATACAAAATGATTGAATGGAACTATGCAATTAAGGTATATGGAACTCTAACAAAGGGATTGGTCAGTTTTACCATCCCACTAGGCTTAAAATGAGCCATCCCAGAGATGGGAAAGAAAGATCTTAACCATCACCAAGAAAGAAGAGCCAGGAGTGGAGTGGGTCTTTTGGACCCGGGATTCCTGTGCTGAGACGCTCATGGAACCTGGATACCAAGAGAGAGCTATAACACCGAAGATGATGAGAAGCATTGGTAGAAAAATGGCAGCACCAGGAGACTGGTAGGAGATGGTCTGGCCCACAGAGTGAGAAAGCTGAGACTGGTAGGAGATGGTCTGGCCCACAGAGTGAGAAAGCTGAGCACCTTCGGGCAGGAGGCTTACTGGCAGAGTAGGGTGCCTCCGGGCACCTATCAGCAGAGCTAAAAGAGCTTTGTAACACTTACCCAAGAAGGGCAGAGGCTAATGGCCGGAGAGAGGTGTGTCTGTGGGCACAGCTGAGAAGAGACTGTCCTGATGGAAGAACTGTATCCTGAGCATTCCTGAACCTGAACTGTCATCTGTTACTTCCCTAATAAACCCCATAATCATGAGTATTGTCTGTGAGTTCTATGTGGCCATTGCAATGAATTATCAAACTCAGCAGAGAGGTAGAGAGTGCCACGGGAGGGACGAATGGTGTCAGAATTGGTAAAGATGGTGAAGAGAGGTGGTATGTCTGACCTCTGCCTCATAGCAATCAGCCTCTGGCTACCGGTCTTGATTCTCCTTCCCCCTCGTGAAGTTAGAGGGGGAGCAGATGCCCCCACCACACCATTTTTACAATGTGTTCCATATTGTTTAATTGCACCTATAACCAGTCTCTTGGGCAAAAAGCAGTTCTCTTACCAAGGCTGACTTTTAACCCTGGTTCTTATCCCTTCATCAATCAGCACCATGCACTGTGCATATGCCAATGCATGAGGTTGTCATTAGGTAGAGGTGGTGATGGAGAATGGGGGATAGAAAGAGGGACGCAGAAGGTGAAACAGAAATCAGCCTTAGTCCTCAAAGTCCTTAAAATCTAACTGATGGCAAGTAGGCATCCATCACCACAATTAAGATATAGGATATTAACATCATCCCACAAAGTTTTCTCTAAACCTTTTGTAGTTAATCCTTTCTACCCATTCCAAATCCCAGGAAACTACTAATTTGGTTTCTGTTCCTACAGTTTTCAAGTTTTTACAACATAATGTAAACGGAATCTAAAGTATGTAGCCTTTGAGCCTTTTGAATTTGAATTCTTTTCTATAGCATGCTGCGTTTGAGATTCAATCATCTTGTTGAATACATTGATAGTTTATTCCCTTTTTTTATGATTATTATTCCATTGTACAGATGTAACACAGTATGTTTGTCCATTCATCAGCTGATGAACATTAGGATTGTTTCCAGTTTTGAGTGATTATGAATAAAGAAACTATCAATATTCGTGCACCAAAAAAGAAAAAACAAACAAACAAAACTAATTCATAGGAAAAAACACACCAACTTTAAGTGATTTAAGAGTACTCACAAAATAAACTTCAAACAGTTCTTACTACCCAAGCTGAGTACATGAGTGCTAAGTAAAAGCATACAGTTATCATCTGTGTCCTCAGGAAGTCCTGCTGAGTTAGCTTTAGATGCACTTTTTGTAGCAGTGCAAGGAAGGGACAAGGTGGTCTGGGCAGTGGGGAGCAGAGGGTGACTAATGGAAGGTGCCCATGCCTAGGGACTCAGATGCTGGCAAAACTTCCTGGACTTCTGAAGCCATTGGACATCGGCGAGCAGCAGAGCTAAGAACCTGTCGTCCGTCTGTGTGCCTGACTCAGAATCAACATTCATAGAAAGATTAAAATAAATAAAAAAGGACTTAGTTTCTTTGGCAAACCAATAACAGGCTTTGGGATTTGGCTTTAAACATTTTGAATAATCCTATTAGCAGCTTAGAAAAATGGGGTTATTTTAATGACAGTGTGTATATATATATACATGTCTATATATTTCCCATCTACCAGTGTCTGAAGGGGATTATCCACACTACCTGAATTTTACCCTCTTTGTGGGGTTAATCCTTGTCACCAGGTTTGGAGAGGCAGGAGAGAGAAAGAACTACCCAGGCTACTCTCCTGGGGCTGAATCTTCAGATAATGTCCTATTCGGTGTCAAATCAGCCCAGGCCCAGTATGGCTGCATGCTTCAGGGGGCCAGAATCCAAACCATAGAGTCAGAGGACCCAAGTTTATGTCCCAGTTCTGGCTATGACATCTCACCTCTAAAACGGGAATAATAATAGTATTCAGGTTATAGAGTTGTCTTGGACATTAAGCAAAGCTATCAGTGGTTAAGCACTGGGCTGCTAATCAAAAGATCTATAGTTTGAACCCACCAACCACTCCTTGGAAGATGTGGTAGTCTGCTTCTGTAAAGATTACAGCCTTGGAAACCCTATGGGGCAGTTCTGCTCTGTCCTGTGGTGTCACTGTGAGTTGGAATTGACAGCAATGGGTCAATGGGATGTAAGTGAAAGCACCATGTCAAGTACCTAGACCACCAGTTCTCCTGTTCTGGCTACTATTTATGTTAGTCCGGATGTCTCTGATATCTGAGGACAATCAGGGTGGTGCAAATGGTTAATGTGCTAGACTGCTAACCAAAAGGTTGGAGGTTCCAGTGCATCCAGAGGTGCCTTGGAGGAAAGGCCTGGCAGTCTACTTTTGAGAAATCAGCTATTGAAAACCCCCATGGAGCACAATTCTATTGTGACACACACGGGGTTGCCATGAGTTGGAATCAACTCAGAGGCAACTACTTTAATTTGTAGCTATTTTTGCAAATCAGCTGCCTTGTTTTGGTTCAGGTGGGGTTTATCTTCTGGTCCACATGAGGCTCTTCTAAAAGGTAGAGAGCGTAAAAAAAAGATCTCCTCTTCTGTCATCTTGTAGTCTTAGGAGTTAACTAATGGAGTTAAGCCTACACAGGCAATGCCATGTCTGAATGAGAATGTATATAGATTTTGGGGCGGAATGAGTTGTATGATTTTTAAGGAAAGAGTATTGCTACTTGGTTGGATTTTCTTAGCAAACCTCTTTATGTACTTATCCACCCCAACTTCAAGAGCGGTCTGATCCTGGACAAGAGAAACAGATGTTCACGTGAGAAATGAGAAAGGGTGTCTTCCCAAACCTTGCTATCTTTCCATTGCCTTTATTTACAGAGATCAGACGTGCATGCTGCCAGAAGCATTCCTTCTATATGTTGTAATGATCCGTGTCCCTGGATAATGAACAAGACTCGGCAAATGCCAGGCCCTGGTACATAAGATTTCCACAGCAGAGAAGACAGTAGTCCAAAGGCTCAACTAGAACCCTCATGTGCAATTTGCAGAGAAAAAGTCATTAGGACCATCATCATTTCATTCTTGCAAATGATGAGTCCTGTAACTGTTTCTTCCACCTCCTGTCTGTTTCTTGTACTGTAGTGGTTGCATGCTGTTGTGATGCTGGAAGCCATGCCACCGATATTTCAAATCCCATCAGTGTCACACATGGTGGACAAGTTTCAGTGAAGCTTGCAGATTAAGAGAGTAAGAAGAAAGGCCTGATGATCTACTTCTGAATATTAGTCGATGAAAAGCTTATGGATCACAACAGAACATTGTCCAACTCATTTGCTTTGGATATACATCATAGAAGGGACCAGTTCCTGGAGGAGGATATTGTGTTTGGTGAAGTAGAGGACCTATGAGTGTGAGGGAGATCCTTGGTGAGATGAATTGGCACAATTGCCGCAATAATGGGCTTGAACATGCCAAGAATTGTGAGAATGACACAGGATCGGGCACTGTTTCCTTCTGTTGTACATACGGTAGCCATGAGTCAGAGTTGATTCCACAGCAGCTCTCTCTCTCTACCTATCTACCTACCTATCCATCCATCTGTTCGTCTGTCTGTCCACCAGTCCATCTGTGTTTCTTAGATGTATTTGCCTTACTGATCATCCAAATTTCCCAGGATGAATCTGTATCTCATCTAGTAAGACAGGCAAGGAGAGCTTTGGGAGACACTAATTCATACTCAAGGAAATCTATTGAAGGACATATATATGCACTTCTTTTTTTTCATGGAAAAATGATAGTACAGTAAAGATAAAATGATAACCTCACTTTCATTTAATGATCAGGTAAGGTTAGTTTATATTAAGACGACACACAGTGAGACACTAGATGAATCTTGAGGGAGGTTCTGAAAGTTACATCCAACTCTTTGCCTTGCAGTTTGATAGGTTGTTGACTGTTGAAACGTTGTTTAACTGATTAATCATTTTTTTCCGTACTCTTCAAATGTGTTAATCTTAAAACTAAATCCCCTGTGAATTGGATAACCATAGCAACCCAACCTAGTGTAAATTGTTCCAAGTGGGCTGCAGCCAGAAGTGGTGGCCAGGGGGCTAAAGAAATCAATGTCAGGGTCAGATGCAGCCCTTGAGGGCTAGGTCCCCACTTGGGCTGAGGGAATCTCGAGTTTTGCCCTGTTAGCCTATGGGGTGGTTCTATTCCGTCCTATGGGGTCGCCGTGAGTCAGAATGGACTTGATGGCACACAGCAACCCTGTGATTACTAGAATCTAAATCTGTGGTCTCATCAGAGAATGGCCATCCAGGTTGGGGACAGTGAGGGCGGACAGAGGGAGAAAGGGACCCTTTCTGTTCCCGCATGCCCAACATCTGGCTGGCCTCAGGGTTCAGCCACACTCGGTTGCACAGGACGATGTAACGGGAGGAGTAAACAAGAACATTTGTCATTTCTACCCAGGCAGAAAACAAACAACAGCAAGAACAGTGGCAGATTCAGTGTGGGAACAGCCTACAAACTGCAGGCTGTAACCTCAGTGTTATTGATTCAGTGCGCTTGTCCGTCTTCATTTGAAGCTGTAAGCTTGATTGCTGGCAAGTTTATAGGATTATGGGTTTAATTGGATGCCTGTGTTTTACTAGATGTAAGTGAAATTTATGGCTATGGGCTTTGTGGTGCCAAGGTTTACCTCAGTCATTGCATTCAGCAGAGAGGGCTGAGACCCAGGGAGCCAATCAGGGTGAGCTCTGGGGCTCGCGTGTGAGCAAGGCACCTCTTGGGCACTGCTTGCAGGCTGGGGTCACAGGAAGAGCAGACAGACTAGGAGACAGGAGCTCGCTGCACCCACGAGCCTCCCTAGCTCTCTGACCTCATTTGATGCAAAAAAGAAACTGGTAACAGGCATCCTGGAAAAATTATTGACATTTACTTAGGTCCCCGAGTGCTTTCAATACAAAGAGAACTGCTCAGTAGAAGCAGGGCTGCTGTGCTTTTCTTGAAGCTCACTGCTCCTGTAAAGTGTTTAGGACCAGCCTTTATGAGAGGCAGGGACATTTGGGAAGCTAGAAGAGAAGAGTAAAACTCTACACGCCTTTGAACCATCATCCACTATTTTATAACATGCTATATAAATTTAGATTATTGTTATATTTTTCTAAGTGTGATTGCTTCTAATAACTCATTTGACCTTCAGAGCAACTATTCATTCATGCATTCTCTTACTCATTTAACAAATATTTTTTGAGCACCTACTATGTGTCATGCCCTCACAATGAGTGGCACAAATGGTTTGCACTGGACTACTAACCTAAAGGTTGGCGGTTCACACCCAGCCAGTGGCACTGCCGAAAAAAGGCCTGGTGATCTGCTTCCATACAGATTCAGCCAAGAAAGCCCTATGAAGCAGTTCTACTCTGTAACACCCGGGGCTGCTATGAGTTGGAATTGACTGGAAGGCAATAGCTTTGGCTTTGGATTTTGGGTAGGAAGAAAGACCTGTTCTGGAAAATCACCACTGAAAACCTTAAGGAGCACAGTTCTACTCTGCACACATGGGGTTGCCATGAGTCAGAGCTAACTCACGGGCAACTGGTACTGGTAGGGGTCATTTTTATTTCCTTTATTTTACAGATGAAAAACCTAGGCCCAGAGAGTGTATGTACTTTACCCCGGTCACACAAAGACCTCCTGGTAGATTGAGAACTAGAGCCCAGATGTCAGATTCCAAGCTCAGAAATAACCCAGTCAGCTGGCTGGCTGGGGGGTATCAGATAGTCAGAGCTGACAGAAGATAGGAGGGAAGCTCCAGGACTAAATGAGTTACCTTGGACTTCTCCTGGCTGCTCAGAAAACCCAAGTGCTCATTTTCTCATTTTAAGTTAGTTTTGGACAGTTTTATTTACCAAATCAAGTGGCCTCCAGAACAGTGAGAGATTACATAAATCACTTGGCCAGGTTCTTCTAACCAAGGGCAACAGAACACTGCTTAATGAGATTCAATCCCCAACTTGCGTTATATAAATGCACTGCTTGTTTATCAAATGGTCTTGTAATAAAGTCTCTTTAAGTAGGGCCCAGATTGTCGTAGCAAAGATCCACCATTACTAGACAAGATAAACGTAACCAGCAGTCAAAATGTTATATATCTGCTAGATACTGTGGGCAGCACTTGGCATGCATTATCCCCTTTGATTCTAAAACACCCATTTTATAAATGAGTAAATTGAGGCTTAGAGAGATAAAGCAATTTACCCAAGACCAAACGGCTACCAAATGCCAGACTAGAATTCTAAGCTGCTTTAATATGTCCACACAGTCCATGGGTTTAGTTATGACGCTGTCTTGTGGAGTATTAAGAGGCACATTGAGGTAGGCGTCGTTGTTTTCTTTAGTGTACTGATGACATACTATTTTAAAAAGAACTTAAACTCATCAAACATTGGACTATCAGATAAATAAAAACATGATAGAAGAAAAGATGAAATGGGAAAATGAAGGTACAGATGACATGGAAAACCTTGGCTGTTAGTCCAAGGAGGTTAATTTGATTCGGTAGGCAATAGGGAGCCTTCAAAGTTTCTTGAGCAGGGGAGCATTATGACTCAAGACTGGAGATCAAAAGAATAGGCAGGAACTGAAAAAATATATTTGCATGTAATTTACTTAGAGGTAGGAGTTGAAGGACTTCAGGAAGGGGAAGGGATCTGATGGGAACAGATGGTAAAAGGTATAACCTCAGGGACTCTCTTTCTTAGAAGGAGGGATAAGAAAGAGAGAGGGATGCAGTAGAACGAAGAGAGCCCTGAGGGATAGAATTTTATGATAAAGAGGCTAATTAAAGGTTTCAGATTCTTTAGGGAAGTCAGAGAAGGAGGACTAAGAAAAGATTGCTGTATTGAGATCACTGGCTTCCTGGGAGGTGTCTCTGGGTGGCAGAAATGGTTAAACACTCCACTACTGACCTAAAGGTTCGCAGTATGAACCCACTGAGGGGCACCTTGGAAGAAAGGCCTGGCAATCTGCTTCTGAAAGGGCACAGCCTTGAAAACCTTATGGAGTGCACTTCTACTCTGCACACATGGGGTCCCATTTTGAGACTGGTGAGGGAAAGCCATCTTACAAGGAGTTAATGTGTGAGTGGATGATTAGGATATGAATGTGGTTCTCTCTGTGGAGAGCCAGGGGATACAGCTTTATTGGAGAGTGGGTAGGGTACCCACTTAAGGATAGCAAGAAACAGTAGGAAGAGATCAGAAAGACATTTTATTTTGTAGGTTAGGAGAGATAAAAAGATTTAAGTAGAGCAAAATTAGCCAGAGAAAAGAGAATGATTAAAGCCATAAGGCAGGGGTGGGATGATTTTTGATGGACTAAGATCTCTGAGAAAGGAGAAAGCATTGGGAAAAGAATCTAGGTGGTGAGCTTGGTCTTAAGAAGAAGCTAGTCTTGCTTTGAATGAGAGAGTGAGCAAACAGTGCCATTCTGGGCTCATTGCAGATCATACACGTATTCTCAAGGTCATCTGCTGAAGCATGGGCGTGCTGGATGGATAAGGAAATAGAAAAGTTTGGGGCAACATCAAGGGGAAAAGAAACGTGGAGTAGATATGATATCAGATCAAATGAAAAAAGACCAGTTGAGTGAAATTAAAATGACTTGTGGTTAACAAAGGTTAAGTGTGTTTCATGAAATTCTCCAGTTGCATTTCATAGCCTGGGTGGGCGAGTAGAACAAGCAATGGGTACAGTTTCCCAAAGAGGGGAATTGGTGAAGAGAAGAATGGCAAGGTATTTAAACGTGGTGCTGAAATGACTCGGTACTAACATTAAGTAGGTGGAGGAGTGACCTAAGAATGAGGTAATGAGTTACAGGGTGACAAGAAAAGACACAGATACTGGAACTTATGTTGTGAATAAAGAACTATGCAAAGGCATTTGACTGTGTGGGATCGTAACAAATTATGGATAACTTTGCGAAGAATGAGAATTCCAGAACACTTCATTGTGCTCATGAGGAACCTATACATAGACCAAGAGGCAGTTGTTCAAACAGAAAAAGGGGATACTGTGTGGTTTAAAGTCAGGAAAGGTGTGCATCCTTTCACCATACGTATTCATTCTGTATGCTGAGCAAATAATCCTAGAAGCTGGACTATATGAACAACACAGCATCAGGATTGGAGGAAAACTAATTAACATCCTGCAATATGCAGATGACACAACCTTGCTTGCTGAAAGTGAAGAGGACTTGAAGCACTTACTGATGAAGATGAAAGACTAAAGCCTTCAGTATGGATTACACCTCAACATAAAGAAAGCAAAAAATCTTCACAACTGGACCAATAAGCAATATTATGATAAATGGAGAAAAGATTGAAGTTGTCAAGGGTTTCATTTACTTGGAGCCACAATCAATGCCCATGGAAGCAGCAGCCAAGAAATCAAATGACTTAATGCATCGGGCACATTTGCTGCAAAGGACCACTTTAATGTGTTAAAAAAGCAAAGATGCTACTTTGAGGACTAAGGTGCACCTGACCGAAGCCGTGGTATTTTCAGTCGCCTCATATGCATGCAAAAGCTGTACAATGAATAGGGAAGACTGAAGAATTCATGCCTTTGAATTATGGTGTTGGTGAAGAATATTAAATATATCATGGATTGCCAGAAGAATGAACAAACCTGTCTTGGAAGAAGCACAGCCAGAAAGCTGCTTAGAAGCAAGGATGGCGAGACATTGTCTCACATACTCTGGACATGTTATAAAGAGGGGCCAGTCCCTGGAGAAGGACATCATGCTTGGTAAAGCAGAAAGTCAGCACAAAAGAGAAAGACCCTCAAGGATATGGATTGACACAGTGACTGCAACAATGGGCTCAAACATAGCAACCATTGTGAGGATGGTGTAGGACCAGGCATTGCTTTGTTCTGTTTTACATAGCATCACTATGAGTCAGAACCGACTGGATGGCACCTAACAACAATGACAAAGGCAAAAAAGAAGTAAAGAAGAAAAAGATAGAAATCTAACAGAATATGTTGAAAGCTCAAGACCCTAGAGGTAGAAGAGCTGGTTCTGAGTGGTGGTGATGTGTGACTGTGTATCTGGTCTCTGAAGATGCTAGAGAGTTATAAGATCATAAGTATGAATGTTGGTATATCAGGACATGGTTGCAGAAATATGATGTCATTTACGTGCTGAAGTCAGGAAGGAAATTGTGAGCTTCCTGGAGCTATGTAGATAACAAGGGCAATATGGTACTGGTTTCAAAGATTAGCAGATGTCTATAGGGGCAGTCGTGGTTCAGTGGTAGAATTCTCACCTTCCCTCCAGGAGACCTAGCCAATGTACTTCATGCACAGCCACTACCTATCTGTCAGTGGAGGCTTGTGTGTTGCTATGATGCTGAGCTTCTAGACTAAGATAGACTAGGAAGACAGTCCTGGTGATCTACTTCCAAAAATCAGCCAACGAAAACTGTATGGATCACAATGGTCCAATGTAGAATAAATCAGGGGAATGGTGCAGGACTGGGCAGCGTTTCATTCCTTTATGCATGGAGTTGTGAGGAATTGGGGTCTGACTCGATGCAGTTAACAACAGGGATGGTGGTGGTATCCTAACTTGGAGCCTGCAGTGGGCTAGCTGACCCCTTCTTCTGGTTCTGGGTATCAGGGATAGGGATGCAGAAATGGAATTTGTTAAAGGGAGACATCTGGAGGAGACAATAATGCATAGACGTTTCGAGCACAGGTTCTTGGTCAGACTACCTGGTTTGTATCCTGGCCTGTCACTTCCTAGCTGGGTGATCATGGGTAAGCTAGTTAATCACACTGGACCGCAGTCTCCTCATGTCTAACATGGTAATAATGTGATATCCCCCTCAAGGGAAGGCTGTGAGGAACCACTGAAATAATAAATGAAAGAGTAGCACGGACTCCATTGTAAACACTCATTAAGAATTAGCTTTTGTGTTATTGCTATTGGAAAAGAGAGTACAGGAAGTGATGTCATCAGTGAGAAAGTAAGTTTCTGTTCATGGGGCAGTGTGGGGAGGAGTATTTGAAGGAAGTCAAGGACACGAGGGGTTTTGTCTGTGATAAAATAGGGTTTCCAAGGTTCACCCTGGCTCTGCTACTCAGGGGAGCAGTGGTCTTCAAGAGGAGAGGGTATCAGCGGGCTGGGGGTGTGACGGGGGATGATACAGGAGGGAGAGGTTTGCTCTGGGCCATTAATACTGAATTATACAGTAAAGGAAGCCTGAGGTTGACAGTTAAGGTTGTGGTGAGAATCACTTTTGATCAGAGCTATTTTTTCCCTTTTGTTTTTGGCCTGATTTTCCATACAGTGAATCCGAAAATGCTTTGCTCTCTTTGGATAAGAACAAAAATCTAGAGCATTGGTTTGAAAATTTTAATATTTTGAATCCAGGGATCCTTTTGTCCTTGCTTTGCCAATAAATTTCAAATTTAATCAAGGCGGTCTTTGATTCATTTTTCTGAACTTAAAAAAAAAAAAAAAAATTCTGACTCATAGCCACCCTGTAGTCCCTAAAAGTCTTTTTAAAAATCATGTCATTAATTGGAAAGAAAAAAAAAAATTAAAGTATTTGTTATTTACAACCCTAATTCTTTTATCTGCCTTTTAAAATGCCAGATCCCAAAGAAGAGTGATGGTTTGCTCTTTGTGGGAAAGGCATGGGCACCGAGGAATAAGAAATCCTGAAGGAGGAAGGAGGAAGAAAGGAAAAACAGGGCCTCTTCAGGAGAGGGTCTAAGAAACTAAGTGAGAGAATGAAGAGATATATAAAAAAGAAATTTAGGTTTCCCTCAGTAGCAGGACTTTGGAGAAAGAAAGCGATGTCTTAAAACACATTTTTTTCCCAATTTATTATGAACATTTGAAAGCTTACAGAAAACTAGAAAAATAGTTCAATAAACTTTAAAGCATATTGACCACCTAGATGTGACAGATGTCAACGTTTTGCTGAATTTGCTCAATCTCTCAGGCTGTCTCTGCACATGTTTACTGAGAACCATTTCAAAGCAAGTTAAAGACATCATGGCATTCCACCCTTAAGTTCTTTCTCACGAATCTCCAAAAAAATATCGAGAACTGTTCCAGTTATTATTTCTGTCTAACAAACCACTCCAAACTCAGTGGCACAAAATAACAACATTTTGTTAAACCCATGGATTCTGTGGTTCAGGAACTCAGACAAGGCACAGTAGGGTTGATTTGTCCCTGCTCCACATACCTGGGGTTTCAGCTGGGAGCCTTCAAACTGCTGGGTGCTGGAATTATCTGGAAACTTCTGCAGATAAGCCCAGGAATGACTCCAAGTCTGGGTTTAGCTGGCTATGATGACTGGAGCATCCTCTTGTCACTTCTCCATGAAATTTGGGCATCTCACGTCATGGCATTTGGGTTCAGAGGGGGAGTGTCTCCAGAAAGGAGCTTCCAGAGAATGAGCACTCTAAGACAACCAGGGATTTTGGTTCCAAAAGAAGTAGGTGGAACTTGTATGGCCTTTTCTGATGTAGCCTTGGAAGCTTTGCATCCTCACTTCCACTGAGCTCTACTGGTCAAGCAGGCATAAATGGACCCATATTCAAGAGAAGAGATATAAATCTCCCTCTTCTCCATTGGTAAGTGTCAAAGAATTTGCAGCCACTTTTAAACATCACTGCAAAGACAGTCTCCTACATAACAATATGCTAATGTTACACCTAAAAATAAATAATAAAAATCTTCCCCCCAATACCATGTTATAGACTGAGTTGTATCCTCCAAAATTATGCATTGTAAATCTTATACCTGTGATTATAATCCCATGTGGGAATGAGTTTTCTTTGTTATATCAATGAGGCAGTGTTAGTATAGGGTATGTCTTAAATCTCATGGCTTTTGAGATATAAAAGAGCAGATTAAGCCAGCAAGCAAAAAAAGCAAGCAGAGAAGAGGGAAGATGGATGTCGTGCCACATGAAGATCACCAAGGAACCAAGGAACAGAAGCTGAAAAGAGACAAGGACCTTCCCTAAAAGCCAACAGAGAGAAAGAAAGCCTTCCCCTAGAGCCGGTGCCCTGAATTTGGACTTGTAGCCTCCTAAACTGTGAGAAAGTAAATTTCTGTTTGTTAAAACTGCCCACTTGTGGTATTTCTGTTATAGCAGCACTAGATAACTAAGACATCATCTACTACCAATTATCTGCAATTAGCTCAAAAATGTCTTTAATAGCTGACTTTTTTTCCCCTCCAAAACTAGGATCCAATCAAGGACAATCCATTACATTTCTTATTATATTTCCTAATTTAAGGAGCATTTTAAAGAAGTCTTCTTGTATCATTTGGAATATAACATCATTCCTCATTTACCAAAGCAGCTGACCTTCAGTAACAATCTAAAACACTCTTCAGTACTTTCTGTGGCAAATTTGTTTATTTTGCATGCAATAGTATGCTGAGACTGGCCTCAATTCAGACTGATTACGTTTGGATCATGTGTTCATTCATTTATTTATTCTTCCAATAATAATCTATTGAGGGCGTACCACGTTCCCGGCACTGTGCTCGATGCTAGGCATATAAACACAAATAAAACAAAAATAATATGGCAAGAAAAACTCCCCAAAATCCCTGTACTAAAGCAACACTCAATCAGGCATGGTAGACAGAGACTCAATAGATAATTACAATATAGTGGAATATCAGCTATAACGGAAAAAGTTTGGTAGGCACCCCGAGAGCAAATAGATACAATGTCTTCCCTCTGGAGGAGTCAGTTCAGAGTATAATGAGGATATAGAGATGTCTGCAGATAAATAATAAGGCAAATGCTATAACAGAAATAAGAAAAAAGCATAGTGAAGAAAAATGTTGCCATCTCTGTTAGTCATCTACTGCTGCTGTAACAGAAATACCACAAGTGGATGGTTTTAACAAAGAGAAATTTATTCTCTCACAGTCTAGTAGGCTACAAGTCCAAATTCAGGGTGTCAGATCCAGGAGAAGCTTTTCTCTGTCGGCCCTGGAGAAGGTCCTTGTCTGCCTTCTCTGCACAGGAACCCGGGGTCCAAAGGATGAGCTCTGCTCCTGGCACTACTTTCTTGGTGGTGTGAGGTCCCCACGTCTCTCTGTTCGCTTCTCTCTTTTATATCTCAAGAGAGATTGGCTGAAAACACTATCTAATTTTATAGATTTCATCAATATAACTGCCAGTAATCCATTTATTACATCATAGTAACAGGATTTACAACATATAGGGAAATCAGCTGAGATTATAAAATGGTAGATAATCATACAATACTGGGAATCATGACCTAGCCAAGTGATAGATATTTTTGGGGGACACAATTCAATCCATGACACCATCTCTTTGATTCTGTCTCATGGTGACCTCATGTGTGTCAGAGTAGAACTGTGTTTCATAGAGTTTTCAATGACTGCTTTGTCAGACGTAGATTGTCAGACCTTTCTTCCAAGGTACCTCTGGGTGGACTCAAACCTCCAAACTTTCAGTTAGCAGCCAAGCACTTTAACCATTTACAGCACACAGGGACTCCATAGTGAAGAAGGTACGTACAAAAATACAGTTAATGACACACTTCCAATAGAATAAAATCCAAATACCTTAGCACATTTTGCTCTTCCTCTTCTTCCTTCACCCTGTGTTCTGATTCACCTTCCTATATCTGAAAGTGTGTTCCTGTGAGTCTTTGCCCCCTTGGGTTGTTCTCTGGCCTAGGTCATTGTCCTAATGGACTCATATGTACTTCTTATTTCACATGTTGAGACATATCCCCCATTATATGTTTAGACTTATTTCTGTGCCCAGACACAAAGCCTGCAAAGTCTACTCCCAACCTCTTTTTCTGCCTCCCCTTGAGTCTTCCTGTGGGAGTTGGATGGCTGATGGGCTCCCAGTAACTCTGCCATTTTGGACAACATCACTGCTACTCACCAGGGAAGCAGTAAAGCCCGGCTCATTTGCATGAATCTCTGCACTGGCTTTTCTGACCCCAGGGCTGTTAGAAGTACTCATTAGATCCTTTTTAATTAAATATGTAACACACGTAATGCCATCAAGCAAAGAAGAAAAAAATACAAATCTAACAACAGCTCTTGCTCCTAATTAAAAGCAGGCTGCCTTTGCCTTAGAGCAAGCTGGGGACCATGCTTTCATCATGGGTACATCCTTGGAATCCCTGGTGACAAAGTCCAGGGGGCAGGGACATGAGGCTTTGGATGTGCCAAAGGGGCTGAGCTTTGTTGGGTGACACGGGCTCTCTCCCTTCCCGGTAGGTGGGATCTAATTTCAGCTCCTGATACGTGATTCAAGGTGAGGACGAGCTTTCATTTCCTTTTATCCTACTTTTCAAATGTTCTTCAACTGAATGCCATATACTGGTATTGTAGGTAAACAGAATATGAACACAGTGGAATGGTCTACCCAACCAAAACCTCATGAAAGCTCAAAGAAAATGAACTGCATGCATCAGTTGCTCATATGTGATGCTGGTAGGAAGTGAAGGAGCAGATTGGCATGCGGGCACCAGGGGCAGGCTCCTAGAGAGTCTGTATTATACGCAGAGCTGAAGGTTGAAAATAACTTCCATAAATAGAAGACTCCTTCACTCACCTTCTCGTAATCTTGGTTCATAGATATCCCTTGAATTTTTCTCTTCCCTTCTTCTAATTTTCTGTCGTCTCCGCTCCGCCCTTGCTAATTCTCTTTCTTCTGGTGAAATTCAGCAGAACTTCTCCACCCCTACACTGCCTTTCCTATAGTATCCGAATCTTAAAACAGCTTCCCCATGCTCAACTGAATCAAAATGCCTCTTATTCATTATTTTTTTCAACATTGGTGTTTCTTGAATTTTTATATTGGAGGGATAATCTCCTTGTTGGAACAGAGGCAGGCCAGGAAGGGCGGTGTGGAAGGAATATATCCTGAAGCTACATACACATTGCAAGCCCTGTGCCTACTGATTGATTAGGTCTTTTTGTTTGTTTATTTGGGGTGGCCTTGAAGGGATAATGGACATACCTCCCTTAGGTGCTGCTCTCAGATAAAGTAGGAGTGCCGGGTCCATTATAAGATTTGCCTTAAGTGGAAAGGAAGATTCTTTTTTAGGCCTCTTCCTGTGGGCGCAGTATTTAAGTTCTCAGCTGCTAACCAAAGGTTGGCAGCTCAAACTCACCAGCAGCTCAGCAGTAAAGATTTATAGCCTTGAAAACCCTATGGGGCAGTTCTACTCTGTCCTACAGGGTCACTATGAGTCAGAAACAGCTTGACAGCAACAGGTTTGGTTCTCCATCATATTTTTTACTCCAGTCGTCATCCAATATAACATCCTAATGGCCGTTAGGAAAAGCAAGGAGGGAGGAAATTTGTGGCATTTATTTTCCAGGATTGCTGCTAACACTTTGGACAGAAGAGCCATTGAAAATATCAAGACCCTTCAAACACAAACAAATTTCCTTAGGGGAATAATTATTAGAACTTACTATGTGCCAGGCACTGTTTCAAATGCTAGGGAATCCTGGTGGCTCAAATGGTTAAGTGCTTGGCTGCTAACTGAAAGGTTGGTGATTAGAACTCACCCAGTGGCAAGAGAAAGACCTGGTGATCTGCTTCCGTAAAGATTAGAGCATGAAAACTTGCAGGGCAGTTCTACCTCTTACATGTGGTCGTTATGGGTTAGAATCCTCTCAGTGGCACCCAATACAACAGGGCCAGGCACTGTTTCAAATGTTACAGACACAGCAGTGAATGAAGTAGACCATGTCCCTGCTCTTATCGAGTTTACATCCTAGTGTAGGAGTCAGTTAACAAGCAAATAAACATCTATACATGTAAAATATCAGACAGTGAAAATGTCAATTAATAATAATAAAAAAGAAAACTGGTAAGTGACAGAGGTGCTAGTTTAGACATGTTGTTGAGAAGGTCTCTTTGATGAGTGGACATTTGAGAAAAGACCTGTGTGACATGCAGGTGGGAACCACGTGGATGTTTCTGGGAAAAGGAATGACACGCAGAAAGGACAGCACATTCAAAGGTACTGAGGCTGGAGCTTGGAGAATTTGAGAAGGAGCAAAGAAGCTGGAGCAGAGTGAATAAATAGAAGAATTATTAGGATTCTTCCAGCTGATTCTAAATCTTCAAAGCCTAATTTTTAACATTGTTACTGCTTTGAATCCACACCTAACCTCTTCATTCTAATGCATAAAAATTTTCAATGGAGAAAGGAATTTGATTGGTTGCTATCATCTTCCCAGTTTGATGATGGTTAAAAAATTCAGGCTAGTGAAGCTGAGATATTGTAATACAGGAAGCCTTTCAGGGATCCAATGTTTTAAGATTCAATCATGGAAATTAGAGATGGCAGCACAGACAACTCTTTCAAGACCAAGGTCTTAAAAGATGGAAGAGAGATGAATTGAGGCAAGAGGGTCAAGCAGGAATAATGGAGGTTTGAACATTTTCTATTTATTTACATGAGTAAAGGGGTGTGGTTTTGAATAGAAAAGGCTTTATTTGCCATTAGGCAAGGGGAAAAAAAAAGCCAAAGAAGAATCACAGATTCATGATTCAAAAAAAAAAAAAAAAAAAAAAGCGAGAGAGAGAGAATAGCTGAAGAAAACAATTGGAGTAGAGAGGTGAAAGATAGAATAAGGACATGGGTTAGCTGTTGATCTGAGAAGGAGACTATATTTTTCCCTGGCTCAGAAGGAAGAAAGGACTCAAGGGTGAAGATTCAGAGAAATATGAAAGTTATATCTTTAGTCAAAAACGCTCTTCCAAATTGAGGGCTTGTATATCTAGATTCATATATCTAACTGCCTCTTCAACATACCAACTTGGTGGTATAATAAACCCTTTAAGCACAACGTGTCCAGAACTGAACTAGTGATCTTCTCCTTCCACCCTCAGATACTGTCACCTTCAACTTCCCCATCTCAGATGAGAACAAGTTTATCTTTCCAGTTGTTCAAGTCATCCTTAACTCTTCTTTTTCTCATATTTTATCAGCAACTTCTGTTGGCTCTATCTTCAAAATATATCCAAAACTCAACTAATTCTTACCACCTTTATAGCTACCACTTTGGTCTGAACCACCATCATCTCTCTTACCTGATACACTGTGATTACCTTCTAACCAGCCTCCCTGCTTCTACACTTGCCCACCATCCCCCCCACCCCCATATTCTAACTCAGCAGCCGGAATGATTCCTTAGAAATCAGTGTGTCAGATCATGTCACTCCAGCTCAAAACTCTAAAATGACTTTTCATTTTAGTCAAAGTAAAAGCCCAAGTCCCTACAATTGCTAACAGACTCTATATAATCTGCCTTCTCCACATGCCCATAACCTTTCTGACCTCATCTCCCAACACTCTCTACAGTGCTTATTGCTTCAGCCACACTGGCTTTCTCGTTGTTTCTTAAACATATCAGGCATCCTCCACCTTAGGGTCTTTGTTAAATCTCTTCCCTGTATGAGAATGTTCTCACCCCAGGTACTAACCTAGCTAACTCCATCAACTCATGTCTTTACTCAAATTCCATCGTCTTAACAAAGTCTATCCTTTTAATACCTACTTCTCCCCACCCTTGGGAACTCTGGACCCCCCCCCCCTTATTCTTTACAACAGTACTTATCATAATATAATGCACTATATGTTATTAATTTATTATGATTATTTGTTTAATCCTGACAGAATGTAAGCTACTCATGGACATGAAACTTTGTCTTTATTATTATTATTTATTCACAGATGTATTCCAAATGATTAGAAGAGTTTAGGTATTTCGTTTGTTGAATGCATTAGATGAAAGGAAAATAAAGAATCTAAAGAAACTAGTATCGGGTAGACTTGATTTTCCTAGTAAAATATGAAGCAAGATCATCTGCTGAAAGTAAGGCAGATGGTTGAGGACCTAAGGGGTTTTGAAAAGATTTTGTAACTATCTCTGAAGAAAGGAGGTAGAGAGTCATCCAGAAGGGCATAAAAAGATTACTGACTATCAGTAAATGTTCAGCTTTGATTTTAAAAAATGCAAATTTAGTATTAAGCCAATATGCATGATTATGTTACTGTCTTCAGAAATGCTTACCTTCCAATCCAAAAACGGGAGTTGTTACTCAAACAGTTGCATTTATCTAAGGTCCAGGAATAGCAAAATAAGTGTGATAGAACTCCAGGCTGGGAAGGAATGGAATCTGCTAGTGAAAGTGTAACTAAAATGACTTCCTAGGAGTCCAATAAAGGAAGGGAGGCAAGGGACGGGATGACAGGTCTCAACGAAGTCGAAGAGCAAGTCAATCATATTATAGACTTATCTCTGTGGGAGAGATGGCAGGGGAAGAGATTGGGGTCAAAGAAAGGATTTATAAAACGTGAAACTTTGAGTTTCAAATTTCAAATCTGAAAATATAAAACCTGAATGTTGAGGGTCAACAGTTTCTAGTGATAATATCCAGTAGGTGATCATGCTGTGGATAGTTGAAGCAGAGTAGAGGTGAAGATCATTCAAGAGGACAAGGCTGAGAAGCTGAGAGATCAGGGACAAATGGGTGATAATGGATTTCAAAAGTGAAGGTGACTTTTGGATACCATATTTCTGCCATAGTTCAATGAATTAGAAGTGAACAATTATAATCCCTTCCCCAAAGATCTGAAGTTAAGACCAAGAGATGTCCAGTCTCTCCTTCTGTAGATTCAAATATTTAGCAGAAAATAGTGAAGCAGATGCTAAGCAAGAAGCCGAGAGGAGAGACAGAGAGAACATATTATGTAGAAATCACCCTGGTTAAGCAACTTGGCTGCTAACGGAAAGGTTGATATGATCTGCTCCTGTAAAGATTACAAGCAAGACAACCCTATGGGGCAGCAGTTGCATCCTAGAGTTGGTGTCAGCCAGTGAGTAACCCATGGTGTCACCAGGGTGGGCAGGGTCAGCCAGCGAACCTCCCCAGTCGCCTCTCCTGGCTCCTGCAGCTCCCTACAGCTCCTCCCCTCTCCCATGGCCCAAAGTGGAGACCCTTCTCTCCACCCAATGGCGGACGCTGCAGCCCATCCACCCTCACGCTGACTGGCCGGTGACAGGGAGGGGGGACTGGTGACAAGTTACCACCTTGGATGACAGGTGATGGTAACTCTAGTGATGCCACTGCCTTGGTGGCCTTCCCCCGGTTGCACCATCCCCCTCGCCGCGGCCTCCACCACGTACCCTGGGGTCATTTTGGGATCACCCCCTCTAACAATGTCGTACCCCCCTAATGATGCCACTGTGGGGCAGTTCTACTAACTCCACAGCATATAAGAACAACAACAACAGGTCCTCTATGAACTGCTTAAAACCTGACTGTATTTAGACCGCTGGGCTCCATGATACCCCTATAGCCTTATAATACCTCCTTTATCTTAAGCAAGCTGACATATGTGTGTGTGTGTGTCTTAAAAATCAAAGAATTCTAACCAATATACTTTGTCCATCCTCAAAGCCTCAGAATCCCTTTATTTTTTTAATCTCGGTTGACATTCTCTTAGTTTACTTGTTAATGCTTCCCTCATGTTCAAATACTTCATTGTTTTTAATCCAGTCATTTTAATCATATAAGATATAATTTATTTATAATATAACCTTATCT
>NW_004444000.1:11329295-11341693 GCF_000243295.1 Trichechus manatus latirostris | reverse complement strand
TGATGTTCTAGGGTTTCAGGATTGTTGATTCTCTGTTTGGCTTAGTTTTTCGGATCTTTGTTGTGGAGGGACGGCGTGGTGCTTCTGCCTAGACCGCCATCTTGCTGGAGTCTCCTTTTTTCTGATTTTTGTGATAATTATTCCCTTACTTTTTTCTCTAGTACCATTTGTGTATGTATCTCAAGCCACACATTTTTAATTTTTCAGTTTTTTAACTTTATAGAAGTAGGCTGTATTGAATATATTCTTCTGAATTGTGTCTTTGTTCAACATTATGTTTGATATTCATTCATCTTGAATACATGCAATTATAGATCATTAATTTCTCAAGGTCAACTTAAGCAACACCTCCTCCATGAAGTCTTCCTAATTCTTCAACCATCGACTATCTGCTTTTTGACAGAACTTTTTATTTTTCCTATTTTTCTCCAGTTTCTGTATTCTGCCATGTAATACAAGTTTGCACCTCACTTGTATTTATCCCTGGTTTATTGGTTCTTTAAAGGCAAAGTGTTTGTCTCAGACTTCTTTGCATTCCCAGTAACACCAGACCTAGTAATTATGCATAATATATGCTTTAAAAATGCTTATTAAATGCATGAAGTTGAAACCTACAGTATATATATATTTTATTTTTATTTTATTTTTTATTGTACTTTAGATGAAGGTTTACAGAGTAAACTAGATTCTCATTAAATAGTATGTATATTGTTATGATGTTGGTTAACAACCCCATGACATGTCAGTACTCTCCCTTCCCCACCTTCGGTTCCCTATTAACAGTTTTCCTGTCCCTCCTGCCTTCTAGTCCTTGCCCCTGGGCTGGTGTGCCCCTTTAGTCTTATTTTGTCCTGTGGGTCTGTCTAATCTTTGGCTAAACGGTGAACCTCTGTAGTGACTTCATTACTGAGCTAAAAGGGTATCTGGGGACCGTATTCTCAGGATTTCTCCAGTCTCCGTCAGACCAGTAAGTCTGGTCTTTTTTGAGTTAGAATTTTGTTCTACATTTTCCTCCTGCTCTATCTGGGACCCTCTATCGTGATTCCTGTTGGTGGTGGTAGCCGGGCACCATCTAGTTGTACTGGACTCAGTCTGGTGGAGGCTGTGGTAGCTGTGGTCCATTAGTCCTTTGGACTAATCTTCTCCTTGTGTCTTTAGTTCTCTTCACTTTCCCTTGCTCCTGAAGGGATGAGACCAATGGAGTATCTTAGATGGCCGGTCACAGGCTTTTAAGACCCCAGATGTTACTCATCAAAGTAGAATGTAGAACATTTTCTTTATAAACTATGTTATGCCAATTGAGCTGGACGTTCCCTGAGACCATGATCCCCACAGCCCTCATTCCAGTAATTCAGTCCCTAAGGGAGTTTGGATTTGTCCATGGAGCTTCCATGACCTTACCCTGAACAAGTTGTGCTGGCTTCCCTGGTATTGTGTACTGTCTTACCCTTCACCAAAGTTACCACTTATCTGTTCTCTATTTAGTGTTTTTCCACCCTCACCCCTCTCCTCCTTTGTAACCATCAAAGATTGTTTCTTTTCGTGTGTAAACTGTTTTATGAGTTTTTATAGCAGTGGTCTCATACCTGCAGTATACACTTGGATGACACCCTTTATTACATATTCCCCAAAGCCCGGATAGCCCAATAATAAACGCATCTTATCTACTCCTCATCTCACTAGACCATTGTGCCCCATCTCTTTAGTGTTTGACTTCAATTACATTCTCCACAGCGTGTTTTCATCTCTCAAAACTGTTGTTTGTATCAGGTAACCTGCATCTGGATGATATGAAAATCTTCGTTAAAAAGAAAGCAACTGGGTAACAAGAAATTTAAATAGCTGAAAGACTAATCAGTGTCTGCACTCTTAATTCTATGCTGCTTGGAGTAAACAAACGTAATAAGCCGGGGGAGGGTGGGCGTCCAATAACACAAACATGGAGAGTAAGAAACAGCCCTTGAGAGGATATGTGGAAATGCAGCTGTGTTTCCTGCCATCCCTGCTGCAGGCAGCCCTAGGTCCCCACAGCTCAAAGTCCTAGAGCCCTGGGATGGTAGCCTTTTGGAAACATTTCTTCTGGAAGAAGTCTTTACCTCATCTGAGCCAAAGAACAAGTATATTTGGGAAAGCTAAAGTGAATTCCCTTAAGCTCTGAGCACACAGAGAAAAACACAACTTCCTTCCGAAAAGGAAATGAAGTGTTTTATTTCTTTATTTATTAGATTTGTTACTAACTGTACCCTGTGCCGGTGGCCCCAAGGCAGAAAAGCTTATTGTAAAATAATAGAGATAATTAAATTTTATATTATGAAATAGCAATCAATGCAGCAGAACAAGTATCTAATCCACTGGGAATATCAAAACTAAAGAGGTGGGTTCTGCATGATGTCCCAAGGCCAAACACCATTGCTATCTCTAGTCCTCTGCCCCCTCCTCATCCATTAATATTTATTAAGAATTGCAATTGCTGGGCACTGCACATGTTTTATTTTCCACAATGTAAGCTTGGAGCTTAATTATATAAATAACAGAGGGAATTCTCTCCCGGACAGTGTTTTAAGTATTGACCCCTGAAGAAGCTCAAGGATATATAGCATCACCCTAAGACAAATTCATAAAATTGGTTGATTTTGTCCTAAGAGAGCTCCCACCTCTTTGGTGCTATTATTCTTCTCTTAGGACCTTCTTTCTCTGAGCTCCCACTGTCCACATCACACTCCCAGCTCATCAGTGTAGAATTCCATGTAGGACAGACCTCAAAGGAGACTTCCCATAACTCACTCCAGGACTCTCTTAAAACCTTTCTTTTTTTCTCTTAAACTTTGTCTGCTTTTTGGTATGAGGCTTGTATTCTCTCTCTTTCTCTCCCTCTCTCTCTCTCAATGTATATTTGTAAAGAGGCTTCCCCCAGGAATGATGGTTCCATGGTACCGAGATTAAAAGCATAGTGTTTGGTGTCTAGGAAGACTTAGGTTTAAGTCTTGGCCTTCCCACTCTTTGGCAATATGACCTTAGATAAATTACTTAGTCCCTTTAAGCCTCTGTTTCCTATTGAGTCTGGAAAGTAAAAGTGTAACTTAACTTTTGTTTGGAAAGAAAATGAAACCATTAACTCTGTTATTGACTATCAAAAATTTGCTCTCATAAGAAAGACGGATTCTGTAAAAGACAAGAAAGCAACCCATTTCAGAGACAAGAAAACTGAGGTCTGGAGCCTATGAATACTTCTCCAAAAAGGTAATTGAAGAGTTGAGAAGACTGGTAAGCTAATATCCATCTTACTACCACAGTACTAATGCAGCGAGAGAAATAACATTTGTGGGTATTTTTAAAGCATCGTCAGAAGTTCTCGCCAGTTTTCAAACACTAGTTTTCAAATGTCAGTTCATTGACATTTGAAATTCCAAGGGAATTGAGGACTTGTACATCACTTAAGGATGTTAAAATATTTTCATTATCATTTGTGGTGCATTTTTCTGCCTGTATTTCCATCACTGAGTAGTTGGAAAGAAGAAAACAACCACCAAAGGGATCCCTAAGAGGACGGAGCTAGGATGTTTGCAGAAGCAGCAGCATCCAGCACTATCCAGAGCGATAAGGAAGATGCATATTCCCTAGCAGATGTTTGGAGTCCCACTATGGGCCCCAGGAGGACAAGATGTATAATGATGAGCACTAAGAAATGGCCCAATGTGCATATTTCATGGCCAATTTCAAGCACGCTGCCTTCCTTGTGCAAAGCATGACAGAGAAGCTCACCAAACCCTCAAAGCATGATTTATTTCATTTATTCACAAAGAAAAAGGTACAGTTAAAAGAGCACTAAAATATCTCTAGTGAATCTAAATACCTGACAAAAGACCGAACACCTAGGCTTTAAAAAAAATATTTCTTTCTTATCTTCCCTGTGATAATAACAACCGAGGGACATAGAAATCCTGTTGGAAGCATATTTAGAAAGGATGTTACGGTAGTGAAATGAGCAAGACATTTGGAATCAGACAAAGTCAGGGTGACTGGAGGATCTATCACTTACAATTTGTGAGAACTCAGTCTTGTTAATGGGAAGAAGGGGTTAGTAGTCCCCATATGTCATGGTTGTTATGAGGATTAAATATAATGTACACAAAAGAGATCAGAACTGGTGCATAGGAGAAGTTCAATTACTTATAACTGCTGTTATTTTTATTATTACTAGGAAGAGAATATGAGAAATGATCTGCTAACTACACTGATAATGAGGGAAAGATAATTTTGTTTTCTGGCTCATGGATCATTGTAAAAGAAGGATGTTCTTTGAGCAAATGATGGAAGACGTCACTCGAACACCGGGAAGAGTAGAGTGACACACTCATCAATGTGATCAAGACGTCAAAATAAATATTTTAAGGAAAAGGAGGAGATGGCTCAGATTCAACTGCAAACTCAATAGCATAGAGAGTAAAAAGTATGCCTCAGGAGGGAAAATTATACACAAACGTTTGTATATGCATACATGTATACATACACATGAGGAGTACTGGTGGTGCAAATGGTTACATGCTCAACTACGAGCCAAAATGGTTGGCAGTTCAAAAACACCTAGAGGAGCCTTGGAAGACAGGCGTGGTGATCTGCTTCCAAAAGATCACAGCCTTGAAAACCCTATGGAACAGTTCTACCCTGCACACAGGGGGTTGCCATGAGCCGCAATCCACTCAATGGCAACTAACAACAATACACGTATATACACGTACACACACATATGTTTATATGTTATATAAATGTTGTGTTGTTGTTGTTAACTGCTGGGGAGTGAGCTCTGATGCGTGGCACCTTATATATAGTAGAATAAAATGTTGCCCAGTCCTGCACCATCTTCCTGATGTTTGGTATGTTTGAGTCCATTGTCGTGACTATTGTATCAGTTCATCTCATTGAGGGTCTCCCTCATTTCTGCTGACATATGTGCATATATGTATTTTATATATGGAGCCTTGGTGGCTCAGTGGTTAAGAGCTATGTCTGCTAACCAAAAGGTTCGCAGTTCTAATTCACCAGCTGCTTCTTGGAAACCTTATGGGGCAGCTCTTCTGGAAGCTCCAGGAAGCTGCTTTCTTGTATCCCCTGTCCACTGATTTCCAACAGTAGTCCAAGATGGCGGATCCATGCTGTGGTAGCTGATAAGGGACCTCTGTATGTATCTCTCCTTGTTCTCTGTTCTCGGTCAGCTTCTTGTTTGATTCGGTACTTGGCTGAGTTCTTTATCTCTTTATTTGATGCTTGGGGTTTCAGGATTGACGTGTGACTCTGTTTGACTTAGTTTTTCTGATCTTTGCTGCGGAGGGACTGCGTGGTGCTTCTGACTATAGCACCATGTTGCCCAGAAGTCCCTATGGGGCAGTTCTACTCTGTCCTATTAGGGACGCTGTAAGTCAGAAACAACTCAACGGCCACGGGGTTTATTTTATATATATGTATGTAAAGAAGCACTAAAATTTAGTGGAGTTTGAATGTAATTATAGTATTGTAATATAGAAAGTATCCCTTGTTTAAACAAACTTGATCTAATAGGGCAGGGGTCTAGCCCCACCTATTAGGATGCACATATGAGTAAAAATCTGCCATCCTAATGTAGGAAGCCTGATGGCACATACTTTGGTGTTGGGTAACAACAGAAATGACTAGAAGTGCTATAACAGTGGAAGGTACTCTCGATTCTCTATATAAACCCAGCATATAGATGAACCTTAAACACAACGAAACTCCTCAGAGGACAGATACTGACCTGGTGGGATATTTAGACTGTCCAGGCAGCACTTGCAAGTCTCATTCTTCTAAAAGTGGGATGTCTTGTTAAGCTATGACATGGCTTGCTCTTCTTTAGTATGTTAAACGGTAAACAACGTCACCAGGAGGAAATCATTGCGCTGATTTAATTGTGACTATCAAGGATTGGTTGCTGTCACGAAAGGGGCAGGCGCCTTAGAGAAAGTGATATTGTGATGGTCAAGAAAGCCTAGAAAAACACAGATCTGACCTTAGAACTGCAAAGTTACAAATAATCAATGTGTGTGGGTGTGTAAGAGAGATAGGGTAGTAAAAAAAACTCTGAAAAAAATATAATCAGATATTATTCTAATGATTTAAAAAAGTGATATAAATTTAAATAACTAATATGGCTGGAAGTTGAGTTCATAATTTAAAAGGGCATGTGTAAAATATTGACAGAGGAAAGTAAACATCCAGGAGGAAGACAGAAGAGCAGCACCAGGCTGAAAGGATAGTGTTAGTTGGCATAAATGTTATCATAAGCCAAGAATGGAGATGTGGAACCAGGGATATCATTGCTGATATCAGATGGATCTTGGCTGAAAGCAGAAAATACCAGAAAGATGTTTACCTGTGTTTTATTGGCTTTGCAAAGGCATTCGACTGCGTGGATCATAACAAATTATGGATAACATTGCAAAGAATGGGAATTTCAGAACACTTAATTGTGCTATGAGGAAACTATACATAGATCAAGAGGCAGTCATTCAAACTAAACAAGGGGATACTGTGTGGTTTAAAGTCAGGAAAGGTGTGCATCAGGCTTGTATCCTTTCACCATACTTATTCAGTCTGTACGCTGAGTAAATAATCTGAGAAATTGGACTACATGAAGATGAACACAGCATCCAGATTGGAGGAAGACTCATTAACAACCTGCAATATGCAGATGACACAACCTTGCTTGCTGAAAGTGAAGAGGACTTGAAGTACTTATTGACCAAAGACCACAGACTTCAGTATGGTTTACACCTCAACATAAAGAAAACAAAAATCCTCACAACTGGACCAATAAGCAACATCATGATAAATGGAGAAAATACTGAAGTTATCAAGGATTTCATATTACTTGGATCCGCAATCAATGCCCATGGAAGCAGCAGGCAAAAAAATCAAATGACATATTGCATTGGGCAAATCTGCTGCAGAAGATCTCTTTTGTTAAAAAGCAAAGATGTCAGTTTGAGGACAAAGATGTGCCTAACCCAAGCCATGGTGTTTTCAATTGCCCCATACGCATGCGAAAGCTGGGAAATGAACAACGAAGGCTGAAGAAGAATTGATGCATTTGAATTAGAATTGATACATTTGAATCATAGTGTTGGGGAAGAAAATTGAATATACTATGGACTGCCAGAAGAATGGATAAATCTGTTTTGGAAGAAGTACAACCAGAATGCCCCTTAGAAGCAAAGATGACGAAACTACGTCTTATATATTTTGGACTTGCTATCAGGAGGGACCAGTCCCTGGAGAAGGACATCATGCTTGGTAAAGTAGAAGGTCAATGAAAAAGAGGAAGATGCTCAATGAGATGGATTGACACAGTGGCTGCAACAATGGGCTCAAGCATAACAACGATAGTGAGAATGGTGCAGGACCGGACAGTGTTTTGTTCTGTGGTATATAGGGTCCTTAAGAGTTGGAACCAACTCGACAGCACTTAACAGCAAGAACAAAATTGGAGAAAGATGCTGAGAAAACATAGAGATTTTAAAGCTATTTGCATGGCCAGAAGATGAACAAGAAAGGAGTCTTGGTTTGGATTTCCCAGGAAGCAGAACTTGAGACAAAGACTTGCATGCCGGTAATATAGTTGGGAACGACCTAAAGGAGCAAGCATGAGGTGCAGAAATCAGTTGCTGTTGAGTTGATTCCAACTCATATGGATCCTGTGCATATTAGAGTAGAACTGTGCTCCATAGAGTTTTCAATGGCTGATTTTTCAGAAGTAGATCACCTGGCCTTTCTTCTGAGGCACTTCAGGGTTGACTTGAACCCCCAACCTTTCAGTTAGCAGCCAGGCAGATTAACTGTTTGCACCACTGCAGGACTTCTAAGGCACAGAAATAGGGGTAAAACAGGGAAGGAGGAACAGTCCATAGAAGCATGCATTATAGAATTGGTCACTGTTAAGAGAGAGTAGTGCTAGACTACACGGTACCTTTTGAGGAGCCTTATGAGGTGAGCCTCATATCTGTTTGACCTAGAAGTTAATATTCAATGTATTATCTATCGGTTTCCATCTTCCAGTGATTGATGATGGCCCCATGGATATTTATTCCCCTGCACTTCAGGATTTGTGCCTGAGGAAGGACCAAGCTGGCTACTCTGTGTACAGAGTAGATCCTGGTCAGGAAGTGAGAGCCACACACCACAGAGTGAGGTGGTGCCATGTAGTCCCAGCATGAAGATGGTGGAAGCCTTCTTGGAACCGTTGTTGTTAGGTGCTGTCGAGTTGGTTCCTACTCATGGCAATCCTATGTACAACAGAACCAAACACTGCCTGGTCCTGTACTATCCTCACTGTTGTTGTTACGCTTGAGCCCATTGTTGCAACCACTGTGTCAATCCACCTTGTTGAGGGTCTTCCTCTTTTTAATTGACCCTCTACTTTATCTAGCATGATGTCCTTCTCTAGGGACTGATCCCTGCTGATAACATGTCCAAAATATGTGAGATGTAGTTTCACTATCTCTGCTTCTAAGGAGAGTTCTGGTTTTACTTCTTCCAAGACAGAGTTGTTCATTCTTTTGGCAGTCCATGGTATATTCAATATTCTTCAGCAGCACCACAATACAAAGACATCAATTCTTCAGTCTTCCTTATTCATCGTCTAGCTCTCGCATGCATATTAATGCAACTGAAAACACCGTGGCTTGGATCAGGCACACTTTAGTCTTCAAGGTGACATCTTTGCATTTCAACACTTTCAAGAGGTCTTTTGCAGCAGATTTGCTCAATGCAATGTGTCATTTGATTTCTTGACTGCTGCTTCCATGGGTGTTGATTATGGATCCAAGTAAAATGAAATCCTTGACAGCTTCAATCTTTTCTCCATTTATCATGATGTTGCTTATTGGTCCATTTGTGAGGATTTTTGTTTTCTTTATGTTGAGATGTAATCCATACTGAAGGCTATAGTCTTTGATCTTCATCGGTAAGTGCTTCAAGTCCTCTTCACTTTCAGCAAGAAAGGTTGTGTTGTCGAAGGTTGTTAATGAGTCTTCCTCCAATCTGGATGTTGTGTTCATATAGTCCAGCTTCTTGGATTATTTATCCAGCATACTGATTGAATAAATATGGTGAAAGGATACAACCCTGATGCACACCTTTTCTGACTTTAAACCACACAGTATCCCCTTGTTCTGTTTGAATGACTGCCTCTTGATCTATGAACAGGTTTCACACGAGCACAATTAAGTGTTCTAGAATTCCCCCTCTTCACAATGTTATCTATAATTTGTTATGATCCATACAGTCAAATTCCTTTGCATAGTCAATAAAACACCGTTAAATGTCTTTCTTGTATTCTCTGCTTTCAGAGAGGATCCATCTGACGTCAGCAATGATCTCTTGGAGCTAGTGGCTGCAATTACGGCTGGAGTAATAGGCAGGGCCTAGAGCATTTTAAATTTTCTTTAAAGGTATTTGATAAAGAAAGGCTAGGCAACTTGCTTGCGGAAGATTGTATAATGTATATAGATAACAGAGAGGGTAAGTAATCAGCTGCTGCCAGTGGATTCTGATTCATGGTGATCCCAAGTGTGCCAGAGTAGAACTGTGCTACATAGGGTTTTCAATGACTGATTTTTCAAAAATAGCCAGGCCTTTCTTCTGAGGCATCTCTAGGTGGACTCGAACTGCCAACCTTTCAGTTAGCAGCCAAGTGTGTTAACCGTTTGCACCACCCGGGGACAATGAGAGGGTAAATGAAACAGCTACAATACAGCTACTCTATTAATGGAAAAATCATGAAGCTGCAAAGCATAGACCAACCATGATTAAAAGTGAACTGTCTAGTAGTCCCCGTTTTTTCTACTGTAGTATTCATGAACACACAATAAATAAAGGAAAAAAATACTGAAGACTAAAATTAAAAGAAGAATGAAAATTAGCAAAATATAAAAGAATGTATATAGAAAGCACAGTATTGATTTAGTTTGTTCATTTTTATTTATTCTTTCTTTTTTATTGTACTTTATGTGAAGGTTTACAGAACAAACTAGCTTCTTATTGAACAGTTAGTACACATATAGTTTTATGACATTGGTTAACAACCCTGTGACGTGTCAATACTCTCCCTTCTCAACCTTGGGTTCCCTATTACCAGCTTTTCTGTCCCCTACTGCCTTCTAGTCCTTGCCCCTGGGCTAGAGTGCCCCTTTAGTCTCTTTATGTCCTATGGGCCTGTCTAAGCTTTGACTAAGAGGTGAACCTCCAGAGTGACTTCATTATTGGGCTAAAAGGGTGTCAGGGAGCCATACTCTCAGTGTTTCTCCAGTCTCTGTCAGGCCAGTAATTCTGGTCTGTTTTTTTTTGAGTTAGAATTTTGTTCTCCATTTTTCTCCTGCTCTGTCTGGGACACTCTATTATGATTTCTGTCAGAACTATCAGTGGTGGTAGCCGGGTACCATCTAGCTGTACTGGACTCAGTCTGGTGGAGGCCATGGTAGTTGTGGTCCATTAGTCCTTTGGACTAATCTTTACTTTGTGTCTCTTTAGTTTTCTTCATTTTTGCTTCCTCCTGAAGGAGTGAGACCAATGGACTATCTTAGATGGCTGCTCACAGGTTTTTAAGACCCCAGATACTACTCACCAAAGTAGAATGTGGAACATTTTCTTTATAAACTATGTTATACCAGTTGAGCTAGGTATTCCCCAAGACCATGGTCTCCACAGCCCTCAGCCCAGTAATTTGGTCTCTTAGGGAGTTTAGATTTGTCCATGGAGCTTCAATGACCTTTCCTTGTACAAGCTGTTCTGGCTTCCCCAGTATTGTGTATGGTCTTACACTTCACCACAGGTACCACTTATCTATTTTCTATTTAGTGTTTTTCCATCCTCACCCCCCCCTCAAAACCATCAAAGATTATTTCTTTATGTGTGTAAACATTTTCATGAGTTTTTATAGTAGTGATCTCATACAATATTTGTCCTTTTGTGATTGACTTATTTCGCTTAGCATAATGGCCTCCAGATTCATCCAAGTTGTGAGATGCTTCGCAGATTCATCATTAATCTTCATCATTGCATAGTACTCCACTGTGTATATGTACTATGTTTATCCATTCATCTGTTGATGGGCATCTAGGTTGTTTCTATCTTTCTGCTATTGTGAACAATGCTGCCATGAACATGAGTCTGTATATGTCTATTCTTGTGACAGCTCTTATTTCTCTAGGATATATTCCTAGGAGTGGGATTGCTGGAGCATATGATATTTCTATTTCTAGCTTTCTAAAGAAGTGCCATATCGTTTCCCACAATGGTTGTACCATTTTGCATTCCCGCCAGCAGTCCATAAGTGTTCCAGTCTCCCCACATCCTCTCCAACATTTACTATTTTCTGTTCTTTTTTTTTTATTTTTTTATTTGTGCCAGTAATTCCGGGGTGAGATGGTATCTCATTGTGGTTTTGATTTGCATTTCTCTAATGGCTGTTGATCCCGAGCATTTCCTCATGTGTCTGTTAGCTGCCTGCATGTCTTCTTTGGTAAAGTGTCTGTTCATTTCATTTGCCCATTCTTTAACTGGATTATTTGTCTTTTTGTTGTAGAGGTGTTGGATTTTCCTGTAGATTTTAGAGATTAGACCTTTATTGGATTTGTAATAGTCAAAAATGTTTTCCCAATCTGTAGGTTCTCTTTTTACTCTTTTGGTGAAGTCTTTTGATGAGCATAAGTGTTTGATTTTTAGAAGATCCCAGTTATCTAGCTTATCTTCTGGGGTTTGTATGTTGTCAGTTATGGTTTGTATCCTGTTAATGCTGTGTATTAGAGTCTCCAGCATTGATCTTATTTTTTTTCTATGATCTTTATAGTTCTTGGCTTTATATTTAGGTCTTTGATCCATTTTGAATTAGTTTTTGTGTACCGTGTGAGGTATGGGTCCCGTTTCTTTTCTTTTTCTCTTTTTTTGCAAATGGCCATCCAGTTTTGCCAGCACCATTTGTTAAAAAGACTGTCTTTTACCTATTTGATGGACTTTGGGCCTTTGTTGAAGATGGGTGACCATAGGTGGATGGATTTACATCTGGGTTCTTGATTCTGTTCCATTGGTCAATGTATCTGTCATTGTACTAGTACTAGCCTGTTTTGACTAACATAGCTGTATAGTAGGTTCTGAGACCAGGTAGTGCAAATTGTCCTACTTTATTCTTCTTCTTCAGCAGTGCTTTACTTGTCCGGGGCCTCTTCCCTTTCCATATAAAGTTAATGATTTTTTTTCATCTCTTTAAAGAATGCTGTTAATATTTGGATCGAGATTGCATTGTATTTGTAGACTGCTTTGGGCAGAATTGTCATTTTCACAATGTTGAGTCTACCTATCCATGATCATGGTTTGTTTTTCCATTTATGTAG
>NW_004444000.1:11299690-11327629 GCF_000243295.1 Trichechus manatus latirostris | reverse complement strand
GAGCAGTGAGACGGGGGACCTCATACCATCAAGAAAGCAGTGCTGGGAGTAGAGCACGTCCTTTGGACCAGGGTCCCTGCACAGAGAAGCTCCTAGTCCAAGGGAACACTGAAGAGAAGAAGGCCAACAGAGTGAAAAATCCTTCCCCTACAGCTGATGCCCTGAATTTGGACTTTTAGCCTACTTTGACTGTGAGGAAATAAACTTCTCTTCATTAAAACCATCCACTTGCGGTATTTCTGTTATAGCAGCACTAGATGACTAAGACAGTATTGTTTTCCTGATTTCCTTTTCGAAGTTCTCTTTGTTGGTATATAGGAATCCAACTGATTTTTGTATGTTTATCTTGTATTCTTCTACTTTGTTGAATCTTTCCATTAGTTCCATTAGTTTTCTCGTGGATTCTTTTGGATTTTCTATGTATAGTATAGTATCATCTGCAAATAGGGACAGTTTTATTTTCTTATTACCAATTTGGATGCCCTTTATTTATTTTTCTTGCCTTATTGCTCTTTCCAGGACTTTCAGCACAATGTTAAATAGGAGTGGTGATAAAGGACATCCTTTTCTTGATCCTGTTCTCAAGAGAAATGTTTTCAGCATCTCTCCATTAAGAAAGATTTTGGCTATTGGTTTTGTATAGATGCCCTTTATTATTTTGAGGAATTTCCCTTCTATATGTATTTTATTGAGAGTTGTTTTTAGGAATGGATGTTGGACTTTGTCAAATGCCTTTTCTAAGACAGTTGAGATGATCATGTGATTCTTTTATTTATGTGGTGGATTACATTGATTGATTTTCTAATGTTGAACCATCTTTTCATACCTGGTATGAATCCTAGTTGGTCGTGGTGTATTATTTTTTTGATATGATACTGAATTCTATTGGCTAGAATTTTGTTGAGAATTTTCGCATCTATATTCATGAGAGATATTGGTCTATGATTTTCTTTTTTGTGGTGTCTTTGCCTGGTTTTGGCATCAGGGTTATGCTGGCTTCATAGAATGAATTTGGAAGTATCCTTTCCATTTCTATGTTCTGAAATAATTTGAGTAGTACTTGTGTGAGCTCTTCTCTGAATGTTTGGTAGAATTCTCCAGAGAAGTCATCTGGGTCAGGACTATTTTTTGTTGAGAGTTTTTTTTATTACCTTTGCAGTCTCTTCTCTTGTTATGAATCTGTTTAGATTTTCAACATCAATTTGTGGTAGTTTGTGATAGGTAGTGTATTTCTAGAAATTTGTCCATTTCCTCTAGATTTTCAAATTTGTTGGAGTATAGTTTTTTATAATACTCTGTTATGATCCTTTTTATTTCAGTTGGGTCTGTTGTAATGTCCCCCATTTCATTCCTTATTTGGGTTATCTGCATCCTTTCCTGTTTTTCTTTTGTCAGTCTGGCCAGTGGTTTGTCGATTTTGTTGATCCTTTCAAAGAACCAACTTTTGGTTTTGTTGATTCTTTCTATTCTATTCTCTATTTCATTTATTTCTGCTCTGATCTTTATTATTTCCTTTCTTCTGGTGACTGTAGGCTTCTTTTGCTTTTCTCTTTCTATTTGTTCAAGTTGTGTAGCTAATGTTTGGATTTTGTCCCTTTCTTCTTTTTTGATGTGTGCATCTATTGCTGTAAATTAACCTCTGAGAACTACCTTTGCTGTGTCCCAAAGGTTTTGGTATGATGTATTTGCATTCTTATTTGATTCTAGGAATTTTTTGATTCCATCTCTGATTTATTCTATTACCCAGTGGTTTTTAAGCAAGGTGTTATTTAGTTTCCATGTAATTGATATTTTTCCTTGCTCTTTCTGTTGTTAATTTCTACTTTGATGGCATTGTGATCAGAGAAGATACTCTGTATTATCTCAGTGTTTTTGATTTTGTTGAGGGTTGCTTTGTGGCCTAAGATGTGGTCTATTCTGGAGAACATTCCATGTACGTTGGAGAAGAATGTGTACTTTGCAGCCTTTGGGTGATGTGTTGTATGTATGTCTATGAGTTCAAGTCTGCTGACTGTGGCCTTTAGATCTTCTGTATATTTGTTGAGTTTCTTTCTAGATGTTCTGTCCTTTACTGAGAGTGGTGTGTTGAAGTCTCCTACTATTATAGAGGAACTGTCAATTTTTCTTTTCATTGCTGTTAAAGTTTGCTTTATGTATTTTCAATCCCTGTCATTGGGTGTGTAGATATTTATTATGGTTGTGTCTTCATGAGGAATCATCCCTTTAATCATGATGTAGTGCCCTTCTTTGTCTTTTATGGTGGATTTTGTTTTAAAGTGTTTTTTATCTGAGATTAGTATTGCCACTCCTGCTCTTTTTTGGTCTGTGTTTGCTTGATGTATTTTTTCCAACCTTTGATTTTTAATAAATTTTTGTCTTTGTTTGCAAGGTGTGTTTCTTGTAGACAGCATATTGATAGATCCTGTTTTTTTATCCATTTGTCACTCTGTCTCTTTATGGGGAAAGCACGGTATTTATGCAAGCACTTCTATTTGTGTTAAAAAGATGGTGCATATGTATGTATATAAGTATAGCTACTTACACGTCCCTTACGGTGTGCACCAAGAGTAAATTTTCAGCCCTCTCGGTGTGTCATGGTCTTCAGCTCCTGCCCCTTGGGGTCCTCCATATCATGGTCTCTGCTTTGTTCCCAACACCTAGAAGTGTGTCTGTCAAACCAAAAAACCAGACCTGTTGCTGTCAAGTGGATTATGACTCATAGCAATGCCCATGTGTTTCAAAGTAGAACTGAGCTTCCTAGTGTTTTCTTGGTTGTAATATTTTATGGAAGTAGATCACCAGGCCTTTCTTTTGCAGCACCACTGGGTGGGTTTGAACCTCCAACCTTTAGGTTAGCAGCCAATTGCAAACTGCTTTTGCCACCCAGGAACACTTTGTGAAAAATTGACTGGAACACAATTGTTATAGAAAACATTAAAATATATCGTGAAGACAGATAATTTTAATATTGTAATAAATTACAATTCACAGATGTACTGAACTCTATATGCTACAAAAATAAATAAATAAATAAACCCAAACCCATTACTGTTGAGTCGATTCTGATTCAGAGCAACCCTACAGGACAGAGTAGAACTGCCCCGTAGGATTTCCAAGGCTGCAGTCTTTGCAGAAGCAGACTGCCACTTCTTTCTCCTGTGGGGCAGCTATTAGGTTCGAACTGCAGACATTTTGGTTCACAGCCAAGTGCTTAACCAGTGAGCCGCCAGAGCTTCTTCTGTATCTATACCCAGAGCATACATCTTATTTTCAAATTTCAGTGAACAGTTGTAAAAATTGATTACATTCTAGGTCACAAATAAAATTCTTAAATCAGAGAATGAGTAGGAACATGTATGGTCATAATACAATGAACTGTAAAATTAATAACCAAAGTTTAAGAAACAAACAAAAATAAAGCCCAACAATTTTGCAATTTAAAACATTCTTTAAAAAACCTATTAGGATAAAAAAAAGAAATCAAAATTACAATGATAGGCTATTTACAAAATAATAGGAATAAAAAAAATTACTTATTATCCTAGCATGAGGCAACCAAAGTTATTCTCAGAGGCAGTAATCTTAAATGCTTTCATTATTAAAATAATAATAAACTAAAGGAATTTAGCAATCAGCTCAATAAATTAGAAAAGCAACCACAATATAAACCTCAAGAAACAGGGGAGAATATGTAATAAGTATAAAGAGAGAAGTTTAATGAATTCCAAGGCAAAAGAATATTATTTGTCAGTAAATCCAGGAACCGTTTCCTTAAACACACACAGCAATACCAATGAAAAAGGCAGAAGGCAAACTCAACTGTTTAAAAGGAGGATACAATAAATAATTTTTTAATTCAAGGAAATATTACACACAGATAAATGGAACCCTGGAGGTTAGTAGTTAAGAGCTCGGCTGCTCACCAAAAGGTCAACGGTTCAAATCCACCAGCCGCTCCTTGGAAACCCTATGGGGCAGTTCTACTCTGTCCTGTAGGGTTGCTATGAGTCGGAATCGACTCAACAGCAATGGGTTAGGCTAAATAACTTCAAAATGTACAGTAACGGGCTAACTTCTAAGAAAAGAGTATCAATGGCCAAAATTAAGTTGAGGAAAAGTAGACTATTTAGTCTGACAAATAGTATAAAATAAAGCACCAAAATTTTCTTTACGTAATAGATTTGTGGTGAAATAATTTTACTGGTAAAATTTCAAAGAGCAGCTAATTCCCATGCTACTTGAACTATTCTAAAGCATTGAAAAAGACAGAGTGCTAGCCACTTCAGCTTCTGAAGCTTGAATGCCACAAAAAGACATGAATAAGAAAGAAATCCCCTGCTGGCCAGGGTCGGCTTGGGGAACAAGTGTAAATGTGCTCTCTGAGAAATATTGATACAAAAATCTTAAGCTATTAGCAAATTAAATTCAAGGATATCTTCAAATATTCATCCACCATGACCAAGTAGGATTTGCCGTAAGATTGAAAAACTGGTTTATTATGAGGAGAGATATGATTATAATGTACCATATCACCAAAGTCCAATAGAAAAAAAAAAGCAGAGTAATCTAAAAAGATGCTGTAAAATATTTGATAGTGATTAATGTTTTCTTTTTTAGAAAAGCATGAACACAGTAAGGAAACTAGGCTTAGAAGATTAAGCCCTCAATTACAAAAGGGTATCTATTTTAAATCAACAGCTAACATCATACTTAATGGTGAAACGTTAGAGGCAATACCAAAAAAAAAAAAAAAAGAACATCACTCATGCCCACTATCTACTTTACTATTTAGCCCTATTCTTTTATTATCAGAAGAAGGAAATAAAAATAAAAAGAAGGAAGGAATAGAGGCAAAGAAAGGTGAGGGAAAATTAGTAATATCAGTAAAACTGATAAACAAACAATCAACTTTTTAAAAATGTGCTCAAGTCACTTGATATAAACAAATTACATCCTAGGATATAGAAAAAAAAATGGTAGAAACAGTTGGTGAACCAATTGTGATGTACTTTCAGGATGGAGCCATGCCAGAGGCTGCTTAAGGTAGGCAAATGTGGCCTTACTATTTAAATATATAGAAAAGGTAGATTCCAAACTACAGAGTAGGACTATTGACAATAACTCCTGTAAACTTTAAAAAAAAAAAAAAAAAACTAATGATATGGGTGCTTAGCAGAGGAGACAATGTAAGTTGAAATTTGACTTAAAATGATTACTAAGAATTTTAGATGGTTAAGAAATTAAGTCATATCCATTTTAACTCTTTTTTTTTTTAAATTCAGGATTCATAGGTGTTACGGACTGAATTGCATCCCCATAAGATATGTGTTGAAATTCTAACTCCTATATCTGTGGATGTAATATAATTTAATGTAAGGTAATCACCTTCCATAATGCAATTTAAAGTGATGTAATCAACTGGCTGAGGTCATACCAATGTCAGGTAAATCCTAGCTCTTGTGGGTTCTGTAAAGAGCAGCACAGACACAGAGACACAGTAGACAGAGGGGAAGACAGACACAATGCGATGGTGATGGAGGCAGATGCGTCTATATGCCGGTAATGCCAAGGATTGCTGGCAGCTAGCAGAGGCTAAAATAGCTAAGGAAGGACCTCCCCCAGCCACACCTTGAATGCAGACTTCTAGCCTCCTGAACTGTGAGACAATAAATTTCTGTTTGTTAAAGCCACGCACTTGTGGTATTTCTGTAACAGCAGCCCTAAGATACTAAGGCAATAGGGCAGTTGATAAACTAATGCTTTAGGTTTAGAACATACTTACTTGCAACTAATTTTTTGGCAAATTCTAATTTTATATTCTTTCGGAGGGTCACCATGAGTTGGAATCTACTCAACGGCAATGGGTTTTCTGGTTTTTTTGAGTTTTTGGTTGATATGGGCTAAGTGTAGCACATTGGGTTTGCGCTGGTTGAGTGCCTGTATCCAAAGAAGGGTTGCACGTGATCAGGCATTGCAAAGAAAGAGCTTAGGTTTGGGAGCTCAGTGGGCCTGAATACCAGGCCATTCCCACTGCTACATTTGTGAACCTTCGATAGTTGCTTTATTTTTGCTGAACCTCAGTTTCCTCATCTTTCAACAATGATAGCTTACTTATGCTGAATGGAAATAACAAAGATTAAAGTTAATTCATAGAAAATACCTGACACAGCGCCTGGCACACAACACTAGTCTCCTAGTGCTGCTGTAACAGAAATACCACAGGTGAGAGGCTTTAAACAACAGAAATTTATTTTCTCACAATTCTGGAGGCTAAAAGTCCAAAGCACGGTCTCAACTGTGTTGATTCCTTCCTTTTAGGTAGCCCCGGGCGTTCCATGGTTCTTAGGGATTCTCACACGGCATCTATCTTTCCCAGGACGTGCTTGTCTCTGTCTAACCCGCTCTTCTTCTAACTCAGAAATGATTACATTTAGTGCAGGACTTACTGATATGTTCTCATTAACATAACAGAGTAAACCCTATCCTTCATAAAAAAAGAAAACCAAACTCATTGCCTTCGAGTTGATTCTGACTCATAGTGACCCTATAGGACAGAGTAGAACTGGCCCATATAGTTTCCAAGGAGTAGCTGGCTGGTAGATTCGAACTTCTGACCTTTTGTTAACAGCAGAATGCTTAACCACTGCACCACCATGGCTCTGTCCAGTTCCTAGTATTATATCCACAGGTGTAGGGGTTAGAATCTAACACATATTTTGGGGGATACAAATCAACCCACAACAGGGGGGCTTCTTTTGGAGGGATATTTTCAGTGGCTTGAACAGAAGACCTTAGTGGCATGTCGTAAGACTCTGCTACTGCCTATCTTTTTTCAACATTATTATTAAAATCTTATTTAAAATGAGACACAGATTCAGGTAAATCAAAGCTGGAACAAATCATATTCTGGTTAAGAGAATTTAAAGCCTATTTAAAAAAAGAAGAAAGCTCTATTAAACGTAGAATGGGGAAAATACGGTCTAACAACAACTCATCAAAAAAAAAAAGTAAAGAAATCTTCGCATTTTGGATACTTCAATTGTGGGATGAGGCTGACGGCGTGACGTGGCTACTAAAAAGGTGAATGCAAATTTGGGTTGTGCTAATTGTTGAGTTGTGAGCACAAAGTAAAGGCTATCCCCATTGTATTCTGTTGGACAATATTTGGAGCTTTTTCTCTCTATAGAAGTCCAAGGAACAATAGAGCATTAGAGTTGGAGAATTAGAATAGCAAAGCCTGTAGAATAATGTTGAAGGGACTGTTAAAGAGAAAGCAACATAAATTATCTTTCAGTATCTGAAATGTTCTCATGTGGAAGATGAAATAGACTTACTCCTCTCTCTTTAGGAGGGAGAACCGTGTCCAATGAGTGGAAGTTCAAAAGAGGAATGTTCATCTCAAGACATAAGGGAAAAGGTGGGAAGAAATTAGCATTTCATTTGCAGAGTTTATACTATGTGCAAGACACTGTGCTGCCTTTATACTCATATACATCCTACTTTCTAATATTTAATCTCTTCTGAATACACTGCTGTCCGTCTTCTAGTCAAAGCCTGTCATGGATTGAATTATGTCCCCCCCAAATATCTGTTGGCTTGGCTGAGTCATGATTCCCAGTACTGTATGATTGTATACCATTTTGTAATCTGATGTGATTGCCTTATGTGTTGTAAACTCTATCACTGTGATGTAATAAGATGGATTAGCGGCAGTTATACTGATGAAGTCTATGAGAGTAGATACTGTCTTAAGCCAATCTCTTTTGAGATGTAGGGGAGAGAGGCAGGCAAAGACACATGGGAACCTCACACCACTGAGAAAGCAGTGCTGGGAGCAGAGCACGTCCTTTGGACCTGAGATTCCTGCGCTGAGATGCTCCCAGACCAAGGGAAGATTGATGACATGGACCTTCCTCCAGAGCCGACAGAGAATGCCTTCCCCTGGAGCTGATGCCTTGAATTTGGACTTGTAGCCTACTGGATTGTGAGAGAATAAACTTTTCTTTGTTAAAGCCATCCACTTGTGGTATTTCTGTTATAGCAGCACAAGATGACTAAGACAAAGCCCAAAACATATTTTTAAGGAATCCCATGAAAGATAAGATTTGTAATCCTCTAAGTCCTCTTCAAATACTGTGAATTTATGGTTTGTTAGCTAGCAGTCATGCTTTAGGCTGGATCAGAGGCTGAGTTATCTCTTATATCTCCTTATCTCAATGTGACTATGATCATGTAGAACAAGGTGCAGTGAAACACATGCTCATTCTCTAGCAACTATTTCCTATTATAGCTCATGTAAATAAAATTTTTATTTGTTTATCTTTTGAAGAAGGATCTCATGTTTAGTCACTGGTGTTTCCTGAAAGCTCACATCAAATTTCATATCATTTTCATGGGTTGAATTACCACATAAGCATGAAATAGGCAGCTAAGAGTTGGAACATCATTGGGTTCATTCAGGCTACCTTAATCCATGTTCTAAAATATCTAGATATTGAGGATTCTTGATTTTATTATCTGCTTTATCTAGATGTAACATAGAAAAAAACATGTAAAATCACAATAGACTACCACCATCTTGCTTCCTAGGGGAGTGACATGGTTTCTTTCCTAACAGGATGGCCTTTTGTTTAGCAAATTATCTTGAACAGCCAATAAGTGTGGAAGATGAAGCTCTAAGGTCATGAAACTCTGGAGGAAGATCATGAAATGAAGAGACAGTTAAATCGTTCTGCCTGAATGATTTGAAGAAGCAAAAAGGAAGGGTAGTGGAAGAGTTCTGAGCAAAGGAGACAGGGCCAACAACTTGGGAGACGTTGGGCTGCATGTGAGAAGAATTCCATCGGAGAAATGCTGGACAATGAGAAGTTCCTGGGGGCAGCATTAGCTGAAGGAATTTTAGGAACAAATATGTTTAATGCGCTTAACTTAAAAGTTATTTCTGTGTATTGCTCCAGTGTTACAGTCATTTTCTACATGGAAGTGCTTGTGAGAACAGAGTTTTAGGAAATAAAGGGATAAGGGACTGTGTTGATGTTGGCTCTGGGCAACAAGAACAGAACAGTCATGGAGGAGGTGTAAGTTCAATAGGAATAGTTAATTAAAAATACAGATAACCCTAAGAAGGCACATTTCAGATGTGAGCAAAATGTCTTGGAGGGGATATTGGATTTCTTATTAAGATGAGAATAGTGGTTGAAGTTAATTTTATGTAAATCTATAAGGACAGATTGAACTCAGCTGACATCTAGAGTGAATATTTAATTGCTTCAATTCTCTTTTTTACTGGGCTTCCGTAGAAACATCTTGGAAGTCGAGCTCGTGGAACAATTACAAACATGTTCCTATTATTCATATGGTCTTGGGCTTTTTATTGTTTTCACTGAAGAGCCTGAATCCACTATTTTGTGTGGAAAGTAGAATGGCAATATGCCTGTTGGAGTTGGTTTTCCATCCGAATTAACTCATTGGATGTGACCCTTACAAACCATGAAATTGTTTGGAACTAGCTTCCTAAATTTAAAAGGCTTTAATTTTTAATATGGGGCCAGTAATAAAAAAACTAGAGCAATTCAAAACTCACTGTTACAAAAAGCCAAAGAAAAATCCATGCCACGTCCCCAAAGATTTCTTTGAGGTTCCCGACTGGTAGTTAAAGGCACACATTTCTCAACTCAGATAAGATAAAAGCCTACAGAAAAGTAGCCTTGGAACTTCCCATGGACCAGATCTTCTGATACCATCTTTGCTTAATCTTCCATCTGGCAAGCTACAACTTCAGCAGCTAGATCATATATCAGTAAACTTACTTCCTGTATTTTCTTTATTGATCTAGTACACGGCATAGAAATGATACATTTCAAAATTAAAGGAAAGATGGAATTGGCACCTTAACAGCCTTAGAATCATTTCTGCTTTACTAGATTCTGAACTATTTTCTCCCTCGAGTTATTTGAATGTGAGCCGAGGTGTGAACAAGGCAGGAGTGAGAATCAATAATTAAGCCTGTTTTCTTTATACCCACTATACTGGGAAATCCATTTCTTTTTCTCAGCCTGATTATTATTTAGCGTTTATCCAATACCCTCAAGCCAGGTCTCCACACAGTGGAATAAAACTATAGTAAAACAAAACAAAAACACAGATCAGAAAAACCCACTTAGCCTGTCTCCAGTAGGGTATTTTATTGTCTCGTAGTGGCCAAATCCTAGGGGAAGAAGCTGGTAAGAGAGAAGCTATTTTGTTATGTGTTTGCTTGGATGTGAAATGTTACACTCCATCCCATGGGGCCACCATCACGGCTTGACTGCTGGAGAAAAAATGGAACAAGGATCTCTATAGAGATGCTTATTCAATTTCTTTGGTTTACTTTACTCATCAGCAATATCCCTAGAAATGGCAAGTATTTCTACCCTTAGGTTGACTACAGAGCAGGTCATAGAAAATCAGAGAATGATTTTCCTATATTAGTCCAGCACCCTGAACATTGAAAATACTCAACTAAACCTTGTTGACTTGCCATAGAATCAGTTCTGAATGGTGTCGCAACATGCACTAAACGCCAAAGGGAAAATCATGATCTGAGAAAGAAGTGATGCTTGTTTATTCCCTTATGGCAGGCCTATGAGATATTCTGGGAGCTCAAATCTGAGTCTGCTGGTCCCAAGCTGATTGTCCTAATGCATTGTGAGGGAGTTCGTCACAGCTGGAGACAAGCCCCATTTACAACATTCTTCATTATTTCTCCCTGCCACCACCAGTTAACGCGGAGTCAACTCCAACTCATGGCAATCCCATGTGTGTCAGAGTAGAACTGTGACCATAGGATTTTCAATGGCTAATTTTTTGGAAGTAAATCACCAGGCCCTTTCCTCTGAGGTGCCTCTGGGTGGACTTAAACCTCCTCCATTCTTTTGGTTAGCAGCCTGCCAGTTGATCTTTTTTCCTCTAGACTTCTAGTCTCTCTTCTTTCAATTTGTCCTTGACACTAACTCAGAATTCATTTGGAAAACTATGTTCTGAGCATGCTATTCATCTATTTCAAGTCTTTAATGTCTCCCAACGATATTCACAAAAAAGGTCAAACTTTTCATCAGGTCTGTCAGGGCCCTCAGCTTTCACAGTCGCCTTCACTGATGACCTTCAACCCTTTCTCTCACTCAGATATAACAGACTATTTACTCTTCCCCAAACATACCTTGCCCTTTCTGACCTCTGGCTGTAGCTCACAGTTGCCTCTGCCTGGAATCCCCTGCCCTTGCCTCTGACTGTTGTTAACTCAATCACCGCCTTCCCAACAAGGACCTAGATCTTCCAAGTTAGAAATCATCTCTCCCACCTGTAAGAACCTGTAGAATTCTGATATGACTGCAGTTATGATGTGTACCAAAGTCTGCTTTACATTATTTTTATTTTACATAACACTTCAGAGTTCACAAAACTTGCATCTGTCATTTCGTGTACTCTGCCTTCCTCACTCTTCTGTGAATCCCTTTGAGGGTCAGAGATCTTGAATTATTTGCAATTGTATCCTCCAAAGTTTCTAACATACTACTTTGTACGCAGTAGGTATGCAGTCGCTCACTGTTAGTGGAAGTCTTACGTCTTAACTCTTTTGTCTAACCAATCCAAAGTTTCTCTTGGATAAGTCAACACTTAAAATTATGCCACTTCCAAACAATTCTTTCCATTGTATCTCATGCCTAGAAAGACATGATACATACTGGAGTTTTTGTGTATGATGAGGTTTAAACTTCTCACAGTATCAGGACTAACCCATTGGCAATGATTATAGCTACTGAAGAAATTTTTAAAATGGTTGACTGTAAAAGTAATACTAATTACACTCATTTAAATGGACTACATATTATGTAAACCAATAATAATGATTCATAACAGTAATACATGTTCAATTAACTTTGTTATTAATTTTACTTGATATGGTTTTCTTAATTACACTGATAAAATATTCATACGTATGTAATTGTCATAAATTGTTTCAATTTTCACGTAGTTGTCTATTCATAATTTTAAAAGAAATGGATGAAATTCTGCTTAGTATCATCTTCAGTATTGTTGGTTTTACCAGAAGTATCAGTTGCAACCATTAAAGAGATGGTAATGTCACTTTTTAAATTCACATAATGTAAAATTAACTTTTTTTTAATTAACAATCCTATGAATCTTAACGTATACATAGATGTATGTAGTCACCACCATAATCAGGAAGCAAAACAGGTCTATCAATCAAAATGAATTTCCTTGTGCTGTTCTTTTGTAATCCAATCTTCCTGTCACTCTTGGGCCCTAGCAACCACCGATCTAGTTTCAATCTTCTAGTTTTGCCTTTTCCAAAATGTCATAGAAATGGAATCGCCGAGTATGCAACCTTTTGAGACTGGATTCTTTCACTTAGATTCATCACGGTGTTGTGTCCATGAATTGTTCCTTTCTTTCTATTTCTAAATAGTATTCCATTATATGGATGAACCTAAGTTTATTTATTCACCACTAAAGGACATTCGGCTTGTTTCTGGTTTATGGAAGTTATGAATAAGTGGCTGAAGTATTCATGCACAAGTTTGATGTGGACATAAATTTTCATTTTTCTAGGGTAAATACTTAGGAATGCGATTGCTAGTCATATTTTTAACTTTATAAGAAATTGCCAAACTGTTTTCCAGAGTGACCTTACTGTTTTGCATTCCCAGCAGCAAGGCATGAAAGTTCTAATTGCTCTGCATCCTTACCGGCACCTGGCATTGTCAGTTTTTCTTTTTTTAATTAGATCTGCTCTAGTGAGTGTGTATTAGTATCTCATGATGGTTTTAATTTGCATTTCCCTAAGGTTCCTGTGTGATGCAAATGATTTTCACTTAACTGCTAAACTGAAGGTTGGCAGTTCGAATCCACTCAGTGGCATTGCGGAAGAAAGGCCTTCAATCTGCCCCCAGAAAGATTAAACCAAAAAAACCCATCACCATTGAGTCAATTCTGACTCATAGAGGTCCTATAGGACAGAGTAAAACTTCACCATAAGGTTTTCAAGGCTGTAATCTTTATGGAAGCAGACTGCCACATCTTTCTCCTGAGGAGCAGCTGGTGGGTTCAAATCTCCGACCTTTTGGTTAGCAGCTTAACCACTATACAACCAAGGCTTCTTCTTAAATAAAGATTACAGCAAGGAAAATGGTATGGAGTAGTTCTATTTTCTAACACATGGGGCCACCAAGAGTCAGAATCAACTCAAGGACATTTTTTTTTTAAGTCTAATAATGTTGAAAATTTGTTCATGTGCTTATTTGCCATCTGTATATCTTCTTTGTTGAAGTGTCCGTTCAAATCCTTGGCTCTTTTTTTGTTTTTGTAAACTGGAACTAGGTTGTTTGTTTTCTTTTTTTAATTGTGCTTTAGGTGAATGTTTACAGCTCAAGTTAATTTCTCATTCAAAAATGTATACACATATTGTTTTGAGATGTTGGTTGCTTTCTCCGCAATGTGACAGCACACTCCCCGTTTCCATCCTGGGTTCCCTGTGTCCATTGGACCAGTTCCTGTCCCTTCCTGCCTTCTCATCCTGCTTTTGGACAGGAGCTGCCCATTTGGTCACCTCTGTCTGATTAAACAAAGAAGCACACTCCTTACGTGTATTATTTTTTGTTTTATAGTCCTTTCTAGTGTTTGTCTGAGGAGTAGGCTTCGGGGATGGTTTCAGTTCTGGGTTAACGGAGCATCTGGGGGCCATAGTTTTGGGAGTTCCTCCAGTCTCTGTCAGACCTTTAAGTCTGATCTTTTTACTTGGATTTGAATTCTGTTCTATATTTTTCTCCTGCTCTGTTTGGGAGTCTCTGTGGTGTTCCCTGTGAGGGTGGTCATTGGTGGTAGCCGGGCACCATCTAGTTCTTCTGGTCTCAGGCTGGTGGAGTCTCTGGTTCATTTGGTCCTTTAGTCCTTTGGGCTAGTATTTTCCTTGTGTCTTTGGTTTTCTTCATTCTCCTTTGCTCCAAGTGGAATGGGACCAATAGATGTATCTTAGATGGCCACTCACAAGCTTTTAAGACTCCAGACACTACTCACTAAAGTAGGATGTAGGACATTTTCTTTATAAACTATGTTACATCAATTGACCTAGCTCTCCCATGAAACTATGGCCCCCAGGCCTCAGCCCCAGCTACTCTGTCCCTCAAAGTGTTTGGATGAGTTTAGGAAACTTTTTTGCTTTTGCCTTGGTCCAGTTGTGCTGGCTTCCCCTGGATTGTGTGTTGTCCTTCCTTTCACCGAAGTTGACCCTTGACTACTATCTAGTTAGTGATTTTCCCTCCTTCTCCCTCCACACCCTCATAACCATCAAAGAATGCTTTTTTCTGTGTTTAAACCTTCTCTTGAGTTCTTAAAATAGTGGTCTCATACAATATTTGTGCTTTTCTGACTGACTTGTTTTACTCAGCATAATGCCCTCCAGATTCATCCATGCTGTGAGATGTTTCATGGATTCATCATTATTCTCTATCAGTGCGTAATATTCTATTGTGTGTATGCACCATAACTTGTTTATCCATTCATCTGACGATGGCCATTTCAGTTGTTTCAGTCTTTTTGCTATCGTGAATAGTGCTGCAATGAACATGAGTATGCGTAAGTCTATTCATGTGACGGCTCTTATTTCTTTCAATTATTTTCCTAGGAGTAGGATTGCTGGATCATATGGTATTTCCATTTCTAGGTTTTTAAGGAAGCGCCATATAGTTTTCCAGGTGTACCTTTTTATATTCCCACCAGCGGTGCGTAAGAGTTCCAATCTCCCTACAACCTCTCCAACATTTGTTATTTTGTGTTTTTGGATTAGTGCCAGCCTTGTTGGGGTGAGATGGTATCTCATTGTAATTCTGATTTGCATTTCTCTAATGGCTAATGATCGTGAGCATTTCCTCATGTGTCTGTTAGCCACCTGAACGTCTTTGGTGAAGTGTCTGTTCATATCCTTTGCCCATTTTTTAACTGGATTATTTGTTATTTTGTTGTTGAGGTGTTGCGGTATCTTGTAGATTTTAGAGATTAGACCCTTATTGGTTATGTCGTAGCCAAAAATTTTCCCCCAGTCTGTAGGTTCTCTTTTTACTCTTTTGGTGAAGTCTTTTGATGAACATATGTGTTGGATTTTTAGGAGTTCCCAGTTACCTAGTTTCTCTTCTGGTGTCTGTGAATCATTAATTATGGTTTGTATACTACTTATGCCATGTATTAGGGCCCCTAGTGTAGTCTCTACTTTTCCTTCCATGATGTTTATCATTTTAGATTTTATATTTAGGTCTTTGATCCATTTTGAATTAGCTTTTGTATATGATGTGAGATATGTTTCATTTTTCTTACAGATGGATATACAGTTATGCCAGAACCATTTGTTAAAGAGACTGTCTTTTCCCTGTTTAAAGGACTTTGGGCCTTTGTCAAATACCAGCTGCTCATAGGTGAATGAATTTACTTCTGGGTTCTCAATTCTGTTCCATTGGTCTATGTGTCTGTTGTTGTACTAGTTCCAGGCTGTTTTGACTACTGTGGAGGTATAATAGGTTCTAAAATCATGTAGTGTGAGGCCTCCCACTTTGTTCTTCTTTTTCGGTAATACTTTACTTATCCGCGACCTCTTCCCTTTACATATAAAGTTGTTAATTTGTTTCTTCATCTAGTTAAAAAATGCCATTGGAATTTGGATTGGGATTACATTGTATCTGTAGATCGCTTTGGGTAGAACTGACATTTTCACAATGTTGAGTCTTCCTAACCTTGAGTGTGGTATGTTTTCCCACTTATGTAGGTCTCTTAGTTTCTTGCAGAAGTGTTTTGTAGTTTTCTTTGTATAGGTCTTTTATGTCTCTGGTTAGATTTGTTCCTATGTACTTAATCTTCTTGGGGGCTGTTGTAAATGGTATTGATTTGGGGATTTCCTTTTTGAAGTTCTCTTTGTCGACGTAGAGGAATCCAACTGATTTTTGTACATTTATCTTGTATCCTGCTAATTTGCTGAGATCTTCTATTAGTTCTAATAGTTTTCTTGTGGATTCTTTGGGATTTTCTGCGTATAAGAATATATCATCTGTAAATAGGGATACTTTTACTTCTTCCTTACCAATTTGGATGTCTTTATTTCTTTTTCTTGCCTTATTGCTCTGGCTAGGACCTCCAGCACAATGCGGAGTAAGAGTAGTGATCCTTGTCCAGTTCCCATTCTCAAAGGGAATGCTTTCAATATCTCTGCATTTAGAATGATGTTGGCTGTTGGCTTTATATAAATGCATTTTATTACGCTGAGGAATTTCTCTTTTATTCCTATTTTGCTGAGTGTTTTTATCAGGAATAGTTGTTGGACTTTGTCAAATGCCTTTTCTGCATCAACTGATAAGATCACGTGGTTCTTTTGTTATTTATGTGATGGATTACGTTGATTGATTTTCTAATATTGAACCACCCCTGCATACCTGGCATGTATCCCACTTTGTCATGCTGTATTATTTTTTTGATATGCTGTTGAATTGTCTTGGCTAGAATTTTGATGAGGATTTTTGCATCTATGTTCATGAGGGATATTAGACTGTAATTTTCTTTTGTTTTGTGGTGTCTTTGCCTGGCTTTGGTATCAGAGTTATGCTAGTTTGATAGAATGAGTTCAGCAGTATTCCTTCTATTTCTGTGCACTGAAGTACTCTTATTAGTACTGGTGTTAACTCTTCTCTGACAGTTTGGTAGAATTCTCCAGTGAAGCTGTCTTAGCTGGGGCTTTTTTTCTCGTTGGGAGTTTTTTTTTTTTTTTAATTATTTCTTTAATCTCTTCTTTTGTTAAGTGGGTTTATTTAGTTTTCTACCTCTGTTTGTGTTAGTTTAGGTAGGTAGTGTGTTTCTAGAAATTTGTTCATTTTCTGAAGGCTTTCAAATTTGTTCGAGTACAATTTTTCATAGTATTCTGTTATGGTCCTTTTATTTCAGTTGGGTCTGTTGTGATATCATCCATCTTGTTTCTTATTCAGGTTATTTGCTTCCTCTCCTGCTTTTCTTTTGTCAGTTTGGCCAATGGTTTATTGATTTTGTTGATCTTTTCAAAGAACTAACTTTTGGTTTTGTTGATTCTTTCAATTGTTTTTCTATTCTCTATTTCATTGATTTCTGCTCTAAATAATAAATTTCCTTTCTTCTGTTGCCCTGAGTTCCTGGCTTAGGGGGCGTGGCGTTTTTTAAAGCCTGGAGACTGATGTGGGTGCAGAGAGGCCTGAGTTCCCAGCTTCGGGGGCATGGCAGTTGTTGAATACTGTGGGACTGATGTCAAAGCAGAGCAGGGTGGGGGGTGGGTGAGGGGAAGGAAGCACTTCTCCACTGTGAAACTTTTCCAGAGAGAGGGGTTATTTTGCCCCTGCTGGGCAGGTTATAAGCACTTAACTTTCACAAGTCTGGTGTGGCTCCTATTTGGTTCTGAAGGTGCTTGCACATTTGCTGCTGCTTGGCTGCACGTGGTGTGGTGAGGCTCATTTTTGAATGATGCTGCTTGCCTCAGCCCTTGTGTGCTGTGCAGACTCAGCTAGCAGGGCACTGGCATTCTCACGGCCTGTACTTCTCCGCTGCTTTTGAATTATCTTTCCTTCTACTTGCTGCTCAGTCTGATTCTTCAGCTTCATCTTTGATGATTAGGGTTCCTAGATTGTCACATTTAATCAATTCACTTGATTTTTCAGGTGTTTGTTGTAAGAGGGATGACAGGAGGCATCTGACTATTCTGCTATCTTGGCCCTGCCTCATTTTTGTTTTCTTATTGTTGAATTCTGAGAGTTTATTATATATTCTGAATACAAATATTTTGTCACATACTTGATTTACAATATTTTCCTGTCTTCATTCTCTTAACAGTGTCTTTTGCAAGCCAAAATATTTTAATTTTGCTGATGTCCAGTCTACCATTTTAATTATGTATGTATATTTGTGTATCATATTTAATATTTACAAAAATTGTGAAGTGTCTCTCCTATGATTTCTTCCAGAAGTTTTAGTCTACATTTTACATATAAGCCTAGAATCCATTTTAAATTAGTTTTTGTATGAGATGTGAGGTATAGTTATAGGCTCATTTTTTTTTTCTCACACAGATATCCAATTGTTTGAAAACGATTCGTTGATAATACTCTCCTTTACCCATTGAATTGCCTTTGTATCTTTCTCAAAAATTAATCTCATATTTATGAATTCTCTATTGCTCAGTTGATTTGTTTCTACCTTTCTACCAATGCCACACTGTCTTGATTACTGTAGCTGTATAGTAAGTGTTAAAATTAAGTAGTGTTTGCCGTCTAACTTTGTTCTTCTTTTTCAAAATTTTTGTGGTGATTCTAGTTTATTTGTCTTTCCATATGAACTGAAGAGTCCACTTGTCTATATCTACCCTCCCCCAAAAAAAGTGCTGCTGGATTTTTGATTGGGATTGTACTGAATGTATACAGAACAATCTGGAAACGAGAGGCATCTTTACTATGTTAAGTTCTCCAATCTGTGAATATGGCATGGCTTGCTATTTGTTTCTGTCTTCTATCTATTGGATTTCTTATTTTATTGCTTTGTATATTTTTTTCCAATGATTGTTCAGGGGATACAATATTTATACATAATTTTTCACAGCCATCTTAAAATTAATATTTTACCACTTCAAGTGGAATGTAGACTCTTGCCATCATATAGATCCTTTTATTCTCCCTCTTTTATGTTGTAGATAGCAACATAAATCCATAATCTCATCATAAAATGTTATAATTTTTTTATACCATCTGTTTTAGTCATCTAGTGTTGCTATAACAGAAATACCACAGGTGGATGGCTTTAACAAAGAGAAGTTTATTCTCTCACAGTCCAGTAGGCTACAAGTCCAAATTCAAGGCATTAGCTCCAGGGGAAGACTTCCTCTCTCTGTTGGCTCTGGAGAAATTTCCTTGTGATGCATCAGTCTTCCCTTGGTCTGGGAGCATCTCAGCACAGGAACCTCAGGTCCAAAGGACGTGCTCTGCTCCTGGCACTGCTTTCTTGGTGGTATGAGATTCCCCTGTGTCTCTGCTTGCGTCTCTCTTTTATATCTCAAAAGAGATTGGCTTAAGACACTACCAAATTTTGTAAACCCTGTCAGTATAACTGCCAGTAATCCATCTTATTAGATCATAGTGATTGAGTTTACAACACATAAGGAAATCACATTAGATTACAGAATGGTACACAATCATACAATACTGGGAATCATGTCTCTGCCATGTTGACAGATATTTTCTGGGGACACAGTTCAATCCATGACACCATCGTTCATATTTTACAGGACTAAAGAAGATACAATTAATCTATTATATGTATTCAAATATTTAAAATTTCTGTTGCTCTTCTTTCTTTCCCGAAATGCCAGGTCTCCCTTTGGTAACATTTCCCTTCCACTTGTACTTTTGTCTAGCATTTCTTTCAGAGCATGTCTATTGCTGATGGATTCTCTTGGTTTTGCTTCATCTAAGGATGCCTTTATTTCTGAATATAGATATAGAATTACTGCACACATTTGTATTTGATGGGAAAGATGAAATGGCGTGTGCTTATTCTATCTTAACTGGAATGAGAACTTGCCTGTAAAGTAGGTTATGAGATAATCATTACATTCAGGAACCCACTACTAATAGGACTTTGTGTTTTTCAAAACTGGTTTTATAAATTGGTAAATTCCCATAGCAAACAAAATATAAAGAAATTAATTTTCTGGAATGGGTAGTGGAGACATCATATATTCTCAGTGATTTGGTGAGGTGGAAAAAAGCAGAAAAAAGATATTCTGGATGACAGATCAAGAGTAGATGCATAAAGAAACATTAGAAATATACCAGAGGAACTATGCCATCTGATAGCAGATGACTTGGTAGATTTTCCATGACTCAGCCTACCATTTTCTTTTAGTATGCCACCCCACAAGTTTCTGGGAAAGTTCTAATTACCTTACAACGTGGAGGACTCCAGTTGCTTGCAATACAAGCAATGTGTAAGAAACTCTTAAAGTATCAACTTACAGAGAATATGAGGAAACAGCTTCAATGTATTTTCACTTAAGAAGTTCAGTGGAATTAACTAGAGCCCCAGAATCAAGCCTACAAATTCTTAAATTGGTGGTAATGAGTCATGAATGACCTCACTGTTGTAAATATTTTTCAAAAACCCATAAATTACTATGTGCAGTAAGAGACAGAAAACATAGCAGCAAGCCAATGTAAGACCAAGACACCCCAATTCATTAATTATAATAGCTGACTGATTTATTACAGGATGGTAGGCCCTGGAATTTCCCACCCTATTCTTCTGCTTTGGAAGACCTTCCCTCTCCCTCTTTTCTGAGCATCCTTATCTTCTATTTAAGTCATCATCATTAAAAAAAAAAAAAAAAGAGATGAAGACTACTTGAATGAATTTGCAGGTTGGTTATCTATGGTTAGAAAACTGCTTCATAAAAAATGCCATTTCTAGTAAATCCTCCCTAATCAACTCATAACAAGTTTTCAAGATTAAGATTTTCACAGAGAAATGGTGGAAGTTTGTGAGATTAGCACAACTATTAGTATCTGTACAAGGTCCTTGGGTAGAGTTAATGGTTTGTATTTGACTGAGTGGTGGTTTGAATCCACCCAGAAGTCCACCAAAGAAAGGCCTGGAGATTGCTTCTGTAAAGATCACAGCCAAGAGGCGGTTCAAGGTGGTGGCACAGTCAGACACCTCATAGCATCCCTCTTATAACAAAGATCTGAGAAAACAAGTGAATCGGGTATCGATGACAACTTTGGAACCCTGAGCATCAAAGGCAAGGCTGAAGAACTGGACCAAGTACCAAGTGGAAGGAGAGATTGTACAAAAACAGTGGACGAGGAGAATTACAGATCTCCAATGCCCTGCCAACCAAACCTGCACAGTACAGCCATGTTGAGAAAAAGCAAGCTGTGTTCCCAGCTGAAGCCTCCATCACCTGGTGCAGCCAAGCAGAAGTGCCTCTGCACCCATGTCCAGAGCCAGGAAGGAGTGCTCCCCACCTTGTGAAAGTTAAGTGCACTCACCTAACCCACCACACCACTCCCAGCCCCCCATGCCAGAAGTCCACTGACGTGTGGTGCCCCCCCCATCTATATCCCCCACATGGGATCACAGTCTGGTGGCACCCACCACTGCTCCACCCTCTAAACCAGGGGCCAATGAACCAGAGGCACCCACATCTTTGCTCAGCCACAAGTTCTGGGGACAAGTGGATTGGAAGGGCCCACCACTTTGCCCAGTCACCAGGGCTGGGGGCCCATAGAAGAGTGTCACTCGCTTCTCCACTTAGCCACCTATGCTGGGGGCCCATGAACTGGTGTCATCCCCTCTTCCACTGACCAACTGGACTGGGGGCCTGTGATCTGGCAGCACCTGTATCTCTACCCAGCCACCCTCACTGAGAGCCCATGGATGGGTTGTGCCCACTCTTCCACCCACCCATCCATGCTGGGAGCCTGTGGTCTGGCAGCACCCCCTTTCCTTCCCATCCACACATGCTGGGGGCCTGTGGACTGGTGGTGACTGCTCCTATGCCCAGCTACCCTAGCCTGGGCCCACGCACTGGCAACATCCGCTTTTCCACCTGACCACCAGGACTGAGGGCCCAGAGACTGGTAGCATCCCTTTTTCCACCAAGCCAACTAGGCTGGGAGCCAGAGGATCAGTGGCACGTATGCCTATGACCAACCACCTGTACCTTGGTGCACAGCATAGTGGCATAACAGGAGCCCACGAACTTGAGGTACTTGCTCCTATGCCCAGACACCCACACTAGAGGTCTGAAGACCAGTACCATCTCCTACTGCCTCCAGCAACCTGCACCAAGGGCCTGAAAGCAGGCAGCACACCCTCCCCTTTGTTGTGCTCTAGCAGACAGGGGCAAGCCTCCTAGTGGGCTCCTGTGGACTGACAGCATCCTCCAGCTTCATCCCTCACACTGCGTCCCACCCCACAACCAGAGGCTTGTGCTCGCTCTCACAACCCGCACACGGCCCTGCCAGCCAAGGACCATCAGTAAGTTTCCGTTCCACCAGCTGGTGACCAACTAACCAAGCACCCTCACTCTGACCACCCAGTACCTGCAGTTCACACATGCAACACCCAACCCAACAGTGACAATTCTCCCTACACTCATGCCTAGGTGACTGGCCAGACAGACATATCACCTCACCAGCAATGGCAGCTACATCCTCAGCTGTGCCGAAAGACCAGTGAACAAGGACCCGTGCTCACACAACCAGCTGCTGTCCCACTAACCTGAAGACAGGTGGTGAGAGCTCCAGTGTGGCCAGACTAGCTACCAGAGTAGCACGCACGCCCTATCTACTCAGGTATATCAAAACAAAACAAAACAAAATCAAATTAGGACACAGCAAACAAACATACAGTGAATAAATAAACATATAACACCTTATTGCCTTGGAGACAGCAGACAATATCAAATCACATAAAGAAGCAGGACAAGATGGCTCCAGCAAGTGATCAAAATAGAGAATCAGGAAATCTTCCAGGAATTCAAAAGACTAATATATACGGTCCTCCAAGAGATCAAGGAAAACACAGACAAAACCAAGGAAAACAGAGGAAATCAAGGAAAACACAGACAAAGCAATAGAAGAATTCAGGAAAACAATACAAGAACAAAACAACAAAATAAATACTTAGAAACTATACAGAAACAGCAACTAGAAATCCAAACGATTAACAATAAAATTTCAGAAAGAGACAACTCAATAGAAGGACATAGGAACAAAATTGAATCGATGGAAGACAGTGAAATAGAGGACAAATCCCTTGACACCAATTCATTTGAGGAAAAATCAGAAAAAAAGAATAAAGAAAAGTGAAGAAAGCAAAAGAATTCTATGGGATAATATCAAGAGGAAAAATATACAGGTGATCAGAAGTCCAGAAGGGGAGGAGGCAAAAAAAAAAAAAAAAAATTCTCCGAGAGAATTGTCAAAGATTTGCCAGCAGAAAACTTCCCTAATATCATGAAAGATGAGAAAATATTCATCCAGGAAGCTCAATGACCCCCGTACAGGATAGACCTCAAAATAAACTTACCAAAACTTTTCATGATCAAACTTGCCAAAACAAAAGTCAAAAAAAGAATCCTGAGGGCATCTCGGGAAAAACAAAAAGTCAACTACAAAGGGGAACCAATAAGACTAAGCTCTGATTACTTGACAGAAACCATGCAGGCAAGAAGGCAATGGGATGATATATATATAAAACCTTGAAAGAAAGAAACTGGCAACCAAGAATTATGCATTCAGCAAAATTGTCTCTCAAATATAATGGCGAAATTAGGGCATTTTCAGATAAACAGAAATTAAGGGAATTTGTAAAAACCTGACTGAATTTACAAGAAATATTAAGGGAGATCTTCAGACAGAGACCCAACAACATTAAACAACCTCAGATTGTTGTTGTCGTTAGGTGCCGTCGAGTCGATTCTGACTCATAGCGACTCTATGTACAACAGAACGAAACGTTGCCCTGTCCTACACCATTCTCACAATCATTGCTATGTTTGAGCCCATTGTTTCAGCCACTGTGTCAATCCATCTCATTGAGGGTCTTCCTCTTTTTCACTTTACCAAGCATTATGTCCTTCTTCAAGGACTGGTCCCTCCTGATAGCATGTCCAAAGTATGTGAGACGAAGTCTTGCCATCCGTGTTCAAATGAATATTCTGGCTGTACTTCATCCAAGACAGATTTGTTTGTTCTTCAGGCAGTCCTTGGTATGTTCGATATTTGCCAACATAATAATTCAAAGGTGTCAATTCTTCTTCAGTCTTCCTTATTCACTGTCCAGCTTTCACATGCATATGATGCAATTGAAAACCCAATGGCTTGAGTCAGGGGCAGCTTAGTCCTTAAAGTGATGTCTTTGCTTTTTAACACTTTCAAGAGATCTCTTGCAAAAAATTTGCCCAATGCAAGGCATCTTTTGATTTTTTCACTGATGCTTCCATGGCTGTTGATTGTGGATCCAAGTAAAATGAAGTCGTTGACAACCTCATTATTTTCTCCATTTATCATGATATTTCTTATTGGTCCAGTTGTGAGGATTTTTGCTTTCTTTATGTTAAGGTGTAATCCATACTGAAGGCTGTGGGCTTTGATCTTTATCAATAAGTCAATTCCTGGAGCCTCGTTTTTTTGCCAATGCCTGCAGTGTAGCTTGGACCTCTTCCTTCAGTACCATTGGTTCTTGATCATATGCTACCTCCTGAAATGGTTGAACATCAACCAATTTTTTTTGATACAGTAACTCTGTGTATTACTTCCATCTTCTTTCGATGCTTCCTGCGTCACTTAATATTTTCCCTGTAGAATCCTTCAATATTGCAGCTTAAGGCTTGAATTTTTTCTTCACTTCTTTCAGTTTGAGAAATGCCAAGCATGTTCTTCCCTTTTGGTTTTCTATCTCCAAGTCTTTGTACATTTTGTTACAATACTTTACTTTGTCTTCTCGGGATGCCCTTTGAAATCTTTTGTTCAACTCTTTTACTTCATCATTTCTTTCTTTTGCTTTAGCTACTATACATTCAAGAGTAAGTTTCAGTCTCTTCTGACATACATTTTGGTCTTTTCTTTCATTCCTGTCTTTTTAATGACCTCTTGCTTTTTTCGTGTATGATATCCTTGATGTCATTCCACAACTCATCTGGTCTTTGGTCATTAGTGTTCAATGCATCAAATCTGTTCTTGAGATTGTCTCTAAATTTAGGTGATATGTACTCAGGTTTGTACTTTGGATCTCGTGGACTCGTTCTAATTTTTTTCAGCTTCAACTAGAACGCATATGAGCAATTGATGGTCTGTTCCACAGTCAGCCCCTGGCCTTGTACTGACTGATAATGAGTCTTTCCATCATTTCTTTCCACAGATGTAGTCAATTTCATTCCTGTGTATTCCATCTGGTGAGGATATAGTCACCATTTAAAACCAAAAAAAACAAACCTGTTGTTGTCAAGTCGATTCTGACTCATAGCGACCCTTTATGTTGTTGAAAAAAGGTATTTGCAATGAAGAAGTCATTGGTCTTGCAATATTCTAACATGTGATCTCCGATGTCATTTCTATCTCCAAGGCCGTATTTTCAACTACCAATTCTTCTTCTTTGTTTCCGGCTTTCACATTCTAATCACCAGTAATTATCAATGCATCTTGATTGCATCTTTGATCAGTTTCAGAATGCAGAAGTTGGTAAAAATCTTCAATTTCTTTCTCTTTGGCCCTAGTGGTTGGTGGGTAAATTTGAATAATAATAGTATCAAGTGGCCTTCCTTGTAGGCATATGGATATTATCTTATCACTGACAGCATTGTACTTTATGATAGATCTTGAAATGTTCTTTTGGATGATGAATGAGGTGCCATTCTTCTTCAATTTATATTCCTGGAGTAATAGACCATAAGATTGTCTGATTCAAAATGGCCAATACCAGTCCACTTCAGCTCACTAATGCTTAGTATATTGATCTTTATTTGTTCCATTTCATTTTTGACTTCCAATTTTCCTAGATTCATATTTTGTACATTGCAAGTTCCAATTATTAATGGATGTTTGCAGGTGTGCCTTCTCATTTTAAGTTGTACCTCAGCAGTAAATGAAGGTCCCAAAAGCTTTACTCCCTCCATGTCATTAAGATCAACTCTACTGTAGGAGGCAGCTCTTCCCCAGTAGAATTTTGAGTACCTTCCAACTTGAGGGGCTCATCTTCTGGCACCATGTCAGACAATATTTCACTGCTATTCATAAGATTATCTCCAGCCAATCGTTTCATAAGTAGACAGCCAAGTCCTTCTTCCTAGTCTGTCTTAGTCTGGGTGCTCAGCTGAAACCTGTCCACCAACAGTGACCCTGCTGATATTTGAAATACTCTGGTGGCAAAGCTTCCAGTATCACAGCAACACACAAGCCACTACAGTACAACAAACTGACAGACATATAGTGGAAAATGAGATTAGGACACAGGAAAGCAACAGCCAGATAGTAACCCAGATAAAGACTTCTCAAAAATAAAACAGTTAAAAGACTTAAAACAGGGAAACAGAGACATAAATCAGTAAATTGTGACAAAGTCAGAACAAAAAAGGGGGAATAAATGGTGCAAGTTATAGAACGTTTGTATGGAGAGGAACTCAAGGTGATATCAAGAAAAAAAGACTACTTTAAACTTAGGAAGAAAAGGTGAATTTCAATGTGTCTTAGTCATCTTGTGCTTGCTGTAACAGAAACACCACAAGTGGATGGCTTTAACAAAGAGAAATTTATTTGTTCACAGAAAGTAGGCTAAAAGTCCAAATTCAGAGTGTCAGCTCTGGGGGAAGGCTTTCTCTCTCTGTCGGCCTTCTCATCAATCTCCCCCCAGACTAGGGGCTTCTGCACCCAGGGACCTGGGCACAAAGGACATACTCTGCTCCTGGCACTGCTTTCTTGGTGGTATGAGGTCCCCAACTCTCTGCTTAATTCCCTTTTCTTTTATCTCTTGTAAGATAAAAAGTGGTGCAGGTCACACCCCAGGGAAACTCCCTTTATATTAGATCAAGGATGTGACCTTAATAAGGGTGTTACAATCCCATCCTAATCCCCTTTAACATAAAATCACAATCTCAAAATGGAGGACAACCACACAATACTGGCAGTCATGGCCCAGCCAAATTGATACATTTTTGGGGGGACATAATTCAATCTATGACACAAGGTAACTACAAAGAAAGTTAACAAATCTACTCATCAAAATTAAAAAAGAAGAAAAACCTAAAGACTCAGGAAATACAAAATCAACAACAATGAAAGAAATGAAAAAAAAAATCCACAAACAAAAATAACTCAGCACAGAAAATTAAATGGAACAAAGAAACTATCAACACCACATACACACAAAAAAGCACAACAAAATGACAGCGGTAAACTAATACTATCAATAATCACACCGAAAGTGAATGGCTTAAATGCAGTAGTAAAGAGAGAGTGGCCAAAAGGGTTAAAAAAAAAAAAAAGACCCATCAATATGCTGTCTACAAGAGACACAGTTTAGACATAATGACATAAATAAACTAAAACTGAAAGGATAGAAAAAAAATATCAAACAAATAATTATTCAAAAAGAGTAGGAGTGACATTACTAATATCTTATAAATAGACTTTAAGGAAAAATTCACTATAGAAGATAAAGAAAGACATTATATAATGATGATTAAAGGATCAATCCACCAAGAGGACACAACCATAATAAATATATACATGCCTAATGACAGGGCTCCAAAAAACATTAAAAAAAAAAAAACTCTAATGGCATTGAAAAGAGAAACAGTTCCACAATAATAACAGGAGACTTCAACACAATATTTTTGGTGAAGGATAGAACAACCATAAAGTAAACAAAGATACAGAAGATCTAAATGCCACAATCAACGAATTTGATCTCATAGACATATACAGAACACTCCACCCAACAGCAACAAAATATACATTCTTTTCCAACACACACAGATCATTCTCCAGAATAGACCACATTTTAGGCCACAAAGTAATCGTCAATAAAATACAAAACATTGAAATAATACAAAACATTTTCTCTGATCACAATGCTATAAAAGTAGAAGGCAATACCAGGAAGAACAAGGGGGAAAAAAAAATCAAATACATGGAAACTGAATAACACCTTGCTTAAAAACCACTGTGTGATACACAAAAAGTAACAATCTTTGTTGGTTACCAGGGATAGGAGGTGCAGGGGGGAAATACTAAATAGGCAAGAGATAAGTGGTATCTTGGGTGAAGGGTAAGACAGTACACAATACAGGGGAAACCAGCACAACATGTACAAGGAAAGGTCATGGAA
>NW_004444000.1:11288806-11298802 GCF_000243295.1 Trichechus manatus latirostris | reverse complement strand
AAAACAATATGTGTACTACTGTTTCATGAGAAACTATTTGTTCTGTAAGCCTTCACCTGAAGTACATAAAAAAAAAAGTTGAGAAGGGAGAGGTTTGACATGTTGTGGGGTTGTTAACCAATGTCACAAAACAACATGTGTACTGCTGTTTCATGAGAAACGATTTGTTATGTAAACCTTCACCTGATGTACAATAAAAAAAAGAAAGAAAAAACACTGTGTGATAGAAGAAATCAAAGATGAAATTAAAAACCCCTAGAATCAAATGAGAATGAAAACACAACATACCTTTGGGACACAGCAAAAAGAGTGCTCAGAGGTCAACTTATAGCAACAAATGCACACACCAAAAAAGAAGAAAGGACAAAAATCAAAGCATTAACCCTACAATTTGAACAAATAGAGAGCAGCAAACAAAGCCCACAGTCACCATAAGGAAGGAAACAACAAAGATTAGAGCAGAAATAAATGAAACAAGGAATGGAAAAACCATAGAAAGAATCAAGAGGGAGGGAGAAGAGAATTCACTAACTAGTTAGTAGATAAGAACTGTCTTAGGTAAAGGGAAGGACAACACACAATACAGGGGAAGTCAGCACATTTGGACTGAACCAAAAGCTAAGAAGTTTCCTGAACACAACTAAACACTTTGAGGGACAGATTTGCAGGGGCTGTGGCCTGGGACCCATGGTTATGGGGGACATTTAAGTCAATTGGCGTGACAGTTTATTAAGAAATTGTTCTGCATCCAACTTTGGTGAGTGGCATCTGGGGTCTTAAAAGCTGGCAAGTGACTATCTAGGATGCATCAATTTATCCCAACCCACTTGGAGCAAAGGAGAATGGAGAATACCAAAGACACAAGGAAAATATTATCCCAAGAGACAAAAGGGGCCACGTAAACCAGAGACTCCATCAGCCTGAGACCAGAAGAATTAGATAGTGCCCAGCTATGACCAATGACTTCCCTGACAGGGAACACAACAGAGTCCCTGACAGAGCAGGAGAAAAGTGTGGAGCAGAACTCAAATTCACGTAAAAAGACCAGACTTAATTGTCTGACGGAGACTGGAGGAATCCTCATAGCCGTGGCCCCCAGCTGCTCTGTTAACCCAGAACTAAAACCATTCCCAAAGCCCACTCTTTAGACAAAGATTATACTGGACTATAAAACGTAAAATACTACTTGTGAAGAGTGTGCTTCTTAGTTCAAGCAGATACACAAGACAAATGGGTGGCTCCTGTCTGGAGGCAGGATGAGAAGACAGGAATGGACAGGAGCTGGTTGGATGGACACAGGAAAGCCGGGGTGGAAAAGGGGAGTATGCTGTCACTTTACAGGGATTGCAACTAGTGTCACATAACGTGTATAAATTTTTGTATAAGAAATTAACCTGAGCTGTAAACTTTCATCTAAAGCACAATAAAAAAGAAAGAAAGGAAAAAAAAAATCAACAAGAGCAGAAGTTGGTTCTTTGAAAGGGTCAATAAAATTGACAAACCACTGACCAAAGTGACAACAGAAAAGCAGGAGAAGAAGCAAATAACCGGAATAGGAAATGAGATGGGTGACTTTACAACAGAACCAATTGAAATAAAAAGAATCATAACAGAATACTATGAAAAATTATACTCCAATAAATTTGAGAACCTAGAGGAAATGAAGAAATTTCTAGAAACACACTACCTACCTAAATTAACACGGACTGAGGTAGAAAAACAGAACAAACCCATAACAAAGAAGAGATTGAAGAGGTTAAAAAAAAAAAAAAACACCTAACAACAGCAATAACAGAAAAACCCTGGCGTTAACAGCTTCACTGGAGAAGTCTACCAAACATTTAAAGAAAAGAGCACAGCAATACTACCCAAAGTATTTCAGAGCACAGAAAAGGAAGGAATACCTCCAAATTCATTCTACGAAGCCAGCATAACCCTGATACCAAAGCCAGACAGAAACACCAAAAAAAGAAGGAAAGAAAGAACATTACAGACTAATATCCATCATGAATATAGAGGTAAAAATTCTCAACAAAATTCTAACCAATAGAATTGAACAGCATATCAAAAAAAAAAAAAATCATGACCAAGTGAGATTCATACAATGTATGCAGTGATGTTTCAACATTAGAAAGTCAATCAACATAATCCACCACATAAATAACAGCTGAAAAGAATCACTTGATCATCTCAATTGACACAGAAAACCCATGTGATAAAGTCCAACAACTGTTCCTGATAAAAACTCTCAACAAAATAGGAATAAAAGGGAAATTCCTCAACATAATAAAGAATAAAGGGCATTTCTACAAAACCAACAACCAACATTGTTCTCAATGGAGAGAGGCTGAAAGTATTCCCCTCGAGAACAGGAACTATACATGGATGCCCTTTATCAACAATCTTGTTCAACATTGTACTGGAAGTCCTAGCTAGAGCAATAAAAGGAAATCAAGGGCATTAAAATTGGTAAAGAAAAAGTAAAACTATCCCTATTCACAGATGATATAATTTTATATGTAGAAAACCCCAAAGACTCCACAAAAAAGTTATTGGAACTAATAGAGGAATTCAAGAAAGTAGCAGGATACAAGATCTACGTTACAAAAGTCAGCCAGATTCCTCTACACCAACAAAGAAAACTTAAAAAACACTTCAAAAAGGAAATCAGGAAAACAATACCATTTACCATGGCTCCCAGAAAGATAAAATACTTAGGAAAAAAATCTAGCCAGGGATGTAAAAAACAAAGAAAATTACAAAACACTACTGCAAGAAATGAAAAGAGACCTACATAAATGGAAAAGCATACCATGCTCATGGATAAGAAGACTTAACATTGTGAAAACGTCAGTACTACCCAAAGTGATCTATAGATAAAATACAATTTTGATCCACATTCTAACAGCATTCTTTAATGAGGTGGAAAAACTAATCACCAACTTTATATGGATAGGAAAAAGACCCTGGATAAGTAAAGGAATATTGAAGAAAAACAACAAAGTAAGAGGCCTCACACTACCCGATTTCAGCCATGGTAGTCAAAACACCCTGGTACTGGTATGACAACAGACCCATAGATCAATGGAATAGAATTAAGAACGCAGACACAAATTCATCAACCTATGGACAGCTGATCTTTGACAATGGGCCGAATTTCATTAAATGGTGAAGAGACAGTCTCTTTAACAAATGGTACTGACAAAATTGGATGTCTAGCTGTAGAAAAATACCTCACATCATACACAAAAACTAACTCAAAATGGATCAAAGCCATAAATAGAAAACAGGAAACTATAAAAGTTATGGAAGAAAAAATAGGGACAACACTAGGGGCCCTAATATATGGCATAAATATAGCACACCAAACATAACTAAAAATCTACCAACAGCAGATGATGAACGAGATAAATGGGACCTCCTAAAGATTAAACACTTATACTCATCAAAAGACTTCTCCAAAAGAGTGAAAAGAGAACTTACAAACTGGGAAAAAAAAGATTGGCTATGATATATTCGACAAGGATCTAATCTCTAAAATCATAGAAACTTCAACACTTCAACAACAAATAGATAAATAATCCAATTAAAAAAATGGGCAAAAGATATGAACAGACACTTCATGAAAGAAGACATTCTAGGAGGCTAACAAACACATGAGGAAATGCTCACAATCGTTAGCCATTAGAGAGATGTAAATCAATGGCTCATCTCAACAATAATGACAACAATCAAAAACACAGAAAGTAAAAATGTTGGTGAAGTTGTGAGGAGAGTGTAACTCTTATACACTGCTGGTGGAAATGTAAAATGGTATGACCACTCTGGAAAACTGTATGGTGCTTCCTTAAAAAGGTAGAAATAGAAATACCATACGATTAAGAAACATTACTCTTAGGTATATACCATAAAAAATAAGAGCTACAACACAAATAGACATGTCACATCCATTATGATCATTAAGATTGTGTGTCAACTTCGCTGGGCCATGGTTCTCAGTGGTTTGGCAGTTACGATATAGTTTGGCAGTCATATAATGATATTCTCACCTCCATAATGAGATCTGATATAATGTGATCACTTCCATGATGGGATCTTCTGTGAGCAGCCAATCAGTTGCCAGGAAGTTTCCTTGTGGGTATGGCCTGTATCCAATATATGTGAACTTACTGGCAAGGCTCACTCATTTTTACTCTGCTCCAGATCCTGCATTCGGCTCGTCAGCACTTGACCTCCAGCCCTTAGGACTTGGGCCAGCAACCTGCTGTCTTATCTGACGATCTTGGATTTGTCAGACCCTGCGCTGAAGTCATTGGTGAAAAACAAGGCTCCAGGAATTGACGGAATATCAATTGAGATGTTTCAACAAACAGATGCAGTGCTGCAAGTGCTCACTAGTCTATGCCAAGAAAGTTGGAAGACAACTACCTGCCCAACCAACTGGAAGAGTTCCATATTTATGCCTATTCCCAAGAAAGGTGACCAATCAAGTGCAAAAATTATCGAACAATGTCATTAATATCACACGCTAATAAAATTTTGCTAAAGATCATTCAAAAGTGGCTGTAGCAGTATATCAACAGGGAACTGCCAGAAATTCAGGCCTGATTCAGAAGAGGACGTGGAACCAGAGATATCATTGCTGATGTCAGATGGATTCTGGCTGAAAGCAGAAAATACCGGAAAGATGTTTACCGGTGTTTTATTGACTATGCAAAGGCATTCTACTGTGTGGATCATAACAAATTATGGATGATATTGCAAAGAATAGGAATTCCAGAACACTTAATTGGGCTCATGAGGAACCTGTACATAGATCAAGAGGCAGTTTTTCCAACAGAACAAAGGGATACTGTCTGGTTTAAAGTCAGGAAAGGTGTGTGTTAGGGTTGTATCTTTTCACCATACCTATTCAATCTGTATGCTGAGCAAATAACCCGAGAAGATGGACTACATGAAGAAGAATGGGACATCAGGATTGAAGGAAGACTCATTAACAACCTGCATTATGCAGATTACAGAACCTTGCGTGCTGCAAGTGAAGAGGACTTGAAGCATTTACTGATGAAGATCAAAGACCAAGGCCTTCAGTATGGATTACACGTCAACATAAAGAAAACCAAAATCCTCACAACTGGACCAATATGCAACATCAGGATACATGGAGAAAAGATTGAAGTTGTCAAGGATTTCATTTTCCTTCGATCCACAATCAACACCCATGGAAGCAACAGTCAAGCTATCAAAAGATGCATTGCACTGGGCAAATCTGCTGCAAGAGACCCCTTTAAAGTGTTAAAAGCAAAGATGTCACCTGAAAGACTAAGGTGCGCCTTACCCAAGCCATGGTATTTTCAATCACATCATATGCATGCAAAAGCTAGACAATGAATAAGGAAGACCAAATAAGATTTGATGCCTTTGAATTGTGGTGCTGGTGAAGAACATTGAATATACCATGGACTGCCAAAAGAATGAACAAATTTACCTTGGAAGAAGTATGACAGAATGCTCCTTAGAAGGAAGGATGGTGAGAGTGCCTCTTACATAGTTTGGACATGTTGTCAGGAGGGATCAGTTCCTGGAGAAGGACATCATGCTTGGTAAAGTAGAGGGTCAGTGAAAAAGAAAGACCCTCAAAGAGATAGATTGACACAGTGGCTGCAACAATGAGCTCAAGCATAACAACAGTTGTGAGGATGATGCAGGACAGGGCAGTGTTTTGTTCTATGGTATCTAGGCTCACTACGAGTAGGAATCGACTGGACGACACCTAATAACAACAACAACAAGCAGGTAAGTGAGTCAGGAGAAGCCTCCAGCCTGATGCGTGATGCGTGATGCCTGACCCATAGAATTGGGACTTGCCAGCCTCTACAACCTCGTGAGGCATTTCCTTGAGATAAATATCTCTCTCTCTTTCTCGACCTATTTATATATACACTTTACTGGTTTTGCTTCTCTAGAGAACCTAGCCTAAGATATCCATGTTCATTGCAGCATTATTCACAACCCCAGAAAGATGGAAACAACCTAAATGCCCATCAATGGATGAATGGATTAAAAAAACTGTGGTAGATACACACGATGGAATACTACCCAACAGTAAAGAATAATGACAAATCCACAGTACATGTCATAACATGGATGAATTTGGAGGACTTTATGCTGAGTGAAATAGGTCAATCACAGAGGGACAAATAGTGTATGAGACCACTATTATAAAAAAAGAAAAAATACACACACGAAAAATAAAAAAATTTATTGTTTCCAGGGATTAGAGGGAGAAGGAGAGAAAATTACAAACTAGACAGAAGACACATGTTAATACTGGTGAAGGGAAAGGCAATACATAATATGGGAAAAGTCAGCACAACATGACCAAGGTAAAGGAAGACACTGAAAAGAACGCAAAAATAATGGGCAGCTACGGTAATTACTATAACATAGACAATCCTGCAAAAATAGTATCAACAAACAAGAATTACAAATGGATACATAGGAAGATAGGTACACTAAAGAGGTGTGGGAGGGTGTAAGGGAGAACACCCACCTGCAAATATAGGTTTGTTTGTGGATATTTCTACACACATAGCTGTGGGTACTGCATGTATATTAATATAGACAATAAATCACACAAGGGGCACAGTCAAGGAAACTTCTTAGACATAACAAAACACCTCCTGGGATGAAGTTCCTAGGCTCAAAGGCAAAGGACCATAGACACAAGGGACATCTATTTCAACTGGCACAACATAAAGACAATGTTCTGCATCCTACTTTGTTAAGTAGTGTCTGGGATCTTCAAAGCTTTCAAGTGGCCATCTAAGATACAACTGTCGATATTTTCCTGTCTGGAGCAAAGGAGAGTGAAGTAAACCAAAAACTCAAGTAAGAAATTATTTCAGAGGACTAATGGACCACATGAAACACAGCCTATACTACCCCAAGACCGGAAGAACTAGACAGTGCCCGGCTACCACTACTGACCATTGTGACTGGGATCAAAACAGAGGTTCCCAGACAGAGTGGGAGAAAATACAGAACAAAAGCAAATTCACAAAAAAGACCAGACTTACTGGTCCGACAGACTAGAGGAGCCCCCAAGACTATGGCTCTAAGACTCCCTTCTGACCTGGAACTGAAGCCATTCCCAGAGACCACCTTTCAGCCAAATAATAGACAGGCTCATAAAATAAACAATAACACCCAAGAGGAATGTGTTCCTTAGAACAATCAATTACACAGGATCAAAAGGAAAACATCTGCCCAAAAGCAAAGATGAGAAAGCAGGAAGGGGTAGAAAATTCAGACAAAAGAAAGGGGGAACCCAGGGTGGAAATAGGGAGAGTGCTGACATTTTGTGGGAAATGCATCCAATGTCATGGAACAGTTCATCTACAACCATCAAATAGGAAATTAATTTGCTCTGTAAACTTTTACCTAAAGTACAATTAAAAAAAAAATAAAAGAATTACAGTCAAGAAATCCCTATGGGGCAGTGTGATGGTTAAGATTGTATGTCAACTTGCCTGGGCCATGATTCTCAGTGTTTTAATGTGATCACCCCCATGATTGAATATACTGTGAGTAGCCAATCAGATGAAAGGGAGTCTCCTTGGGGGTGTGGCCTGCATCTGAATATAAGCAGACATTCTGGCTCTTTGCTCACTCTGGATACTGCAGAAGCCTCCTGCTGTCTCACCTCCAGTTCTTGGGACTTGAACTGTCAGCTCTTCTGCCGAACTTGGGATTCGTTAATCTTTACAGCCTGTGAATGGAGCTCTGCTCTCTGACCTGCTGATCTTGGATTTGCCAGCCCCTGCAGCTACATGAATCAGGAGAAACCTTGTGGTCTTGCCTGGCAATCTTAAAATTCGTCAAGCTTCACTGCCTGTGAGCAAGAGCCTTTCTTTCTGAGCTGCCAATCTTGGGCTCGCCAGCTTCTGTCGCTGCGTGACTTGGGAGATGCCTCTACCCTAATCCACGGACTTGGGACGTTCTAGCATCTACAATTGCATGAGCTGTTTCCTTGATATAAATCTCTCTATATATATATTTATATACTTTACTGGTTTTGCTTCTCTGGAGAACCCAGCCTAAGACATTTGGTAACAGGAGTGGTTCTAGAGAAACAAAATTGTAAGGATGAGTTTTCTAAATTGGTTCTCAAGTCTGGTTAGTTTTAAAGATGTTGATGCTCTGTTTCCAGTAGTAAAGAGGGCACTGCTAGTCCATGGAGTGAGGTGGCTATACAAATATGCAAAATATCACTACCAGTAGATCAGGTATTGGTGAAAGGTGAGGCTCAGGGTGAACACGTGTGATATCTTTCTACAGCTTTGTCAGAATGGGAAGTATAAGGAAGTTGGTTGATTTGTCCTACTTTCGCTAGACAAACTGGTGAAAGAAAGAGATGTGCTCAGGGATTCAGAGTCAAAGCTCAAATGCCACATACATGACTGCAAAGCTTCCACTTGTGCTTTGAAAGAAAGCCTTATTTTTTGTTGAAACAGAACTGAAATTGCCGAAAACCAAACCCAGAATTTTATTCTAAGAGTGGCTGAATTACAACGCCAGCTCAATTGCAAATCTTAAGAGGTGTCTGAAGCTAAAGTAAGGGCATTGATTGGGAAGAAATGGGATCCTGAAACTTGGGATGGGGACATATGGACAGATAATCAGGAAGATGGGGACACTGAGCCCATAAATTCCATTGAATCACTCCTGCCAGCAGAACCAGTCACATCTGAAGAGATTACTTCATGTTTATCTGCTAAACCACCCTGCCCAGAAAAACCATTAGCCCCTCCACTCCCATCTGAGGAGATTAGCCTTAGCCGAGCTGCCTCTGAAGAGCCCTTGCTTGAGTCATTGCCTGGGGCATCACCTGAGGCAGATGCTTTACAAGACAATGCTGAATGTTCTCAAAACAATTCCACACTACCGATTCTGGCTTCTAGACCTATAACTAGGCTTAAGTCCCAATGAGCCCCAAAAGGTGAAGTACAAAGTGTGACCCAGGAGGAGGTACTTTACACTCCAGAAGAACTACCTGACTTTTCTAATATGTACAAACAGAAATCTGGGGAATATGTGTGGGAACGGCTATTAAGGGTGTGGGATAATGGCACAAGGAACATAAAGATGGATCAGTATGAGTTTATTGATATGGGTCCACTGAGCACAGACTGTTCATTCAGTGTTTCAGCTTGAGAAGTTAGGAAAGGATCTAATAGTTTATTTCGTTGGGTTGCTGAAGCACAGATTATGAGGTGGCCTACACTAAATCAAGTTGAAGTACCAGACCTGCCTTGGTATACGGTAGAAGAATGTATCCAAAAGCTTAGGGAAATTGACATGCTAGAGTGGATTTATCAAGTTAGACCCACAGACCCACACGTGGAGTGCCCCGAGGACACACCTTTTACCACAACTGTGAGGAACAAATTTGTGAAGGGAGTTCCAGTATCCTTGAAGACTGCTGTGATTGCTATTTTATGTAAGTCAGATTTGACAGTGGGAACTGCCCTAACTGAATAAAGATGACTAACTACAATGGGGCTGATTGGACCCTGTGGGAGAAGGGGCCAAGTGACTGAACTCAATCGACAAAGACAAGGTGAGCGTGGTTACAGTAATGGACAGAGGAGTCAAAGCAGTAATCAGAATAGTCTGACTTGTATGGATTTATGGCGTAGGCTACTTAGTCATGGTGTCCCTAGGAGTAAAATAGATAACAAATCTACTAAATATTTACTTGGTCTATACAAACGGATGAATTCTAGGTCAGGTAAACAGCAGTCTAACTCAAATCACCAGCATAGAGTCGCGGTCCCTCAATCAGTTCCCAGATTTGAGCAAGTTTAAAGACCTAAAACCCTTTGAATGAAGGGGAGGCTGGGTCCCTTTGAGGAAGTACTCCAATACACTGCCAAAATGTTTTTTTTTTTTTTTTTTTTTTGTGCTTTAGGTGAAGGTTTACAGAACAAATAG
>NW_004444000.1:11284992-11286959 GCF_000243295.1 Trichechus manatus latirostris | reverse complement strand
AGGTTCTCTTTTTACTGTTTTGGAGAAGTATTTTGATGAGTATAAGTGTTTAATGTTTAGAAGACCCCATTAGTTTAGCTTATTATCTGAAGTTTGTATGTTGTTAGTTAGGGTTTGTATCCTGTTAATGCTGTGCATTAGGGTCTCTAGCGTTGATCCTATTTTTTCTTCTAAGAACTTTATAGTTTTTGGCTTTATATTTAGGTCTTTCATCCATTTTGAATTAGTTTTTGTATATGGTGTGAGGTATGGGACCTGTTTCATCCTTTTGCAGATGGACATCAAGTTTTGCCAGCATCATTTGTTAAAAAGACTTTCTTTTCTGCATTTGATGGACTTTGGGCCCTTGTCAAAGATCAGGTGACTGTGGGTAGATGGATTTACATCTAAGTTCTCAATTCTGTTTCATTGGTCAATGTATCTGTTGTTGTACCAGTACCAGGCTGTTTTGACTACCATAGCTGCATAGGAGTTTCTGAGGTCAGGTAGGGCGACTCCTCCTACTTTATTCTTCTTCTTCAATAGAGCTTTACTTATCCGGGGCTTCTTCCCTTTCCATATAAAAGTTAATGATTAGTTCTTCTGTGTCTTTAAAGATTGTTGTTGGTGTTTGGATCAGGATTGCACTGTATTTGTAAATTTCTTTGCGTAGAATTGTCATTTTCACCATGTTGAGTCTACCTATTCATGAACATGGTATGTTTTTTCATTTATGTAGATCCCTTTGGGTTTCTTGCAGGAGTGTTTTGTAGTTTTCTTTGTATAGGCCTTTTTACATCCCTGGTTAGATTTCTTCCTAACTATTTTAATTTTGGGGGGCTATTATGAATGGTGTTGTTTTCCTGATTTCCTTTTCATTGTTGTCTTAATTTGTGTATAAGAATCCAACTGATTTTTGTATGTTTATCTTGCATCCTGCTACTTTGCTGAATCTTTCTATTAGTTCCAGTAGATTTTTCGTGGAGTCTTTAGGGTTTTCTATGTATAGTATCATATCATCTGCAAACAGAGACAGTTTAACTTCTTCATTATTAATTTGGATGCCCTTTATTTCTTTCTTATTTTTTCTTTTTTGCCTTGTTGCTCTAGCTAGGACTTTCTGTGCAATGTTAAATAGGAGTGGAGATAAAGTGCATCCTTGTCTCATTCCTGTTCTCAAGGGGAATGTTTTCAGCCATTCCATTAAGAATGATGTTGGCTGTTGGTTTTGCATAGATGCCCTGTATTATGTTGAGAAATTTCCCTTCTATACTTATTTTATCAAGAGTTTTTGTCAGGAATGGGTGTTGGACTTTGTCAAATGCCTTTACTGCGTCAGTTGAGATGATCATGCGATTATTTTCTTTCCTTTTATGTGGTAGATTATGTTGATTGATTTTCTAATGTTGAACCATCCTTTCATACCTGGTATGAATCCTACTTGGTCATGGTATTTTTTTTTAATATGATGCTGAATTCTACTGGCTAGAATTTTGTTGAGAATTTTTGCATCTGTATTTATGAGAGATATTGGTCTGTAATTTTCTTTTTTTGTGGCATCTTTGCCTGTTTTGGTATCAGGGTTATGCTGGCTTCGTAAAACGAATTCAGAAGTATCCCTTCCTTTTCTATGTTTGGAAATAGTTTGAGTAGTACTGGTATAAGCTCTTCTCTGAATATTTGGAAGAATTCTCCAGTGAAGGCTTCTGGGCCAAGGCTTTTTTTCTTGGGAGTCTTTTTTTTTTTTTTTTTTTACCTTTTCAATCTCTTCTCTTGTTATGGGTCTTTTCACACGTTCAACATCACTTTGTTGTAGTTTGGGTAGTGTGTTTCTAGAAATTTATCCATTTCCTCTAAGTTTTCAAATTTGTTGGAGTATAGTTTTTCATAATCTTCTGTTATGATGTTTTTATTTCAGTTGGGTCTGTTGTAATGTCACCCATTTCATTTCTTATTTGGGCTATTTGCATCTTCTCCTGTTTTTCTTT
>NW_004444000.1:11271977-11283844 GCF_000243295.1 Trichechus manatus latirostris | reverse complement strand
CATTCAGTGTAATTATTGGTAGGTGTGAGTTTATTGCTGTCATTTTGTGATGCTTTTTTTTGTTTTGTTTTGCTGACGTTTTCTTTGTTCCTCTTGCTCTCCTGTGCTGAATTCCTTTTGTCTGTGGATTTTTTCCATATCTTTTCTTTTTGTACGTTTTTGTTTTTACTGAGACTTTATGTTTTTCTTCTTTATTTTAAAGAGTAGATTTGTTAACTTGCTTTGTAGTTACCTTGAAATTTACCCTTATCTTCTTATGTTTGAACCAGTCTATTATTACTTGGTATTGCCTTGCCTTCCTCTCCATTAGAAGGTTCTATACCTACATTGTTTATTCCCTCTTTTATTGTTCTGATGTTTTTGCCATTTACAGATTGACCTCTCTGGTTCCCTGTTGTAATTCTTTTGGTTTTGGATAGTCCTTAAGAGTTCATTTCCTAGGTTCGTATCTGGCTAGTTCAATCCTGTGTCGTAGATTCAACCTGTGGTCTGATGTTGTTTGTTCTCAGATAGAAGGATTCCCTTTAAGTCTTGTAAGTTTGGTTTGGTTTTTACATATACCTTAATTTCTTTTTATCTGGAAATGACCTAATTTCACCATCATATTTGAACAAGAGTTTTGCAGGATATATTATTCTTGCCTGGCAATTTTTTTCTTTCAATGTTTTATATATGTCATCTCATTGCCTTCTTGCCTGAATGGTTTTTGCCAAATAATCTAAGCTTAGTCTTATTGTTTCTCCTCCATATGTGACTTTTTGTTTTTCTCAAACTGTTCTTAGGATTCTTTGTCTTTGGTTTTAGCGAGTGTGATTATGATATGCCTTGGTGATTTTCTTTTGGGGTTTATCCTATATGGGTTTTGTTGAGCTTCTTTAATGGTCAGCTTTTCATCTTTCATGATATTGGGGAAGTTTTCTGTCAGAAATTATTCAATGATCCTCTCTGTGTTTTCTGTTTTCTCCTCCTTTTCTGGAACTCCAATCACGTGCAGATTTTTGCTTTTGATTGTATCCCACATAATTCTCAGGGTTTCTTCATTCTTTTTTTCTGATTTTTCCTCAAAGTTATATCCAAGTTTTTGTCTTTACTTTTGCCGATCCTGTCTTCCATCATTTCATACCTGCTCCTCAGCCCTTCTATGACGCTTTCCATTTCTGAAATCTTGTTGCTTATCTTTTGGATTTCTAATTGTTTATGTATGATTTCTAGTTGTGAATTTATTTTCATCATTTTGTTCCTGTGTTATTTTCTTGAATTCTTCCATTTTTTTTGTGTGTATTTTCCATGATTTTTTTCTGCCTTTTCTGTGAATTTGTCTGTTTTTTCCTCATTTTTGTCTGCTTTTTGCTTCAACTCTTGGATATTTCTGAATATTAGAGATTTGAATTATCAGGTAGTCCTGGTGCCTTTTCTTCTACTGGCAAGTCATCTAGTGTTTTATTTTGGACATCTACTGGAAGCATCCTGTCCTGTTTTTGTATATGTTTTGATATTTTCTGCTGTCTTCAGGGCATTCTGTAGTTAATTTCTTCATTTATTGTTGGTAGATTTGTTTGTTTTGTCCTGCTTTTTTGTTTTATTTGGTTATGTCTGAGCAGATAGGCTATGCGTTTTTTGTTGTTTGTTCATCTGTGGGCATGATACTTTTCACCTCCTTATCCAATGGGCAGAGTCAGTCACTGAGGTATGGTACAGCAGGGCAGGTCAAGCTGAAGGGGAATTGCTGAGATGGGTTGTTTGTGGTATGTACTAGGGCCGACAGGGTGGGCTGAGAATCAGTCCAGGGCAGGTTCCAGTAGGCCATGCCTTTGCTGCTTGGGGGTGTGATGTTCAGCACACAGTGCATGTAGGCCAGAAGGAGTGAGATTGTGATGTGTGGAGCTAATATAGGAAAGAGGAGAGAGGAACAGGAGCCAAAAACATACATACAAACAAACAAAAAAAAGAGTGCTATGGGAGCTTCCTATTGGAATGGAGAGATGAGAGACTGAGAAACGGAGAAAAACAAAAATGAAAAAAATAAAAAGTGTAAAAGAAAAATTAATAAATCGAGAAACTGGAAATGAAGAAAGCCAAAAAGGGCAAAAGAAAGAGAAGAAAACAAAACAAAGCATCAAAAAAACCCCAAAAACCTGAAAACCAAAAAAGAAAGAGAAAAGAAATGCCCCTAGGGATGTCACTGTGCGTTTGCACAGAGTAAGGGAGTATCTCCCAAGCCGTGTGGCACTGCCCAGCTAGAAGGGTCTCCCAAGCTGAGAAAAGAAAAAGAAAACAATCAAACAAACAAATAAAAACAGAACAAATCAGAACAAACAAACAAATAAACAAACAAAAAAAAAGCCCTTGGAGTCCCACCAGCATGGCGGCATGGGCCTGGAAGCAGTTCCACAGTCAAGCGGTGCTTCACAGCACCCCAGGAAGAAGCAAAGATGTCCACGGAGCCAGGTATTTGAGAGAAAGGATGGGGAGGTGAAGAGAGGTAAGGAAGAAATCTAATGAAGCAGAAAAAAACAACACCAGCAGCAAACAAATGTCACTCAGGGAGCCAGCCAGAGAGGGCGGGTGGAATCCAAGCAATACTGGGGTGAAGCCCGTGCTTCCTGGCCAAGAAATTGTGGCCAGTGGAAGCAGAGGAGGCCCACTGGGGGTGAAGAAAGGTGGGGGGGTGTAAAAGCATATTTCGTTGGTTACCGGTTGTTCTGTCTCTGGCTGGAAGCTCTGTGAAGATACTTTCTTGTACCCGCTGTTTGCTGACCTCCGATAGGAGTCCAAGATAGTGGATCTGTGCTGTAGTAGCTGATAGGGGACCTCTGCATATATCTCTTCTCACTCTCTGTTCTTGGTCAGTTTCTTATTCCATTTGGTGCTTGGCTGAGTTCTTTATCTCTTCATTTGATGCTTAGGGTTTCAGGACTGATGTGTGATTCTGTTTGACTAAGTTCTCAGGTCTTTGCTGTGGAGGGACGGTGTGGTGCTTCTGACTATAGCGCCACGTTGCTCGGAAGTCTCCACTGCCAAAAATTTTTACTGTTAATCCTTCTCCCAGCCTTCCCCAAAGAGATCTACGGCCTTTTACAAGAGTGACTGTTCACTGTGGAGAAGGAAAAAATCAGACTTTTTGGGAATTACTGGATACTGGCTCTGAACTGACACTAATTCCAGGAGACCCAAAACGTCACTGTGGCCCACCAGTCAGAGTGAGGACATATGGAGGTCAGGTTATTAATGGAGTCTTGGCTCATGTTCATATCACAGTAGGTCCAGTGGGTCCCCGAACCCATTCTGTAGTGATTTCCCCAGTTCCAGAATGCATAATTCGAATAGATATACTCAACAACTGGCAGAAACCCCCACATTGGATCCCTGACAAATAGAGTAAGGGCTATTATGGCAGGAAAAGCCAAGTGGAAGCCATTAGAACTGCCCCTACCTAGAAAATAGTAAACCAAAAGCAATACTGCATTCCTGGAGGGATTGCAGAGATTACTGTCACCATCAAGGACTTGAAGGATGCAGAGGTGGTGATTGCCACCACATCCCCATTCAACTCGCCTATTGGTGTGTGCAAAAAACAGACGGATCTTGGAAAATGAAAGCAGATTTTCAAAAACTTAACCAGGTGGTGACTTCAATTGCAGCTGCTGTTCCAGATGTAGTTTCATTGCTTGAGCATATTAATACATCTCCTGGTACCTGGTATGCAGCTATTGATCTGGCTAATGCCTTTTTCTCCATACTTATTTTAAAGGACCACCAGAAGCAGTTTGCCTTCAGCTGGCAAGGCCAGCAATACACCTTCACTTGCCTACCTCAGGGCTACATCAACTCTCCAGTACTATGTCATAATTTAGTCTGCAGGGACCTTGATCATCTTTCCCTTCCACAAGATGTCACACTGGTCCATTACATTGATGACATTGTGCTGATCGGACCTAGTAAGGAATAAGTTTCAATGACACTGGACTTATTGGTAAAACATTTGCGTGCTAGAGGGTGGGAAATTAATCCCACAAAAATTCAGGCACTTTCCACTGCAGTGAAATTTCTAAGGTTCCAGTGGTGTGGGGCATGCTGAGACATTCCTTCTAAAGTGAAGGATAAGTTATTGCATCTTGCTGCTCCCACAACTAAAAAGGAGGCACAATCTTTGGATTTTGGAGGCAACATATTCCTCATTTGGGTGTGTTACTCCAGCCTATTTATCAAGTGACTTGAAAAGCTGCTAGTTTTGAGTGGGGACCAGAACAAGAGAAGGCTCTGCAACAGGTTCAGGCTGCCATGCAAGCCGCTCTGCCACTTGGACCATCTGATCTATCTGATCCAATGGTGCTTGAAGTGTCCATGGCAGATAGAGATGCTTTTTGGAGACTTTGGCAGGCCCCTATTGGTGAATCACAGCGCAGACCCTTAGGATTTTGGAGGAAAGCTCTGCTATCCTCTGCAGATAACTACTTTGCTTTTGAGAAACAGCTTTAGGCTTGTTAACGGGCCTTAGTAGAGACTGAGTGCTTAACCATGGGACACCAAGTCACCATGCGGCCTGAGCTGTCCATCATGAACTGGGTGTTGTCTGACACACAGGATCATAAAGTTGGACTTGCACAGCAGTATTCACTCATTAAATGGAAATGGTGTATTTGAGATCAGGACCTGAAGGCACAAGTTGCATGAGGCAGTGGCCCAAATGCCCATGGTCTCCACTCCTGTCACATTACCTTCCATCTCACAGTCTGTACCTATGGCCTCATGGGGAGTTCCTTATGATGAGTTGACTGAAAAAGAGAAAACTCGTGCCTGGCTTACAGATGGCTCTGCATGATATACAGCCACCACTGGAAAGTGGACTGCGGCAGCACTACAGTCCTTTTCTGGGATATTGCTGAAAGACTGTGATGAAGAGAAATCCTCTCAATGGGCAGAACTTCGAGCAGTGCACCTGGTTGTTCACTTTACTTGGAAGGAGAAATGGCCAGATGTGCGATTATCTACTGATTCATGGGCTGTGGGCAGTGGTTTGACTGCATGGTCAGGGACTTGGAAGGAACATGGTTGGAAAATTGGAGACAAGGATTTATAGGGAAGAAGTATGTTGATAGACCTCTCTGAATGGGCCAAAGAAGTGAAGATATTTGTGTCTCATGAGAATGCTCGCCAAAGGGTGACCTCAGCAGAGGAGGATTTTAACAATAAAGTGGATAGGATGATGCTTTCTGTGGAAACCAGTCATCCTCTTTCCCCAGCTACTCCTGTCATTGCTCAACGGGTCATGAACAAAGTGGCCATGGTGGCAGAGATGGAGGTTATGCATGGGCCCAGCAGCATGCTCTTCCACTCACCAAGGCTGACTTGGCTACAGCCACTTCTGAGTGCCCAATATGCCAGCAGCAGAGACCAACACTGAGTCTCCGATATGGCACCGTCCCTCGAGGTGATCAGCCAGCAACCTGGTGGCAAGTTGATTACATTGGACCACTTCCATTATGGAAAGGGAAGCGTTTTGTCCTTACTGGAATAGACACTTAGTCTGGATATGGATTTTCCTTCCCGGCACGCAGTGCTTCCTCCAAAACTACCATCCATGGACTTACAGAGTGCCTTATCCACATCATGGTATCCCACACAGCATTGCCTCAGATCAAAGGGCTCACTTCACAGAAAATTAAGTGTGACAGTGGACCATGCTCATAGAATTCACTGGTCTTACCATGTTCCCCATCATCCTGAGGCAGCTGGCTTGATAGAACAATGGAATGGCCTTCTAAAGACACAATTATGGCACCAGCTAGGTGGCAATACCTTGCAGAGTTGGGGCAATGTTCTCCAGGAGGCTGTGTATGCTCTAAACCAGCATCAAATATATGGTGCTGCCTCTCCCATAGCCAGGATACATGGATCCAGGAATCAAGGGGTGGAAATGGGAGTGACACCACTCACTATTACCCCTAGTGACCCACTTGCAAGATTTTTGCTTCCTGTCCCCTAGACCTTATGCTCTGCAGGGCTAGAGGTCTTAGTTCCAAAAGGAGGAATGCTCCCACCTGGAGACGCATCACTGATTCCATTGAACTGGTAGTTAAGAATGCCACCTGGCCACTTTGGGCTCCTTATGCCTCTGGATCAATAGGCAAAGAAGGGAGTTACCATACTGGCTGGTGTGATTGATCGTAATTACCAAGAGGAAATCGGATTGATATTACATAATGGAGGTAAAGAAGAGTATGTCTTGAATGCAGGAGATTTCTTAGGGTGTCTCTTAGTACCACCATGCCCTGTGATTAAAGTCAATGGAAAACTACAGCAACCTAATTCCGAAATGACTACTAATGACCCAGACCCTTCAGGAATGAAGGTTTGGGTCACCCCACCAGACAAAGAACCACGACCAGCCAAGGTGCTTGCTGAAGGCAAAGGGAATATGGAATGGGTGGTAGAAGAAGGTAGTTCTAAATACCAGTTACAGCCATGTGACCAGTTGCAGAAACGGAGACTGTAATTGTTAAGAGTATTTCTGTTTTGTATGTGTGCATCAAGTGTTTTTGTTTCCTTCACTTATAAGATGTAAATGAGACTAGTGCATTTTTTATCGTAAGCATGTTAGCTCTGTCATGTTAGGCGCAAGCATGACTTTCTAATTGTCTTTATTCAGAGATTATATGTGGTTTAAGGAGATGTGTACATGTGCTAAGTTAACAAGGGTGAACTGTGATGATTAAGATTGTATGTCAGCTTGGCTGGGCCATGATTCTCAGTGTTTTAATGTGATCACTTCAATGATTGAATAGACTGTGGTAGCCAATCAGATGAAAGGGAGTCTCCTTGGGGGTGTGGCCTGCATCTGAATATATGTAGATGTTCTGGCTTTTTGCTCACTCTGGGTACTGTGGTTGGCTCCTGTTGTCTCACCCCCAGTTACTGGGACTTGAGCTCTCAGCTCTTCTGCCGAACTTGGGATTTGTTGATCTTCACAGCTTGTGAGCGGAGCCCTGCTCTCTGACCTGCTGATATTGGGCTCGCCAGCTTCTGCAGCGGAGTGACTTGGGAGAGGTCTCTATCCTGATCCACGGAGTTGGGACGTTCTAGACTCTACAATTACGTGAGCTGTTTCCTTGATATAAATCTCTCTCTCTATGTATATTTGTACACTTTACTGGTTTTGCTTCTCTAAAGAACCCAGCCTAAGACAGGCAGTTCTACTCTGTAACACATAGGGTCACTATGAGTCGGAATCAACTTGACAGCAACGGGTTTTGTTTTGTTTTATTAGTGTCCATGCTGCAATGCAGACTGTAACCAACTATGGTTAGATATAAGCTCACAGCTATGGCTGAGAAATATTGTCTTATTGTTATCACAAGTCTCTAATCACGTCTCTGCCACATGGTGTCATCTGCCTGGGAAGCATGAGTTTTTTGAGACAGGCATGTATTGGCCAGACGACTGTGGAAGAAATACTGTGAGGAGGATTCACACTGTGGATGAATATTTGAACAAAGTGAGCCTTAATATCATTTTCAAACCTGTTATTCTATTGCTTAAATAGCTATATTTCTTTAGTTTTGGGATTTGTTATACTTAAATCCTTGAAAGACTATTCCATAAATCGAAGGTAAAGTATATTTTGTGCATTCCAAAGAACAAAACCAGATATATCTTAATTCACTATATAGAATTTTTTTGATGACTTTTTAAAAAACAATTTTATATATAACTTAAGAGCATGCCACAAAATGAAATAACTTTTCTAAAATGTGGTTACTACACTATCATTCCCCTAAAAAATTCATTAAGTCAGTCCACCATTATATTTGAAATGTTGTTGTTTAGGTCCTCTTTGCTTTTATTATTTCAGGTGGATTATTCCATATCAGTCTCTGTACTTTCCACTCCATTCTGTGCTTCCTGTCATATCCATCTTCCTGAAAAATGCATCTTTCATTATGTGGTTATTCCCTTATTCAAGTAATTTATTTCTTATATGAACGGGGTTATTTTATTTCTTTAATATTTACTGTAAAATATGGCATACATAAAGAAAAATGCATAAAACAAAGTTTTAGCCTTCATGATTTATAATACAGAAAACACCCTGCAATCACCACCTTTCCTGTACCCCAGAAGTTCCTCCCCCTACCTGTTCCCACCAAATCATTGGTTTCACCCTTTTCCCAAGATAAATATTATTCTGATTTTCAGTAATTACTTCATTGTACTACTTTTAAATTTTCCCTCAAACATGCCTATTTTATGAATTTATATAAATAGAATCATGTAGTAAATATTATTTTGTGTCTGCTTCACTCAAAAATATCTTGTAAAATTCATATACGCTGTTATATGTAACTGTAGCTAAGTCATTTTCATTGGTATATAATATTCCATTGTATAAACATAAACTCAATTTATCTGTTTACTCTTGGTGGACATTCGAGTTGTATCCATTTGGGGGCTATTACAAATAAAACTGTTGCAAACATTCCTGCAGATGATTCTTGGTACACATAGGTCACAGAATATGACATTAGTATATAATGCCAAATTATTATTGAAAGTAATCATGCTAATTTATACTCTCTCCTGGGGTAGATAAGTGTTCCAGTTGCTCTAAATTCTTGTCAATCCTAGGAATTGGTAATATGTTTTTTAATTTAATGTTACTGATTTTTTATTTGTTTGTTTTGTTTATTTCTTTAGTAATACCACCTTGTTCCTTTAATTCACATTTTTCTAATGATTATTGTTGTATTCTTTACATATTTTTATTGGCCATTTCAATAATCTGTTTTGTGACATATTTTTTCAAGAGTTTTTCCTTTTCTTATTGATATGTATGAGTTTTTATTTCTAGAATATATGTCATTGTTGGTTATATGCATTGCAAATATTTTTTTTTACTCTATGACTTGACTTTTTACTCAACAGTGTTTTCTGAAAAACAAAACTTCTCCATTCTAGTTAATATCATTTATCAACTTTTCATTTATCCCTAGTGCTTTCTGTGTCTTGTTTAAGAAGATTTTCTATATTGAAGTTCTACATTAATATACTGAAATCACAGATCTACAATCCACTTGGAATTTATTTTGAAAAATAAAGTGAGGTTAGAGTTGATTTTCATTTTTTCCATATAGATACCTGATTGAATACCACCATTTTCTGAAAAGTCAGTTATTTCCCATAGGTCTATGGTACTATATTTATCATAAATCAAGTGTAGGTCTGAAGTTAGACACTTTATTTTGTTCCATTTATCTATTAGTCTATTCCTGTGCAAATATCACACTATCTTAAAATTACTGTAGTCTTTATGTCTAGTAAAGTAAGTGCCGTCACTTTCTTCTCTTTAAGATTACCTTAGGTATTCTTATTGGTTTACACTTCATAGTAAATTTTAGAATCAACTTACACATTTCTACAAAACAGACTCCTAGATTTTTATAGGAATTACATTTAATGTATAGATCAAGTTCATAAAGTTGATATCTTTACAATATTGAGTCTACCAAACCTTAATCATTGTTTATAGCTTAATTTATTTAGGTATATGATTTCTCAATATTATTTTGTATTTTTCTGTGAAAGCATATTAAACTTCTTTTGTTATATTGATTCAAACATTTTCTGATGCTATGGTAAAAAATGTTCTAACGATTCAATATTATATTGTCTAATAGAGGTATATTGGAAATAAATATACCACTAAAAGTTGAAAATAAATGAATAGGAAAAATGTGCCAAATAAATATGAGACAAAGAAGACTGAGAGACCAATCTTAATATTTGAAAAGTAGAATGCAAGGCAATAATATCATCTAGAACAAATAATGACATCATATATGGTAAAATTACCTATAGCTACCAGAGCTATGAATTTGGACATGTTATTAGGAGGGATCAGTCCCTGGAGAAGGACATCATGCTTAGTAAAGTAGAGGGTCATGAAAAAGAGGAAGACCCTCAATGAGATGGACTGACAGAGTGGCTGCAACAATGGGCTCAAGCATAATGTTTGTGAAGATGGCACACGACAGGGCAGTGTTTTGTTCTGTTGTACATAGAGTTGCTATGAGTTGGAACCGACTCAATGGCACCTAATAACAACAACCAGAGCTGAAGTGAGAAATAGAAAAAACAAAAATTGTAGATTGAGTTTTGTACCCTATCTAAGAGCATGATAGAACAAATGGACAAAACATAAACAGACATTTAAATACATGAACCATAGTTATTAAGCTCGATCTATCATAAATTAAAATGTACACCCATAAGACAGAAAGGATACTTTTCTTAAAGTGCACGTGTAACATTTATAAAAATAGACCATGCATTAAACCTTAAAGGAAGTCACAGAATTTCCAAAAGTTTACTGTCCTACAGATGATCTTCTCCAACCATAAACCAAAAATAAACCCATTGACGTCAAGTTGATTCTGACTCATAGCGACCCTATATGACAGAGTAGAACTGCTCCATAGGGTTTCCAAGGAGCAGCTGCTGGATTCAAACTGCCAACCTTTTGAGTGGCAGTCGAACTCTTAACCACTGTGCCACCAGAGCTCCAACCATAATGCAGTAAAATTATAAATCAAACAAAAGGAGAGCTTTAAATAACCAAGAGTTTGGACTTCTGTTTCTGGGCAAATAGTGTTAACTGGGACTAAATTAATCTACCACCTGATAGAATTAAAGAAATGGACACTATATAGTTCTCAAGACACTGGACATCAGTCAGCAAATGATAGTGATCACTGAGAGATTGAAAACAAAAGAGATGAATTCTATACTTGTCCCAGTTTACTGCCCAGAAAAAGTTTCCAAGATGTGTCACAGAAAAACAGACAAACAAATAAAATAAAATGGGAAGAGCCCAGAGATGGTAGATTTAAACCCAGCCATCCATAATTACATTAAATGTAAATGGTCTAAACAATTCAATTAAGAGATAGAGATTGTCAGATTGGATAAAAGAACAACACCAAATCATATGCTACCAAAAAGATATGCACTTTAAATATAAAGACACAATAAGGTAAAAGTAAAAGTATGAAAAAAGTAACCACATTAGCTGTAATGAAAAGAAAGCTGGAGTGGCTATATTAATAGCGAATATATTTAAAACAAAAATTATTATCAGAGATAAAGAGGATCATTTCATAATAATAAATGAGTCTACTGATCAATGGACATAATCCTAAATATTTTTTCATTTAATAATACAGCTACAAAATACATGAAACAAAAACTGATAAGAATAGTTATTTGTTATTATTATTTTAACATTCTCTCAATAATTGATCAAACAAGCAGGTAGCAAATCAGAAAGAAAGACTATAGGCTATGGAAGAGTTGAACAACATTATAAAACAACTTTATTTAATTGACATTGGTAGAAAACTTTTTCCAACAAGAGAATGCACATTCTTATAAACAGAGTATTTGCCAAGATATATCATACTCTAGGCTGAGAATAAGCAAACTATGCCTCACAGGTCAATCTTACTCACTTCCTGTTTTAGTAAATAAAGTCTATTGGAAAAAAGCCACATCAATTTATTTGCAGATTGCCTAGGCTTCTTCTGCATTACAATGGCAGAGTTGAGTATTTGTGACCAACTGTATAGCCCCAAAAGCCATACGGAATACTTATATTTGAACATTTACAGAAAAAAGTATGTTGACCCCCACTCTAGGTTATAAAACAAGTATCTACATTAAAAAACACAATCCATAAAAAAATAAAAAAGACTTCATAAAAATTAGGAACTTACACTCTTTAAACGACACTGCTAGGAGAAGCAAAATACCAGCCACAGACTGAGAGAAAATCCTGGCAAACCACATTTTTTTTTTTTTTAATATTTTATTGT
>NW_004444000.1:11266408-11269254 GCF_000243295.1 Trichechus manatus latirostris | reverse complement strand
GTCTTTTACATCCCTGGTCAGATTTATTCCTAAGTATTTTATCTTTTTAGGGGCTATTGAAAATGGTATTGATTTCCTGATTTCCTTTTCATCGTTCTCCAGCAAACCACATTTTTTAATAAAGGACGTGTATGCATAAAATACAAAAAACTCTCAAACTCAATAATAAGAAAACTAAATAAAATAAAATGAGCAAAATATATATAAGTGACAATTAAGCACGTTAAAACGTGATCACCATCACTAGTCATTAAGGACATGCAAATTAAAGCCATACTGAGATACTATTACACACCTATTAGAATACCTGAAATTATGGACAGACCATAACAAATATTGATGAGGAATAAAACAACTGGAATACTCATGCATTGATGTCAGAGATATAAAATGGTTTATATACTTAGGAAAAGAGTTTGGAAGTTTCTTAAAAATGTAAACATACAGCTAGCATTCATCCCAGTCTTTCTACAGCCACTGATATATAAAAAAATAAAATAAAAGCATCTATCTATACAGAGACTTGTACACAAATGTCTATAATAGCTTTATTTGTAGCAGCTCTACGGGAGAAGGATGTGAAAGTCTGCTTCTGTAGAAATTTATAGCCTTGGAAACCCTATGGGGTTGCTATGAATTGGAATCGACTTGACAGCAGTGGGTTTAGCTTTGTCTTTTTGGTTTGAAAGTAACCCAAATTTCCACTGATAGGTGAATGGAAAAACAAATTATGGCATATATATATATATATATATCCTTACAACAAAATACTTTGTTGTTATTGTTAGCTGCTGTCCAGTTGGCTTCAACTCATGGTAACTTTACGTATAACATAACAAAATGTTTCCCAGTCCTGTGCCATCTTCATGATCGTGGGTATGTTTGAATCGATTGTTGTCAAATATATTATTGTGTCAATTCATCTCATTGAGGGTTTTCTTCATATTCTCTGACCCTTTACTTTACTATACAAGATGTGATTTTCTAGTTATTGGTCTTTCCTAACGATGTGTCCAAAGTAAGTGAGTTAAAGTCTTGCCATCTTCACTTCTAAGGAGGATTCTTGTTCTAACGATAGAATACTACTCAGCAATCGTAAGGAGTAAACTACTTGACACATGCAGAAACACAGATAAATCTCAAAGTAATTATGCTGAATGAACGAATACAGGCCAAAAATAAATAATACTTACTGTATAATTCCATGCATGTAAAATTTTAGAAAATGTAACCTAATATATAGTGTCTGAAAGCAGATTAATGATTACCTGAGGTTGGTGGAAGGTGGAAGAAGAACAAGGGATTACAAAGGGAAAAAAGAAGAATTTTAGGATTTGTGATGGTTAAGATTGTGTGTCACCTCGGCTAGGCCATGATTCTCAATATTTAGATGTGATCACTCCCATGACTGACTATGCTGTGAGTAGACAATCAGATGAAAGGGAGTTTCCTTGGGGGTGTGGCCTGCATCTGAATATAAGCAGACGTTCTGGCTTTTTCTTCACTCTGGATCCTGGGGCTGCCTCCTGTCATCTCACCTCCAGTTCTTGGGACTTGAGCCATCAGCTTATCTGCCAAACTTGGGATTCCTCGATCTTCACAGCCTGTGAGCAGACCCCTGCTCTTGGACCTGCCAGTCTTGGATTAGCCAGCTCTTTCAGCTATGTGAATCAGGAGAAACCTCGTGGTCTTGCCTGCCAATCATGAAACTCTTCAACCTTCACAGGCTCTGAGAGGGAGCCATGCTCTCCAACCTGCCGATCTTGGGCTCGCCAGCTTCCGCCACTCTGTGACTTGGGAGAGACCTCTACCCTGATCCACGGACTTGGGACTTTCTAGCCTCTACAACTGCATGAGCTGTTTCCTTGATATAAATCTGTCTATATATATTTATACACTTTACTGATTTTGCTTCTCTAGAAAACCCAGCCTAAGACAGGGTTGAAAGATACAGTAATTATATTTGGTGGAAAGGAATAATATAAAACCTAATAATGAAGACATGACACATTAACCTCAGCCAGACTGAGCAACTAAGTGTTTCTGAATAGATCTTGTGGTAATTCACCTATGTGTCTCCATTGGTGTCAGTTCTTTTACCTAGAATGCTTTCCCTCTGTACTTCAATCACTAAGAATGAAAAAGTCACACAGTTTTATCATAGTTTTATGAAGTTGAGATCCAACACTGAATCTCTCATTTTTAACTTATATGAAATTCCATAATATTTTATTTTTTCTTCTATTATACATGTCAACCACATGTGTTACTCTTTCATTGCTAGTCTTATCATTCACTATAAATGTATGTTGCTTATGCACAAAAACTAACTCAAAATGGGTCAAAGACTTAAATATAAAATTGAAAATGATAAAGATCATGGAAGAAAAAATAGGGAAGATGCTAGGAGCCCTAATACATGGCATAAACACAATATGAACCATAAGTAATAAGGCACAAGCACCAGAAGAAAGACCAGATGAATGGGAGCTCCTAAAAGTAAACACTTGTGATCATCAAAAGACTTCACCAAAAGAGTAAAAGGATAACCTACAGACTGGGAAAAAGTTTTTGGCTATAACAAATCCAATCAGCGTCTAATCTCTAAAATCTACAAGATACTGCAAAACCTCAACAGCAAAGAGACAAATAATCCAATTAAAAAATGGGCAAAGGATATGAACAGGCACTTTGCCAAAGAAGATATTCAAATGGCTAACAGACACATGAAGAAATGCTCATGATCATTAGCCATTAGAGAAATGCAGATCAAAACTACAATGAGATATCACCTCACCCCAACAAGGCTAGCATTAATCCAAAAAACACAAAATAATAAATGCTGG
>NW_004444000.1:11264501-11265919 GCF_000243295.1 Trichechus manatus latirostris | reverse complement strand
AGGTGAAGGGAAGGACATCACTCACTACAGGGGAAGTCAGCACAACTGGACTAAACCAAAGCTAAGAAGTTTCCTGAATACAATCAAACACTTTGAAAGACAGAGTAGCAGGGGTAGGGGACTGGGGACCATGCTTTCAGGGAACATCTATGTCAATTGGTGTAACAAAACTTATTACGAAAATGTTCTGCATCCTACTTTGGTGAGTGGCGTCTGGGGTCTTAAAGACTTGCAAGCAGCCATCTAAGATGCATCAATTGGTCCCAACCACTTGGAGTAAAGGAGAATGAAGAACACCAATTACACAAGGAAAGTATTAGTCCAAGAGATAGAATGGGCCACATAAACCAGAGACTTCATCAGCCTGATACCAGAAGAACTAGATGTTGCCCAGCTACCACCAATGACTGCCCTGACGGGGAACAAAACAGAGTCCCTGATGGAGCAGGAGAAAGGTGGGGTGCTGAACTCAAATTCTAGTAAGAAGACCAGACTTAATGGTCTGACTGAAACTGGAGGAACCTGGGAAAGCATGGCCCCTGGATTCTCTATACGTCCAGAAGTAAAACAATTTCTGAGGCGAACTCTTCAGACAGGATTGAACTGGACTATGGAGCATAAAGTGATACTTGTGAAGAGTGTGCCTCTTAGCTTAAGTAGATACAAGAGACTAAATGGGCAGCTTCTGTCCGGAGGTGAGATGGGAAGGCAGAGAGCATTCGGCACTGGTTGAATGGACATGGGGAATCAGGGGTGGAAAGGAGGAGTGTGCTGTCACAGTATGGGGAAAGCAATTAGAGTCAGGTAACAATATGTATAAATTTTTGTATAGGAAAAATAAAAAAAAAAATGTATGTTGCTTGAGGGCTTACAAGGCCATGTTTTCTGAGGCTTTGAATCCCCACAATTTCTAGCAAAACAAAAGTAGTCTGTTAATATTTATCAAATAAATAAATGGATGAATGAAAGTATATATGAAAACTTCAAGGCAGAAACTACATGAATGCCTGATAGGAATTTTGTGCAGTGTAATAATTTCAATGTGAGGTCTAGTTTGATATCCTTTAAGGTACTTTACATCTTGGAAATATTGCAATTTTCTGAAAAATATGAATTTTCTCTTTTTCTGCTGTTATGGTTTTTAACTAAAATGATCTCTAAAGTCCCTACCTAGTCTTAACATTCTGTCATTTTGTTACTTTATACAGAGTTAAAATATGTTCTCCTGGTGGAGAAGAAAATGGTGCTCTAGGCAGAAGCAGCACACCATCCCTCCAACAGAAAAGAAGTGAAAAACTAAGCCAAACGGAGAAAACAAGAATCCTGAAACCCTAAAACATCAAATGAAGAGACAAAGAACTCAGCCAAGCACCAAATGGAGTGAGAAAACTGACAGAGAATGGAGAGCGAGGAGAGAT
>NW_004444000.1:11261821-11262910 GCF_000243295.1 Trichechus manatus latirostris | reverse complement strand
AGTCCTCAGAGGACAATTTATAGCAATAGATGCACATATCAAAAAAGAAGAAAGGGGCAAAATCAAAACATTAACTATAGAACTCAAACAAATAGAAAGAGAACTGCAGAAAAAGCCCACAGCCACCAGAAGAAAGGAAATAGTAAAGATCAGAGCAGCAATAAATGAAATAGAGAGCAGAAAAACAATAGAAGGAATCAACGAAACCAAAAGTTGGTTCTTTGAAACAATCAAGAAAATCGACAAACCACTGGCCAGAATGACAAAATAAAACAGGAGAGGACACAAATAACCCAAATAAGAAATGAAATGGGTGACATTACAACAGACCCAACTGAAATAAAAGGGATTATAACAGAATATTATGAAAAATTATACTCCAACAAATTTGAAAACCTAGAGGAAATGGATAAATTTCTAGAAACACACTACCTACCCAAACTACAACAAAGTGATGTTGAAAATCTGAACAGACTCGTAAAAAGAGAAGAGATTGAAAAGGTAATAAAAAACTCACAACCAAAAAAAGCCATGGCCCAGATGGCTTCACTGGAGAATTCCACAAAACATTTACAGAAGAGCTTGTACCAGTACTACTCAAGCTATTTCAGACAATAGAAAAGGAACCAACACTTCCAAAATCATTCTATGAAGGCAGCATAAGCTGATACAAAAATGAGGCAAAGACGCCACAAAAAAAGAAAATTACAGATCAACATCTCTCATGAATATAGATGTAAAAATTCTGAACAAAATTCTAGCCAATAGAATTCAGCATCATATCAAAAAAAATAATACACCACAAACAAGTAGGATTCATATTAGGTATGCAAGGATGTTTCAACGTTAGAAAATCAATCAACGTAATCCACCACATAAATAAAAGGAAAGAAAAGAATCACATGATCATCTAAATTGATGCCAAAAAGGCATTTGACAAAGTCCAACACCCATTCCTGATAAAAACTCTCAATAAAATAGGTATAGAAGGAAATTTCTCAACATAATAAAGGGCATCTATGCAAAACCAATGGCCAACATCATTCTTCATGGAGAGAGGATGAAAACATTCCCCTTGAAAACAGGAAC
>NW_004444000.1:11210659-11259903 GCF_000243295.1 Trichechus manatus latirostris | reverse complement strand
TGAGACAGTACACAATACAGGGGAAACCAGCACAACTTGTACAAGGAAAGGTAATGGAAGCTCCATAGACACAGCCAAACTCCCTGAGGGACTGAATTGCTCTTTGGAGGGCCGTGGGGACCATGGTCTCGGGGAACATCTAGCTCAACTCGCATAACACTGTTTATAAAGACGATGTTCTACATTCTACCTTGGTGAGTAGCGTCTGGGGTCTGAAAAGCCTGTGAGCAGCCGTCTAAGGTACTCCACTGGTCTCATCCCCCTGGGAGCAAGGGAGAATGAAGAGAACAGGATACAAGGAAAAGATTAGTCTGATGGACTAATGGACCACAGCTACCAAGGCCTCCACCAGACTGAGTCCAGTACAGCTAGATGGTGCTTGGCTACCACCACTGACTGCTCTGTCCAGGATCACAACATAGGGTTCTGGACAGAGGTGGTGTAGGATGTAGAACAAAATTCTATCTCACAAAAAAAGACCCGATTTACTGGCCCAAAGGAGGGTATGGCCCCCAGACACCCTTTTAGCTTAGGGGTGAAGTCATTTCCGAGGTTCACCATTCAGCCAGGGTGTGGACAGCCCCATAAAACCAAATGGGACTAATGAGGCACAGCAGTCCAGGGACAAGGGCCAGAAGGCAGAAGGGGACAGGAAAGCTGGTGATAGGGAACCCAAGGTTGAGTAAGGATAGTGCTGATGTGTTGTGAGGTTTTTAAACATTGTCGTAGGGCAACATGTGTACTAACTCTTAAATGAGTAACTATTTTGTTCTGTAAACCTTCATCTAAAGTGAGAATAGCAGCACCATTGGAAGAGCATCGTCGATGTCACTGAACTGTGCATGTAGAAATTTTTGAAATGGTGTATCTTTGGCTCTGTATATTTTCACCAAAAAAAAAAAAAAGTTGAGAAGGGAGGGAGTTGACATGTTGTTAGGTTGTTAGCCAATATCATAAAACAATATGTGTACTACTGTTTCATGAGAAACTATTTGTTCTGTAAAGCTTCACCTGAAGTCCAATAAAAAAAAATGTGTTTTCCCAGCAAGTTCCCCATTGGTGCCTATACAGAGCGTCCCAACAAATACTTGGTGTGGGGGTGGGGGTGAGTGTGGGGAAGAGTGTTTATGAAAAATGAAAGTGATGCTCAGAATAGGTTTTCTTTTTAAAAGTATTTAAAAAATGTATATGTATGAAAAATATTAAGAACATTTATATCCTTGTTTATTTTACTGTGCAATACTCTGTCTTTTAAGAAATCGGGTGTTATCATGTAGACTGCCAAGATGCTACTTTATTGATCACCTGATGCATGAAAAATGAAATTCACTTTGTGAATTTAACATTCAGTTGACTGCATTTTCAAACTATCATATTGATGTATGTGCTCTATTTTGTATTTGCTGGCCTATCTTATTTTACATATCTTGTCTTATTTTTAACATACATTGTGATATTTTATTATGTTATTTATTATTTTTAATAAAATATTTTCTGTCTCTAATTTGGATTTTTTCTATTATAAAATAAAAAAAACCACGATAAACCAACAAAAACACAAAAGCAAACAGTAGTAAAGGACAAAGAGAAAGAAGGATTAAGACACACAAATACAAATAACAAAATGGCAGAAGCAAGTCACTTCTTAGGACTAAATGCTCCAATCAAAAGGCAGACAGTGGCAGAATGGATAAAAAAACATGATCTAACTATAGACTGTTTATAAGAGACACACTTTAGACGAAAGGAAAAAAATAGTTTGAAAGTGAAAGGATGAAAAAAATATTCCATGCAAATAATAACCAAAAGAGAGCTGGGGTGGAAATATTAATATCATACAAAATAGACTTGAAAACAAAATCTGTTAGAAGAGAAAAACATGGACATTACATTGTCATAAAAGGGTCAATTAATCAAGAAGATTTAACAATTGTAAATATATATGTGCCCGACATCAGAGCACTTAAGTATATAAAGCAAATACTGACAAAACTGAAGGGATAAATAAATGTTGTTGTGGTTAGGTGCCATCCAGTCAATTTTGACTCATAGCGACCCTATGTACAACAGAACGAAACACTACCCGGTCCTGCACCATCCTCATAATCATTGCTATGCTCAAGCCCATTGTTGTAGTCACTGTGTCAATCCATCATACTGAGGGTCTTGCTCTCTTTTGCTGACCCTCTACTTTGCCAAGCATGATGTATTTCTCCAGGGACTGATCCCTCCTGACAACATGTCCAAAGTATGTGGATGTAGTCTCACCATCCTTCCTTCTAAGGAGCATTCTGGTTGTAATTCTTCCAAGACTGATTTGTTCGTTCTTTTGCCAGTCCATGGTAGAGTCAATATTATTCTCTAACACCACAATTCAAAGGCGTCAGTTCTTCTTCAGTATTTCTTATTCATTGTTCAGCTTTCACATGCCTATGATTCGAATGAAAACACCATGGCTTGGGTCAGGTGCAGCTTAGCCTTCAAAGTGACATCTTTGATTTTTAAGAGTTTAAAGAGATCTTTTGTAGCAGATTTGCCCAATGCAATACGTCGTTTGATTTCTTGACTACTGCTTCCTTGGGTGTTGATTGTGGATTCAAGTAAAATGAAAACCTTGACAACATCAATATTTTCTCCATCTATCATGATGTTGCTTATTGGTCCAGTTGTGAGCATTTTGGTTTTCTTTACGTTGAGGTGTAATCCATACTGAAGCCTGTGGTCTTTGATCTTCATCATAAGTGCTTCAAGTCCTCTTTACTTTCAGCAAGCAAGGTTGTGTCATCTGCATAACACAGGTTGTTAACCAGTTTTCCTCCAATCCTGGTGCCCCATTCTTCTTCATATAGTCCAGCTTCTCTGATTATTTGCTCAGCATAAAGATTGAATAAGTATGGTGAAAGGATACAACCCTGATGTACAGCTTTCCTGACTTTAAACCACGCAGTATCCCATAGTTCTGTCCGAACAACTACCTCTTGGTCTATGTACAGGTTCCTCATGAGCTCAATTAAGTATTCTGGAATTCCTATTCTTTGCAATGTTATCCATAATTTGTTATGATCCACACAGTGGAATGCCTTTGCGTAGTCAATAAAACACAGGTAAACATCTTTCTGGTATTCTCTGCTTTCAGCCAGGATCCATCTGACATCAGCAATGATACCCCTGGTTCCACGTCCTCTTCTGTATCTGGCGTGAATTTCTGGAAGTTCCTTGTTGATATAGCACTGCAGACGCTTTTGAATGATCTTGGAACTGAACAGAAGATGTCAAAGGGAGGCAGAAGTACTGTATGACCCAGCAATTCCACTCCTAGATATACACTCAGAAGACCTGAAAACAGAGACTTGTACACCAATGTTCATTGCAGCACTATTCACAATAGCCAAAAGGTGGAAACAACCTATACACCCATCAACAGATGAATGGATAAACAAAACGTGGTTCATACTGTTGCAGAGTAAATCTCTGACTCTGTTAAGGAATAAAATAGATTTATTGAAGGAAGACGTGGTTTAAACTGAGGATAAGCAGAGTCCACAAAGTGAATTATGCTCTCCAAGGAGTTACAGGGAATCTAGACAATATTTATATTGTTAAACCAGGAACTAACAACATAATATTCTGATTGGCTTACTAGTGATTTGTAAAATCAAAGGCAGGTTAACAAAAGCGGGGTCTTTACAGTGATTGGGTTGTCAGGGGTATGTGGGCATTCTGGACTGGTGGCTTGCAGTTTTGTTTTAAGGCTTCTTGGGAACAAGCTAAGGAGATTCTGATTGGTGCTTGGTAAGGTACGATAGTTGACGGTGGGGTATCTGAAAGCAGGGCTTTCATTATGATTGGTTTAAAATCTTTGTTGATTAGTTACTACTTGATATGTGGGTTTTATTGATTAGTTTCTATGAATCTCATTTGTTTCTTGCAGTAAGTAATAATTTGTGGTACCATTTCTTACTGTGTGCTTTTATTCATTTGTGCATTATATCTTTATGGTCTTGTGTTGGTGTTAAAACAATACATTTTCATTTTTAAATAAACTGTTTTCAAAAGTTTGAGTAATGCTGACTTAGTCAAATAATCACTTATGTGATTATTTGATAAATGTTTTCCTCTCTATGAAGAATATAAGTTTCAAAATGGGACCCATCTCCACTTCTTGCTGACCATTATATCTATAGCACTCTGTTCAGTGCCTGGTATTTGACAAGTATTTAAAAATTGTGAATTAATATTCACAAACTAGTAGTTTATACTAGTAATGTACATTATTAGCAAAGATTCCCATTGCGCATTGGACCTCAAGATGGGTTAGGACACAAGTTCTTTTAGTTTCTCTGCAACATTTCTACCATTATATCTGGGTTGTTCCAGTTTCAGACAGTCATCTCTCTGTTCTGTATGGAATTACTTATTCCCACTGATAAAATATTTAATTTATTTTCTTCCTTGATTTTTATGATAAACTTGTTTTGCTGGCCAAAAAATAAAATTATTTACCTGGTTGCGTACCATTTACCTTCAGTAGTTTATGGAATTTAAACTCACTATTAGCATACTCTTATATTTTTAAATGCCATATTCTCTTTCTAGGATACTTAAACTAGTATTTAAATTGAACATGCCCTCTAAGTATTGTTACAAAAATTTACTCCACAAGTTTGAGAGCATATAAATGAAATTTGAGCCTACTTACATTGATACTTCTAGATTTTGAACTTTTTCCATTTTTTCATAAACTAGCTTACCATTTTACTGCTAACTTAATTCCTGCCATATTTTATTTATTAGAAGTGAGTCACTAAGTTCACTCCACATTCAAGAGAAAAAGAATTAGTTTCTATCTTTTGAAGGACAGAGTGTCAAAGAATTTGTAGATGTATTTTTAAAACCACCAAATAGAGATACATACAAAAATAAATATTCTCAGAAAAGAACATACTTCATTGCTAAAATAAGATCAGAATACTATACGAATGGAACTGTCAGAGAGCAAGAAAGAACTTGTGAAAATTAAAGAAAAAAAACACTAATGTGCTGGCTGAAATGTATACATACAAACATAATAGAAGGGCTAAAACATAACTTTGAGAAAGTTGGCCAAAATTTATTATGAAAACCAATAAAGGCAAATTTTTAGAGAGCAAAGAATGATAATACAGAGAATCAATAATAGAGATCCAACATCCAACTAATTGGAAATTCATCATGGAAAAACAGAAGTACTTACTGACAAAGAAGAAGGAAGTTGGAAGGACAGGAGGAAGAGAGTAAAAAAACGGAAAAGGAGAAGGAAGAAGAGAAGGATAAGAGAGAAAGGAAGAAGAGAAAAAGGGAGAAGAAACTACCCCAGATACAATGAAATTTAGTACTCATTGACGACACTGAGTACTAGAAGATAATGTGTCTTAGTTTTCTAGTGCTGCTATAACAGAAATACTACAAAGTGCGTGGCTTTAATAAAGGTAAATTTATTCTCTCACAGTCTAGGAGACTAGAAGTCCGAATTCAGTGTGCCAGCTCCATGGGAAAGCTTTCTCTCTCCGTCGGCTCTGCGGGAAGGTCCTGTCATCAATCTTCCCCAGTTGAGGAGCTTCTCAGGCAGAGAACCCAGGTCCAAAGGATGCTCTATTCTCCTGTGTCTTGGCGGCATGAGGTTCCCATGTCTCTCTGCTCACTTCTCTCTTTTATATCTCAGAAGAGATTGATTTAGCACACAACCTAATCTTATAGATTGAGTCCTGCCTCATTAACCTAACTGCTGCTAATCCAACTTCATTAACATCATAGAGGTAGGATTCACAACACATAGGAAAATCATATCAGATGACAAAATGGTGGACAATCATACAGTACTGGGAATCATGTCCTAGCCAAGTTGACACACATTTATGGGAGACATAATTCAATGAATAACAATGTGGCAAATGACTTCAAATATCTGAGTAAAAATGATGGTCAAAGTAAACTACCGCAATCAGAAAAAATGTCAATCAAATGGGATAAAATATTTTTAAGACATTACGAGCACACAAATGTTTACCTTTCACAGGGTCTGGTTAGGGAGCAAACGTTTCAGATTGAAGAAGAATGGATGACTCTGGGGGAAAGTCTCCAGAGAAAAAATGTTGAGAATTACATATAATCCATATAAAAAAGGTAAATGAAATTTCTCCTTCCAATAATGGCAAACTAGATGGTTTAGAACAACCCTTCCACTGAGGAAAAAAAAAAAATCTTGGAGGAAAGTATATTTGTAGCATTGAGAGCTAACAAGGCAGTGAAGAAGTGTAAAGCCAAGATCCCTAAGAAGAAAACCCAAAGCAGTGAGCTTTTAACTTTAGGATATCTATGGATGAAAGAAACATAGCTGGGCAGAGCTTTAATAGATTCAAGTGACTTGGGAACAAATATTGGAGTTCTGAGTCCTTAACTAGAGGGAGCCCTGGTGGACCCTCTGTTTTGGGCTGAGATATAGAAGAGCTCTAGGATTAAAGGTAAATACTAAATGGATCAGCCCTTGCAGCGACTGATGTCTAGCTTCCTTTCTTATATATATATGTATGTGTGCATGAATTTTTGAGGTAAAATTCATATAACATACAATTAAAGTGTACAATTCAATGTCATTTGGGGCTTTCACAATGTTGTACAACTACTACCTCTGTCTAGTTTCAAAACTTTTTCATCAGCCCTGAGGAATACTCCATACTCATTAATCAATCACTCCCAGTTTCCCCTCTCTCATCCCTAGCAACCACTAATCTGCTTTATATCTCTATGGATTTGCCTATTCTTGATATTTCATATAAAAGTAGTCATACAATATGTGATCTTTTGTGTCTGGTGTCTTTAACTTAGTATAATGTTTTCAAGATTCATCCAAGTTTTAGCATGTATCAATACTTCATTTTAATGGAGGAACAATATTTCATTTTACATATAAATAGCACAATTTGCTTATCCAGTTATCCACTGATAGCCATTTGGGTTGTTTCCACCTTTTGGCTATTATGAATAAAGCTGCAATAAACATTAGGGTACAGGTACCTGTGTGGACATATGTTTTCATTTCTCTTGGCAATATACCTAGGAGTGGAATTGCTGGATCATATGGAGACTCTCTGTTCAACTTTTGGAGAAGCTGGCAAACTGTTTTCCACAGCAGCTGACCATTTCAAATTCCCATCAGCTATGTATGAGGGTTCCTACTTCTCTATATCTGCATAGTGTTAAATTTCCTTTTTTAAAAGTTATTATTATAGCCATCCCAGTGAGTGTAAAGGGGTATTTCATTGTGGTTATGATTTGTATTCCTTTGTGAACACTGATGTTCAACATCTTTTCTTGTGCTTGTTTTGTATACCTACTTTGGAGAAATGTCTATGCAAGCCCTTTGCCCATTTTCTAATTATATTGTTTACTTCATTTTGTTGTCTTTTTGTTGTTGAGTTGTAAGACTTATTTATATACTCTGGATACTACACCCTTATCTCATGTAATAAGATATATTTATTTATGTGAATGAAATATACTTCCAAATATTTTCCCCATTCTGTGGTTTGTCTCTTCACTTTCTTGATATGGTCATTTGATGCACGAAAGTTTTTCATTTCAATGAAGTCAAATTTATCTGTTTTTTTCTTTTGTTGCTCATGTTTTAGTGTCAAATCTAAGAATCCATTGCTAAAAATGAGGTCATGAAGATTTATTCCTATGTTATTTTCTAAGAGTTTTATACTTTTAGCTCTTATAATTAGGCTGTTGTTCCATTTTGAGTTAATTTTTGTATATGAAGTGAGGTATGGATCCAACTTAATTATAGTATTTTATTGAGAATTTTTGCATCAACATTCTTAAAGGCATTGGTTTGTAGTGTTCTTTTCTTGTGGTATCTTTGGTTTTGGTATCAGGGTAATGCTGGATGCCACAGAATGTATTAGGTAGTGTCCTCTCTTTGGAAGTGTTTGAGAAGGACTGGTGCCAATTCTTCTTTAAATGTTTGGTAGGATTACCAGTGAAGCCATATGGTCCTGAACTTGTGGAGAGGTTTCTAATTACTGATTCAATCTTTTTTTTTTTTTAATTTCATTGTGTTTCAGGTGAAAGTTTACAGTGAAAGTCAGTTTCTCATTCTAAGTTTTATGCACAAATTGTTTTGTGACATTGATTGCAGTCCCCGCAATGCATCAGCAGTCTCTTAGTTTCCCTTTCCACCCTGGGTTCTCCGTGTCCATTCACCCAGTTTTCCTGTCCCTTCCTGCCTTCTTATCCTTGCTCTTGGGCAGGTGTTGCCCATTTGTCCCTGTATACTTGACTGAACTAAGAAACACTGTTCCTCATGGATGTTTTTGTTTGTTTCATAGGCCTGTCTAATCTTTGGCTAAAGGTGGACTTCGGGATTGGCTTCAGTTATGAGTTAGCAGAGTGTCCAAGGGTGTCTTGGGGGTTGCTCCAGTCTCTGTCAGACCAGTAATCATGGTCATTTTTTGTGAATTTGAATTTTGTTCTACATTTTTCTCCTGCTCTGTTAGAGACCCTCTATGGTAATCCCTGTCAGAGCAGTAGGTGGCGATAGCCCAGCACCATCTAGTTCTTTTGGGCTCAGGCAGGTGGAGGCTGTAGTTCTTGTGGTCCACTAGTCATTTGGACTAATATTTTCCTTGTGTCATTGGTTTTCTTCATTCTTGTTTGCTCCAAACGTGATGGGTCCAATAGATATATCTTAGATGGCCACTCGCAAGCTTTTAAGGCCCCAGACGCTACTCAACAAAGTAGGGTATAGAACATTTCCTTTAGGAACTATGTTATGCCAATTGACCTAGATGTCCCCTGAGACCATGGTGCCCAGCCCTCAGCCCCAGTAACTCGGTCCCTCAAAGGGTTTGGATGTGTCTATGAAGCATCTATGACTGCCTTGGTCAAGTTGTGCTGACTTCCCCTATATTGTGTGTTGTCTTACCCTTCACCAAAGTTAACACTTGTCTGCTATCTAGTTAGTGATTTCCCTTCCCCCTCCTCGCCTGCCTCATCATCATCAAAGATTGTATTTTTCTGTGTGTAAACCTTTTCTTGAGTTTTTATAATAATGGTCTCACACAATATTTGCCCTTTTGTGATTGACTTATTTCACCCAGCACAATGGCCTCCAGATTCATCCATGTTGTGATTTCAAAGATTCATCATTGTTCCTTTTTGTTTTGTAGTATTCCACTGTGTGTATGTACCATAATTTGTTTATCCATTCATCTGTTGGTGGGTACTTAGGTTGTTCCATCTTTATGCTATAGTGAATGATGCTGCAATAAACATAAGTGTGCATATAACTATTCGTGTGATGGCTCTTATTTCTCTAGGATATATTCTTAGGAGTGAGATTACTGAATCTTGTGGTATTTCTATTTCTAGCTTTTTAAGGAGGCTCCATATCATTTTCCACAGTGGTTGTACCATTTCCACCAGCAGTGCACCGGAGTTCCTATCTCCCACAACCTCTCCAATATTTATTATTTTCTACTTCTTTGATGAATACTAGTAATGTCAGGATGAAATGGTATTTCATTGTAATTTTGATTTGCATTTGTGTAATGGCTAATGATTGAGAGCATTTTCTCATATGTTTGTTAGCTGTCTGAATGTCTTCTTTACTGGTCTGTTCATATCTTTTGGCCATTTTTAATTGGATTACTTGTCTTTTTGTTGTTGAGGAGTTGAAATATTCTGTAGATTTTAGATATTAGACCTTTGTCAGATGTGTCATAGACAAAAATTTTTTTCCCAGACTATAGATTCTGTTTTTACTCTTTCGGTGAAATCTTTTGACGAGCATGTGTTTAATTTTTAGGAGTTCTTAACTAGCTTATCTTCTGGTGTTTGTGCACTGTTAGTTATGGTTTGTATTGTATTTATTCTGTGTATTAGGGTTCTTAGCATTGTCCCTATTTTTTATTCCATAATCTTTATCGTTTTGGGTTTTATATTTAGGCCTTTAATCCATTTTGAGTTAGTTTTTGTGTATGGTGTGAGGTATGGGTCCTGTTTCATTTTTTTTTTTACAGATAGAAGTCCAGTTTTGCCAGCACCATTTGTTAAAAGACAGGCTCTTCCCCATTTGATGGACTTTAGGCCCCTGTCGAAGATCAGGTAACTGTAGGTGGATGGATTTACATCTGGGTTCTTGATTCTGTTCCATTGGTCAATGTATCTCTCATTGTACCGGTACCAGGCTGTTTTGACTACCATGGCTGTATAGTAGTTTCTGAGATCAGGTAGTGTGAGGCCTCTTACATTGTTCTTTTTCTTCAATAATACTTTGTTTATCCAGGGCCTCTTTCCTTTCCATATAAAATTAATGATTAGTTTTTCCATGTCATTAAAGAATGCTCTTGGTATTTGGGATGGGATTTCATTGTATCTGTAGATCACTTTGGATGGGATTGACATTTTCACAATATTAGGTCTGTCTGTCCATGAGCATGGTATATTTTTCTAATAATGTAGATTTCTTTTGGTTTCTTGCAATATTGTAGTTTTCTCTGTATAGGTGTTTTACATCCCTGGTTAGATTTATTCCTAAGTATTTTATCTTTTTAAGGGCTATTATAAATGGTATTGTCTTCCTGATTTCCTTTTTGAAGTTCTGTTTGTTGGTGTATAGGAATCCAACTGATTTTTTGTATATTACTCTTCTATCCTGCTACTCTACTTAATCTATTAGTTTCAGTAGTTTTCTTGTGGAATCTTTGGGGTTGTCTATGTATTGGATCACATCATCTGTGAGTAGGGATAGTTTTACTTCTTCCTTTCCAGTACTGATGCCCTTTATTATTTTTTTGTCTTGCCTTATTGCTCTAGCTAGGACTTCCAGCAAAATGCTAAATAGGATTGGAGATAAAGGGCATCCTTGCCTTCTTCCCATTCTCAGGGGAAATGTTTTCAGCTTCTCTCCATAGAGAATGATGTTGTCTGTTGGTTTTGTATAGATGCTGTTTATCATATTGAACCATTTCCCTTTTATTCTTATTTTACTGAGAGATTTTACTCATGAATGGGTATAGGATTTAGCAAATGCCTTTTCTACTTTGATTGAGATGATTATATTATTCTTTTGTTCTATTTATGTGGTGGATTACATTGACTGATTTTCTAATGCTGAACAATCCTTGCATACATGGTATGAATACCACTTGGTCGTGGTGTATTATTATTTTTTGATATGATGCTGAATTCTGTTGGCTACAATTTTGTGGAGAATTTTTGCATGTATATTCATGAATTCAAGCCTTGAGTTGGAATATTGAAGGATTCTATAGGGAAAAAAAAAAAAAAACTAAACTTCACAGGAAGCATCAAAAGAAGATGGAAGGAATACACAGAGTCACTGTACCAAGAAGAATTGGTCGACATTCAACCGTTACAGGAGGTAGCATATAATCAAGAACTGATGGTACTGAAGGAAGAGGCCCAAGATACACTGCAGGCAATGGTGAAAAACAAGCCTCCAGGAACTGATGGAATACCAACTGAGATATTTCAACAAATGGATGCAGTGCTGGAAGTGCTCACTCATCTATGTCAAAAAATTTGGAAGACTGTTACCTGGCCAATTGACTGGAAGAGATCCATATTTGTGCCTATTCCAAATAAAGGTGATCCAACATAATGCAGAAATTATCAAACAAGATCATTAATATCACACACAAGTAAAATTTTGCTGAAGATCATTCAAAAGCAGTTGCAGCAGTATATTGACAGGGAACTGTCGGAAATTCAAGCCAGATTCAGAAGAGGATGTGAAACAAGGGATATCATTGCTGATGTCAGATGGATGTTGGCTGAAGGCAGAAAATACTAGAAAGATGTTTACCTGGGTTTTATTGACTGTGCAAAGGCATTTGGCTGTGTAGGTTGTAACAAATTATGGATAACGTTGTGAAAAATGGGAATTCTGGAACACTTAATTGTGTTCATGAGGAACCTGTACGTAGATCAATAGGCAGTCGTTTGAATAGAACAAGGGAATACTGTGTGGTTTAAAGTCAGGAAAGGTGTGTGTTAGGGTTAGGGTTGTACCCTTTCATCATACTTATCAATCTGTATGCTGAGCAAATAATCTGAGAAGCTGGACTATATGAAGAAGAATGCAGCGTCATGATAAATGGTGGAAAGATTGAAGTTGTCAAGGATTTCATTTTACTTGAATTCACAGTCAACACTCATGGAAGCAGCAGCCAAGAAATCAAACAACTCATTGCATTGGGGAAATCTGCTGCAAAAGAACTCTTTAAAGTGTTAAAAAGCAAAGCTGTGACTTTAAGGAATAAGGAGCGCCTGACACCAAGCAATGGTGTTTTCAATTGCCTCATATGCTTGTGAGAGCTGGACAATGAATAAGGAAGACTGAAAAATAATTGATGCCTTTGAATCATGGTGTTAGTGAAGAATATTGAAAATACTATGGGCTTCCAGAAAAACGAACAAATCTGTTCTGGAAAAAGTACAGCCAGAATGCTCATTAGAAACGAGGATGGAGAGACTACATCTCACATACTTTCAGCATGTTATCAGGAGTGACTAGCCCCTGGAGAAGGACATCGTGCTTGGTAGAGTTGAGGATCATTGAAAAAGAGGAAGACCCTCAATGAGATGGACTGACACAGTGGCTGCAACAATGGGCTCAAGCATAACAATAATTGTGAGTATGGCACAAGACCGGGCAGTGTTTCATTCTGTTGTACACAGGGTCACTATGAGTTTGAACTGCCTGGATGGCACCAAACAACAATAACATACTCATGAGGGATATTGGTCTGTAATTTTCTTTTTTTGTGGTCTTTTTGCCTGGCTTTTGTATCACAGTTACTTCTTTTATTTCATAGAGTGAATTTGGGAGTATTCCTTGCTTTTCTATTCTCTGAAATAATTAGAATAGTACTGGTGTGAGCTCTTCTCTGAATGTTTGGTAGAATTCTCCAGGGAAGCTGTTCATGCCAGGCCTTTCTTTGTTGGGAGGTTTTTTTTTTTTTCAATATCTTCTCTTGTTTTGGTTCTGTTCAGATTTTCTGTCTCAGTTTGTGTTAGTTTATGTAAGTAGTACGTTTCTAGAAATTTGTCCATTTCCTCTAGGTTCTCAAATTTGTTGGAGTACAATTTTTCATAGTATTGTTATGATCTTTTTTATCTCAGTTGGTTCTGTTGTAATGTCCCTCATCTCATTTCTAATTTTAGTTATTTGATTACTCTCCTGTTTTACTTTTGTCAGTTTGGCTAATGGTTTGTCAATTTTTTTGATCTTTTCAAGGAAACAACTTTTGGGCTTGTTGATTCTTTCTATTGCTTTTCTGTTCCCTATTTTATTTATTTCTACTTTAATCTTTATTATTTCCTTTCTTCTAGTGGCTGTGGTTCCTTTTGTTGTTCTCTTTCTACTTGTTTGAGTTGTGGGGCTAACGTTGTGATTTGGGCCCATTGTTCTTTTTTGATGTGTGTGTTTATTGCTATAAATTGACCTCTAAGCACTGCCTTTGCTGTGTCTCAAAGGTTTTGGTATATATGATTTCATTCTCATTTGATTCTAGGAATTTTTTATCCTTCTTTGATTTCTTCTATTACCTGATTGTTTTTAAGGATGGTGTTATTCAGTTTCCATGCATTTGACTTTTTCCCCTGATCTTTCTATTATTGATTTATACATTTATGGCATCTTGAGCAGAAAGAATGCTTTGTATTATTTTGGTGTTTTAGTTTTTATTGAGCATTGCTTTGTGGCCTAAAATGTGGTCTATTCTGGAGAATGTTCCATGTGCATTCGAAAAAGTGTATACTTTGCTGCTGTTGGGTGGAATGTTCTGTGTATACCTATGAGGTCAATTTGGTTGATTTTGGCCTTTAGATCTTCTGTATCTTTGTTGAGTTTCTTTCTAGATGTTATGTCCTTTAACAAGAGTGGTGTAGTTTTTGTGTCTTTGCTTCAGAGGGATGGCATGATGCACTGTCTAAGGTTGACTCCACCTCTAGTTCAATCTTTTCACTTGGTATAGATCTGTTGATATTTTCTATTTCTTCTTGAGTTAGCATTGATAAAATGTGTATTTGTAGGCAATTGTTCATTTCATCTACATTATTTTTGGCATACAATTGTTCACATTATTTTCTAATAACACTTTTATTATCTATAAGGTCAGTAGTAATGGCCCACACTTTCTTTTCTGTAGTTATTTGCATCTTCTGTCTTCTTTTATTAGTCAGCCAGACTAAAAGTTTGTGTATCTGTTGATATTTTCAAAGAACCAATTTTAGTTTTGCTGATTCTATTGCTTTTCTATGTTGTATTTCATTTATCTTTGCTCTTTGCTTTATTATTTCCCTCCTCCTCTTGGCTTTGGGTTTTGTAGTCTCTGTCTTGAATTCTTTCAGGTCTAAAGTTAGCTTGTTCATTTGAAATCTTTCTTCTTTTTTAAGATACAGCTATAGATTTCCCTTTGAACAGTGTTTCTCCATATTCCATAATTTCTGGCACATTGTGTTTTCATTTTCATCCATCTCAAAGTAATTTTTAACTTTCCAACTTTTTTCTTCTTTGATCCATTGATCGTTTAAGAGTATACTGTTTAATTTCTATGTATTTATGAAATTTCCAATTTTTCTTCTGCTATTGATTTAGCTTCATTCTACTGTGGTTGGAGAAGACGTTTTATGATTTCAATCTTTTTTAATTTATTGAGAGTTGTGCTATAGCCTAATACATGGTCTTTCCTGAAGAATGTTCCATGTGCTCTTGAGAAGAATGTCTATTCTGTTAATGTTTGTTAAAATATTCTGTATGTGTCCCTTGGGTCTAGTTGGTTTATACTGTTGTTCAAATCCTTTATTTCCTTATTAATATTCTGTCTAGATATTCTATGTTTACTGTAGAACTATTTCTCCTTTGAAGTATCTCTGTTTTTGTTTCATATATATTTTTAAATAAAGCTGTTATTAACATTTGTGGTTTTGTGAGAATATAAGTTTTCATTTCTCTAGAATAAATGTCTAAGAGGCCAATATGGTAATTTCATGTTTAGTTTTATAAGAAATTGTGAAACTGTTTTCTAAAGTGGTTGTATCATTTTACATTCCCACTATCAATGTATGAGTGATCCGGTTTTATGCACATCCTTGCCAGCATTTGGTGTTAACACTTTTTTATTTTAGCTGTTATGATAAATGTGATGATATCTCATTATGGTTTTAATTTGCACTTACCCAATTGCTAATATGCTGAAGATCTTTTCATGTGCTTATTTGCTATCTGTATGTCTTTTTCAATGAACTATATCTTTCTGTTTTTGTCTTTTTTTTTTTTATAGTTGAATTTTTAGAGTTCTTCATATATTCTAGATACAATTTCTTTGTTGGATATGTGGTTTGAAAATATTTTTTCTCTTTATGTAGCTTGTTTTCTCATACTCTTCCCATGAGTTTTTGCAAAGTAAAATTTTTAATTTAATGAGATACAATTTATCAGTTTTTCCTTTTATGGATAACGCTTTTGGTACTACGTCTAAGAGCTCATTTCTAGCCTTAGGTCCAGAAAATTTTCTCTAATTTTTTTTCTAAAAGTTTTATAGTTTTTCCTTTTAGTCTGTAATTCATTTTAAGTTAATTTTTGTATAAGAAGGACAATTCTATTTCATTTTATGACTCTGTATAAATTCAACTTTAAAAAATGGCAACATATATATTTGATTTTAAAATCAATAAGCTAATATATACATAATTTTTTAAATGTAATAAAAAGGAGATGACTATGTTTTATGTTTTTTACTCCCATGCCTTTATTTTTTTTTCCTGTGCCAACTGCTCTAAACAGTTGGTATCTTCCTTTAAAGTACTTTACTTTCACTTATCTAAAATCTTCACTTTCTTTAAAATGAGCTCCAAATCTCACTTTTTTTTCTAGGAAGCTTTTTTAGTGACTACATTTCCTGAATGAAGACACTCCCGCCTCTGAGGCTCGACAGCACTCATTGCGGGTGCAGTTAGTCCAACATACAACTAGGTTCTAGGTCTTTTTTAGTACATCTAATATATTATACTCTCTCCCACCATAGGGCCTTTGTACATGCTATTCCCTCTGATTGTCAATCCTCTCTCTACATGCTTTTCCTGGTGACCTCCTCCTTACCCTTCAGCTCTCAACTCAAATGGTGCTTTCACAGGATGAAGTGCTCCAGTCTTAAGCAGCTGCTAATCAGGATTTCCTTGTGTGATTCTTTGAATGTTTGCTCTTCTCCATTAGAGTATAAACTCTATGAAGGAAGAGCTGTTTGGTGTTGGTCACTCTTTGTATGCCCTGTACCTAGAATAATGCCTAGTAGATAGTCAATGCTGAATAAGTATTTCTTGAAAAAAAATGAGTGGATGAATGAATTATTGATTTGTAAATTTCTAAAGATGCGGATGTGACTTACAACTTATTTTCAGGGCATCTAGGTGCTGGAAAGTTTTAATAGCTGATTTCTAAGTCAGAAAGCTGAGGACTTACTTTACCTGTACAACAAAGTGTTTAAGATCACAGAAATATTTACCCAGATAATTTTTACTGTGGATAGGGAGTTAGGAATACATAATACATAGCCTGAAATGCACGAATGACTAGAGTTATTAGTCATATTAATTTAAGCAGAGTAATTACTTATATTCTTTATTTTCTTTTGAATGTGGAGTGATTACCTAATAATACTTCCTTTTATTTTCCTCATATAGTAAAGTAAAATGTATTAAAAATGTAGGGATGGCCATGCATTGGTGGCCAGATTTGTGCCAGAGCACTTGAAAAGAACTGAGTATAATGTTGCTGGCCTATTTATTAGTTAAAAATATACCTTATTTTGTTTGGCTCATTTTCCATTTTCCACTCTCCTGTGAGCCCAGTTGAGTTGTGGATCATTTTTAACTCCTTCCTATAGTTCCATATTTTCCATTATCCAGGCTAGATGGGAATAAAAGTCACTTTGCAATTGTCAGCTGCACTAGAGCACGCTGAATCTCTCCCAGAAGCAGGGAAGGTAAAAGCTCCATGTAGAGGACTTTCCATTCTTAGCTAAACCTAAATGCTTTAGCCTGAGGGGATAATCAAGTATTATAAACACTGAATAAATAAGGTAGGTCATTTCCATCACCATTTTCCAGAGGGGAGAATGGAGATACCTCACATGGGAATGACATTTGCAGACTCAGGAAGACAATTTGCTTTTGCCTAATTCCTTCCTTGCAAATAGCAGGATAGAGCACTGGGGAAGTTAGAAATAGTATGAATAGTATTCAAACAGGTCACATTCAGGAGCCGAGGGGTCTCATCAAGAACTTTCCCTTTACCTCTGCATATTCATCTGCTATATAGCCAAACCTATGACAGAGGTGCTGTATATCTCCTGTCTTAACGTCTAATAGTCCTTGCCAGATGGAATGAAAAAGATGATTACACACAGTTTTGCCAATGTCTCTTGACAGGAGAGAGAGAGAAAAAAAAAAAATCCTGAACAGATGAAATGTCAGTCAAAGCTCAAACATATTAAAACAAAATATGCTATATCATTCTCTTAGATTAGAGATTAACTGGCTTCTAATTAATTCCTAGGATATGTAATAAGTGAGGATGACTGATTTTATGGTTCTGGAATATTCTTTAATTCAATTTTTTTTCTTTTTTGTTATTTTTTCAGTCATGTGCCTTCCTCTCCGTAAAGTTGCTGTCATCAAGCAATTTGGATCATGATTTTTTTGGAAAGCCACTGCTTTGAGAATTGAAAGGATAGAGCTTAGAATTCTTTCTTCCTTTCTTAATGAGCCACAGTCTATAAAGATTTGAAGAAATTAAAAAAAAAAAAAAAGGAATTTGAGCTATTCACATCTTGACAGTCCCCTATCCCCAAATATACTCTGAGCTCTGGTTTGCCTCACAGGGCTGTTTCAAAGAAATTGGGTTGAGTGTCAGTGTGAGTGGGAGGCAGTGAGAGAAAGGAGGGTTCTAGAATTAAAAATAAGACTTTTGGAATGGGTTGCAGAATTTTCATGGCAGGGACTGTGTCATTGGAAATCACTGAAATTAGTGCAGGTTCTATCTATAAGATTCACATTCTTGTTTTCCTTCCAATGGCTTTTATTGTTGAGAGTTGGATGGATGAGGCAAATCTCTGCATCTTCCACCTATTGACTCCTACATGCTGAAGGAAACATCTTGCTCACTCTTAGCTGTTGCTATGGGTAGAATTCATGTAGCTGTAATCCAGAGACTTTCATATGATCTCCAGACCATCTCTTCCTTAGTTTAGAACTTTAGAGCTAACTGTTACCCCACAAATTGTCTAAATCCTTGTTGTTGAAAAGGTAGCCCAAGAAACAGCAACACTGACATAAGTAGGGCGCTTGATAGCATGTAGAATCATTTCCCAGACCTACTGAATCAGATCACATCTTTTAACGAGATACCCAAGGGAATCGTATGCACACTGAAGTGTAAGAAGCACTGTTTTAGACCAAATCTCTCATTTTACAGATCAGAAAACTATGGCTCTGATGTGGGGAGTTACTAGCTAGTGTCATGCAGCAACAAACCAGAGCCTAGCATTCTACTTTCCCCTAGCCTACTGCTCTTCCTTCATATGACACTGCTTCTCTTGTACCTTGAATTAAGGGTTATTTGTGTATTTGTGTTCACTAGTCAAAAAGCAAATAGCACGTCATCCATGATAAACAGAAATTGTGTCTGAGTTTCCATTACCTCTGGTATAAGGTATGGAAAAAACCTTGCATGATGTCTGCATGTACAGTAGGTGGAAAATTGATGCCAGTGTAACAGTAATAATATTTTAATATTGATAATTATTATTGGCATTATTTATGGGTGTGTGGTAAAAATAAAAGAAAGTTGTTGTTTTTGTTGTTAGGTGCCATTGAGTCATTTCATTCTCATAGCTACCCTATGTACAACATAACAAAACAATGCCCAGTCCTGCACCATCCTCACAATCTTTCCTATATTTGAGCCCATTGTTGCAGCCACTGTGTCAATTCATCCCATCAAAGGTCTTCTTCTTTTTTGCTGACCCTCTACCTTATCAAGCTTGATGTCCTTCTCCAGGGACTGCTCCCTCCTGATAACATGTCCAAAGTGCATGAGACAAAGTCTCACCATCCTCCCTTCTAAGAAGTATTCTGGCTATACTTCTTCCAAGACAGATTTCTTCGTTCTTCTAGCATTCCATGGTATATTCATTATTCTTTGCCAACCCCACAATCCAAAGGCATCGATTCTTCTTTGGTCTTTCTTATTCATTATCCTGCTTTCTCATGCATATAAAGCAATTGAAAACACCATGGCTTGGGTCAGGCTCACCTTGGACTTCAAAGTTACATCTTCACTTTTTAACACTTTGAAGAGGTCTTTGGCAGCAGATTTGCCCAATGCAATATGTCATTAGATTTCTTGACTGCTGCTTCCATGGACATTGATTGTGGATCCAAGTAAAATGAAATCCTTGACAACTTCAGTATTTTCTCCATTTATCGTAATGTTGTTTATTGGTCCAGTTGTGAGGATTTTTGTTTTTTTTATGTTGAAGTGTAATCCATACTGAAGGCTGTGGTCTTTGATCTTCATCAGTAAGTGCTTCAAGTCCTCTTCACTTTGAGCAAGCCAGTTTGTATCATTTGCATATTGCAGGTTGTTAACGAGTCTTCTTCAATCCTGATGCCGTGTTCTTCTTCATATAGTCCAGCTTCTCAAATTATTTCCTCAGCATAAAGATTGAATAAGTATGGTGAAAGGGTACAACCCTGACACACATTTTTCCTGATTTTAAATCACGTAGTATTCCCTTGTTCTGTTCGAACAACTGCCTCTTGGTCTATGTATAGGTTCCTCATGAGCACAATTAAGTGTTCTGGAATTCACATTCTTCGAAAAGTTATCCATAACTTACTATGATGCACAGAGTTGAATGCCTTTGCATAGTCAAAAAAACACAGGTAAACATTTTTCTGGTATTCTCTGCTTTTAGCAAAGATCCATCTGACATCAGTAATGATATCCTTTCTTCCACATCCTGTTAGGAATCTGGCTTGAACTTCTGACAGTTCCCTGTCAATGTACTGCTGCAACCACTTTTGAACGATCTTCAGCAAAATTTTACTTGTGTGTGATATTAATGACATTGTTTGATAATTTTCACATTTTGTTGGATGACCTTTCTTTGGAATGCACACAAATATGGATCACTTCCAGTCAGTTTACCAAGAAGTTGTCTTCCAAATTTCTTGACATAGATGAGTGAGCACCTCCAGGGCTGCATTCATTTGTTGAAACATCTCATTTGGCACTCCATCAATTTCTGGAGCCATATTTTTTGACATTCCCTTCAGCATAGCTTGGACTTCTTCCTTCAGTACTATCAGTTCTCAATCATATGCTATCTCCTGAAATGGTTGAACACTAACAATTCTTTTTGGTACAGTGACTGTGTATTCCTTCCATTTTCTTTTGATTCTTCCTGTGTCATTCAGTATTTTCTATGTAGAATCCTTCAAAATTGCAACTCCAGGCTTGAATTTTTTCTTCATTTCTTTCAGCTTGAGAAATGCTGAGCGTTTTCTTCCCTTTTGTTTTTCTAACTCCAAGTCTTTGCACGTTTCATTATTTACTTTGCCTTCTTGAGCTGCCCTTTGTAATCTGTCTAGCTCTTGTACTTCATCATTTCTTCTATTCACTTTAGCTACCCGATGTTCAAGAGCAAATTTGATAGTCTCTTCTGGCATCCATTTTGGTCTTTTCTTTCTTTCCTATCATTTTAATGACTGTTATCTTTCTTCATGTGTGATGTCCTTAAGGTCATACCACAACTCATTTGGTTTCCCTCATTAATGTTCATTGCATCAAATCTATTCTTGAGATGGTCTCCAAATTCAGGTGGAATATACTGTAGGTCTTATTTTGGCTCTCATAGACTTGTTCTAATTTTTTTTAGGTTCAACGTGAACTAGCATATGGGCAATTGACCTGTTCTGCAGTTGGTCCCTGGCCTTTTTCTGACTGATGAAATTGAGCTTTTCCATCATCACTTTCCACAGACGTAGTCGATTTCATTCCTGTGTTTTCCATCTGGTAAGACCCATGTCTGTAGTCACCTTTTATATTGTTGAAAAATGTATTTGCAATGAAGAAGCCGTTAGTCTTGCAAAATTCTATCATATGATCTCCGGTGTAATTTCTATCACCAAAGCTGTATTTTTCAACTACCAATCCTTCTTCTTTGTTTCCAACTTTTGCATTTCAATCACCAGTAATTATCAATGCATCTTGATTGCATGTTTGATCAATTTCAGACTGCAGAAGTTGGTAAAAGTCTTCAGTTTCCTCATCTTTGGCATTAGTGTTGGTGGGTAAATTTGAATAATAGTTGTATTAACTGGTCTTCCTTGTAGGCATGTGGATATTATCCTATCACTGACAGCGTTGTACTTCAGGATAGATCTTGGAATGTTCTTTTTGACGATGAATGAGATGCCATTCCTCTTCAATTTGTCATTCCTGGCACAGTAGATGATAATCTGATTGTCAGACACATGATTGTCTGATTCAAAATGACCAATACCAGTCCATTTCAGCTCACTGATGCCTAGGATATCAATGTTTATGTGTTCTGTTTCATTTTTGATGACTTCCAATTTTCCTAGATTCATGCTTTGTACATTACATGTTCCAATTATTAATGGATGTTTTCAGCATTTTGAGTCCTGCTGCCTCAGCAAATGAAGGCCCCTAAAGCTTGATTCCATTCACATCATTAGGGTTGACTCTACTCTGAGGAGGCAGCTCTTCCCCAGTTGTATTTTGAGTGTCTTCCAACCTGGTGGGCTCATCTTCCGGCACTCTATCAGGCAATGATCCACTGCTATTCATAGGGTTTTCGCTGGCCAATTTTTTCTGAAGTAGACTGCCAGGTCCTTTTTCCTAGTCTGTCTTAGTCTGGAAGCTCCTCTGAAAACTGTCTGCAATAGGTAACCCTACTAGTATTTTAAATACTGATGGTATAGCTTCTAGCATCGCAGCAACAAGCAAGCCACCACAGTAGGACAGATAGATGAGTGGGGAAAAGAATGCAGTAAAATTTACTCATGGAGGTTGTCTTATCCTCCATGCACTTTTAAGACCAAGAAATTATAGATGCAGGGGGCTCATTTTGATTTAATTTCTGCCAGAGACTTGGAGGTTGTTAGCTGGGGAAACATCTACCAGCTCCTCACATCTTTACCTGCTTCCCTAGCATTGGTAAGTAAAAGAGATTACTCTACTTACTGCATTTATAATCATGTTTTACTTCAGAGGTTTGACAACTATTACATCTTGTTCTTAAATCAGAGGATCATTTAAAGACACTAACAGTGTCTTCTGGGGGAATCTCTGAAACTTTACATTCTTTGTGTGCTCATCCATTCAGAATAAATGGAAGATAACTCACCTCTTAGCCAGCAACCTCTCTTCTCCCAAATATTTTCTTCCTGTTCTCAATACCTCTCTTCTTTTTCCTTCCCTCAACATTTATTCAGCACGTACTATATACTAGGCTCCATGATACCCATTGCAGTGGAGTGGATTCTGACTCATAGCAACCCTATAGGACTGAGTAGAACTGCCCCATAAGGTTTTCAAGGAGTAGCTGGTGGATTTGAACTGCTAATCTTGTGGTTAGCAGCTGACCTCTTAACAACTACACCACCAGGGCTCCAGGCTCCATGATAAGTACTAGCAAAAATAGGTAGTACTTAATTAATTCCCTCAAAAAGATCCTACTCTAACAAGGGAAGCAGACATATATACAACTACGTATAATACGTTGAGACAAGATCTATGAGAGAATGAAGAAATAGTATGAAGGAATAAAATAAGGCTTAATTAAAGTAACTATTATTTATTGAGCACCTATAATGGCTGCACAGTGTGATGGGCACTTTATGTATCTGTGTTATTTAACTCTTTCAAACAGTAGGTGACGAGGAAGTCTCCTTTAAGGGTGCAATGTTAGAGTTAGGTCTTGCAGACCAAGTAGTGTTTCACCAAGTGGTGGAATGACAAAAGCTCCTTCTTGGCAGAAATAATATCATAAGAAAGACTGAGAATGAAACTGGAGTGTTTACAGAGAATAACAAGTAGATTTGTGTGGTTAACTCATGGGGTATACTGAGGAAACTACCAGGGAACAGGATTCGAAAAGTACATTGGGTTTTGATTTTGAAGGAACTTGAATGTCCTGCTATACAGTCTGGCCTCTCTATTATCTATTGAAAGATTTTAAATAGTGAAGTGACATTAATAGTGATTTGAGTGTTAAAAATACATTGCTGATGTTGTGGTTGTGCAGAGAAATTGAAGACAGGAAGAGCAGTTTATATATATTAGTTCGGGTTGGATTTGTTAAACGCTTGAACTAGAACAGGTGCAAAAGAAACAGATAAGTGAGGTAAAAATATCTTCTAGTCCTTTCCTTGTGTCTCCGTAGGAAAGACAGAGAATGACCTGTTCAGCCGAAGACTGAGACTTGGGGCCGTAGGAGTCACTTGTGCCTCAGCATTCTTTGTTCTCTCTATCTGAGCACAAGAAAAGCTATATAAAGAAAGGATGAACATATGTTTAATAATACTTAAAATTTCATCTCCGCCCATCCCTGGTCCTTTTTTCTAATTGGATTGTAAGTCAGGAACAATTTATGTGTTTAACAAACCCCCTCACCTAGATTCCTACGGTAGAGCCATACAAACATATATGTGTGCTATTCTGTGGTCTTTCTGCTCTCTGTTCTCCCTTTCCTTACAGGTGAGTTAGTACATGTGCACTTGCCTATGGCCTTTCTTCTCTCTGTTCTCTCTTTTCCTTACAGGTGAGTAAGAACTGGGCTCAACCTCTTTGACAACTCCAATGACGTATATGGGATTTCTTCACCAGAAGTTTGATACTTGCTCTCTTAGGATTCTTCTACTTCTGTACAGGGAGGTCAGATCCCAGGGCCTGTTGAGTACGTTGAGTGGCAAAAATGAGCATGTCTGTTATAGAGGATATTGAAGTTACTTGCTTCAGGGTGAGTTGTTGGCATGAATGATGTGTGACAAGGTGGTAGGAATTTCGTATGTAGTATCCCTTTTCTTTGGAAGAGAAAACTAGGACAATTCTATCTGAGCTATGTAGGTGGGCTCCACACATAGACATGGATTACTGCCGCTCTACTTACTGCACATACAGTCAGGTTTTACTTCAAAGGTTTGAACAACTGTTACATCTTATTGTTAAATCAAAGGGTTTAAACAGCAATGCTGTTTAATTAGGACCTGAGCAAGACTTCAGCTTTGAGATAGAACGATCTCAGAAACAGATACATTCATCTGTAAAAGATATATCATAAAGTAAAAGCCTTATCCTTGTATAATAAGCAAAGGTAGGGCCAATCAGAATTAGATAAACATCTATACAGTAGGATTTTTGGAAGAACTTTCTAGAACTATACAGAAAAACTAAGTAATAGCTGATATTTCCAAGTAGAAGTCCTGCTGGGGCTAGTTTAACACATAGAACATTTTTATGTTGTAAATATAGTTTTAAAGGTGATTAGAAAATATATTTTTAAGTAGTGTTAACATCCTTTAATTATGTGTTGGGAAAACTATAGCACAGCAGTTAGCTACATAGTCTTGGAAAAACATGAGTGTCTTTTCCAACTTGTGTTCTTTTACTCACTAGCTACCTAACCTTGGACACTTTATGTAACTCTTCTAAATGCCTTTGTCTCATATTTAAAATGAGAATTATAAAACCCAACCAATTAAATAGTTGTACAGATTAAATGAGATAATATGCATAAAGTCTCTGGTACATAGTAGGTGTAGGCAATATGTTTTCTTTGCAGACTTTTCCCCTACAGAATAAAATGTGCTTCTTTTCATACATAATGAGTAGGTGTCACAGATCTCTTATCAGTAGAGATTTTCTTTTTAATTTTCTTTTTTAAATTAACGTACAATAAAATTTAATTTTTTTGAGGCATATAGTTCCATGAATTTTAACACGTTTGTACATTACTACAAACGCAATTAGATTTCAGAACAGTTCCATCACCCTCAAAAGACTCCCTAACTTATCCTTTTGTAGATACCCTACAGTCTTAATTCCAGACAACCACTGATACTGCTATATGTCTTTTTGAGAATATCATGCAAATTGAATTGTGCACTATGTAACCTCTAGAGACTAGTTTCTGGAGACATGCAACAGTTTGCCTTTGATATTTGTCCAAATTATTGTGTGTATCGATAGTTTGTTCCTTTTTATTGCTAAGTGGATTTCCATTGTATGGATGTATCACTGTTAGTTTATCTATTCACTCATTGAAAGACATTTAGATTGTTTCTAGGTTTGGCAATCATGAATAGAGCTGTTATAAATATTTAGTGTACTTTTTTTTTTTTTGTGTGTGTGTAAACAGAAGTTTTCCTTTTTCTAGGGTAAAATACCTAGGAGTGGGTTTTTTGGGTCATATGGTAAATATATGTTTAACTTTATAAAAAACTGCCAAACTGTTTTCCAGAGTGGCTATACCATTTTTATATTCCCACTAGCAATATGTGAGAGTTCTAGTTGCTTGTATCCTCATCAGCACTTGGTATTATTCCTGTGTTTTATTTTGGTCATTATAGTAGGTGTGTTGCAATATCTCACCATAGTTTTAATTTGCATTTCCTTAATGGCTGTCATGGATGGAATTGTGTCACCCCAAAATATCTGTCAAATTGGCTAGGCCATGATTCCCAGTATTGTGTGATTGTCTACCATTTTGTCATCTGATGTGATTTTTCTATGTGTTATAAATCCTACTTTATGATGTTAATGAGGTGGGACTAGTGGCAGTTATGTTAATAAGGCAGGACTCGGTCTGCAAGATTAGGTTGTGTCTTATCTCAATCTCTTTTCAGATATAAAAGAGGGAAACAAGCAGAGAGACACTGGGGATCTCATACTACCAAGAAACAAGAGCCAGGAGCAGAGTATGTCCTTTCGACCTGGGGTCCCTGTACTGAAAAGCTCCGTGACTGGGGAAGACTGATAACAAGACCTTCCTCCAGAGCCAACAGAGAGAGAAAGACTTCCCCTGAAGGTGGCACCCTGAATTTGGACTTCTAGTCTCCTAGAGTGTGAGAGAATAAATTTCTGTTTGTTGAAGCCATCCACTTGTGGTATTTCTGTTGTAGCAGCACTAGACAACTAAGACAGTGGCTAATGATGTGAACAGCTTTTCATGCTTTTTTTGCCGTATATACATATATATGTATGTATGTGTATATATATCCACTTTTCCAAATAAGAAGTCGTCAAAAGTGAAAAGGAACACATAAAAATCAATATCCTAGACATTAGTGAGCTGAAAAGGACTGGTATTGGCTTTTTGGAATCAGACAGCCATATGGTCTACTATTTTGAGAAAGACAAATTAAAAGGAATGACATCAAATTCATTGTCAAAAAGAACACTTCAAGATCAATCCTGAAGTACAGTGCTGTGACTGATAGGATAACATACATATGTATACAAGGAAAATCAGTTAATACAACTATTATTCAAATTTATGCACCAACCACTAATGCCAAAAATGAGGAAACTGAAGATTTTTACAAACTTCTGCAGTATGAAATTGATCAAACATGCAATCAAGATGCATTGCTAACTACTTGTGATTAGAATGCAAAAGTTGGAAAGAAGGAAGAAGACTCTGTAGTTGAAAAACATGACCTTAATCATAGAAATGACGCTAGAGATTACACGAAAGAATTTTGCAAAACCAGTGATTTATTCATTGAAGATACCATTATTCAACAACATAAACAGTGACTCTACACATGCACCTCACCGGATGGAAAACACAGGAATCAAATTGACTACATCTGTGGAAAGAGACGATGGAGAAGCTCAGTATCATAAGTCAGAACAAGGCCTGGGCCTACTGCAGAACAGACCATCAATTACTCATATGTAAGTTCAAGTTGAAACTGAAGAAAATTAAAAGTGTCCAGGAGAACCAAAATATGACTTTGAGTATATTCCACCTGAATTTGGAGACCATGTCAAGAATAGATTTGACTTATTGAACACTAATGACCGAAGACCAGATGAGTTATGGAATGACATCAAGGACATCATATATGAAAAAAGCAAAAGGTCATTAAAAAGATAAGAAAGAAAGAAAAGATTAAAATGGATGTCAGAAGAGAATCTGAAACTTGCTCTTTAACATAGAGTGGCTAAAGATAATGGGAGAAATGATGAAGTAAAAGAGCTAAACAGAAAATTTAAGAGGGTAGTTTGAGAAGACAAAGTATTATAATGAAATATGCAAAGACCTGGAGTTAGAAAAACCAGAATGGAAGAAAAAACTCAGCATTTCTCAAGCTGAAAGAACTGAAGGAAAAACTCAAGCCTCAAGTGACAATTTTGAAAGATTCTATGGGCAGAATAGTGAACAACACAGAAAGCATCAAAGGAAGATGGAAGGAATACACAGAGATACTGTACCAAAAGAATGGTTGATGTTCAACCATTGCAGAAGGTAGCATATGATCAAGAATCTATGATGCTGAAGGACGAAGCCCAATCTGCACTGAAGGCATTGGAAAAAATAAGGCTTCAGGAATTGACAGAATACTAATTGAAGGTTTCAACAAACAGATGCAGAGATGGAGGTACTCATTCATCTATGCCAAGAAATTTGGAAGATGGCTGCCTGGCCAACAGACTGGAAGAGATCTAAAGAAAGGTGATCCACCAGAATGTGGAAATGATTGAACAATATCATTAATATCACACACAAGTAAAATTTTGCTGAAGATAATCAAAATTGGTTTCAGCAGTATATGGATAGGTAACTACCAGAAATTCAAGCTGGATTCAGAAGAGGACATGGAACGACAGATAACATTGCTGATGTCAGATGGATCTTGGCTGTAAGCAGAGAATACTAGAAAGATATTTCCCTGTGTTTCATTGACTATGCAAAGACATTTGACTGGATCATAATAAATTATGGATAATAGCGTGAAGAATGAGAATTCCAGAACACTTAATTGTGCTCATGAGGAACGTGTACATAGACCAAGAAGCAGTTTTTCGAACAGAACGAAGGGATACTGCGTGGTTTAAAATCAGGAAAGGGAGACTTCTGGCCAACATGGCACTATATACAGAAACACCATGCTGTCCCTCCATAGCAAAGACCCGAAAAGCTAAGTCAAACAGAGACAAACATAAATACTGAAACCCTAAGCATAAAATGAAGAGATAAAGAACTCAGCCAAGCACCAAATGGAATAAGTAACTGACAGAGAACAGAGAGTGAGGAGAGATATGTGCGGAGGTCCCCTATCAGCTAATGCCGCACGAATTCACCATCTTGGACTCCTGCCAGGGACTGGAAAACAAGACGAACAAGAAAGCAGCTTCACGGAGCTACCAGCAGGAGACAGAACTATCAGTAACTAGCAATCTATGCTTTCCCACCCCCTACCCTTCTTCACCCCCACTCAGCCCTCTCTACTTCCTGTGGCCACAGTCCCTTGTCAGGGAGGCATCAGCTTCAGCCCTTTGCCACTTGGATTCCACCTGCTCACACTGGTTGGCTCCTTAAATGCCATTTGTATATTCCTGGTGTTGCTTTTTTCCACTTCTTTTAGTTTCTTCCATACCTCTCACCACCTTCCCCTCCTTTCTGTCAAATACCTGGCTCTGTGTGCTGTCTTTGCTTCTTCCTGAAAGGCTGTGAAATGCCGCTCAACTGTGGAACTGCTTCACGGCCTGCCCCACCATGCTGGTGGGATCCCCAGGGCTTTTTTTGTTTGTTTGTTTTGATTTGTTTCTTTGTTTTCTTTTTCTTTTCTTGGCTTGGGAGCCCCTTCTAGCCGGGATGTACTGCGTGGCTTGGGAACTACTTCTCTAGTCTGTGCAGCTGCAAAGTGAGATCTCTGGGGGCATTCCTTTTTTCTTTTTATTTGTTTGTTTGTTTTTTTTTTTGTTTTTTTTTGTATTTATTTTTTGTTCTTTTTTGTTTTCTTTTCTCTCTTTTTCCCTTTTTTGTCTTTCTTCATTTCTCAGTTTCTTGTCCCTCTATACTTACCTACTCTTTCTGTCTACTGAATACCTGGCACTCTGTGACACCTCTACCTCTTCTAGCCAGGCTGTGCTTTGTGGCCTGGGAGGCACTTCCCCAGTCTTTGCAGCCACATTGGTGGGATCCGTGGAGACTTTTCTTTTTCTAATTTTTATTTATTTTTTTCTTTTATCCTTTTTCTTTTTGTTTTTCTGCATTTCTTGGTCTCTCATCTCTGCACTCCAGTGCAAGTTCCCTTAACACTCTGTTTGTTTGTTTTTGGCCCGTTTCTCTCTCCTCTCTCTCCTGTTTCCCATACTCATCTTAGCTCCACACATCACCGTCACCCCCTCCTTCCTGCCTACCTGCACTGTGCACTGGACATCACACTCCTGAGCAGCACAGGCAAGACCTACCAGAACCTGCCCTGCACTGATTCCCAACCTGCCCTGTTGGCCCTAGTACATGCCACAAACAACCCATCCCAGCAACTTCCCTTCAGTTGGACCTGCCCCGATGCACCATTGCTGAGTGACTGACCCTGCCCATTGGACAAGGAAGCAGAAAGTATTGTGACCACAGATGAGCAAACAACAAAGAACACACAGCCCACCTGCTCAGATGTAACCAAATTAAAAAAAAAAAAAAGCAGGACAAAATAAATCTACGATCAATAAACAAGGAAAATAACTGCTGAATGTTCTGAAGAAAGCAGACAATATCAAAACAAATTTAAAAAAAAAAAACAGGAAAAGATAGTTCCGGTAGGCATCCAAAATAAAACACCAGATGACTTCTCAGTAGAAGAAAAGGCACTAGAACTACCTGATAGGGAATTCAAATTTCTAATATTCAGAGCTATCTGACAGTTGAAGCAAAAAGCAGACAAAAATGAAGAAAAAATAGACAAATTCATGCAAAAAGCAGAAAAATTCACAGAAAATACAGACCAAAGAATTGAATAATTCAGGAAAATAATACAGGAACAAAATGCCAAAATAAATTCACAACTAGAAATCATACAAAAACAATTATTAGAAACCGAAAGATAAACAACACAATTTCAGAAATGGACAGTGTCATAGAAGGGTTCAGGAACAGGTTTGACACAATGGAAGACAGAATCAGTGAAATTGAAGAAAAAAACTTCAATACAAATCTGTTTGAGGAAAAATCTGATAAAATAAGGAAGAAAAATGAAGAAACCCTGAGAATTATGTGGTACACAATCAAAAGCAAAAGTTTGCAAGTGATTGGAGTTCCAGAACAGGGGGAGAAAACAGAAAACACAGAGAGGATCATTGAAGAACTGCTGACAGAAAACTTCCCCAATATCATGAAAGATGAAAAGCTGGCCATCCAAGGAGCTCAATGAATCCCATATAGGATAGACCCCAAAAGAAAATCACCAAGGCATATCATAATCACACTCGCCAAAACCAAAGACAAACAAAGAATCCTGAGAGCAGCTTGAGAAAAACAAAAATTCACATACAGAGGAGAAACTATAAGACTAATAGGGTAATAGGGAACCCAAGGTCGGGAAGGGGCATGTTGACATGTTGTGGGGTTGTTAACCAATGTCATAAAACAATATGTGTATTGTTTAATGATAAACTACTTATTCTGTAAATCTTCATCTAAAGTACAATAAAAAATCAGGAAAGGTGTGCATCAGGGTTGTATCCTTTCACCATACTTATTCAATCTGCATGTTGAGCAAATAACCCGAAAAGCTGGACTATATAAAGAAGAACACAGCATCACGATTGGTGGAATATTCATTAACAACTGGAGATACGCAGAGGACACAACCTGAAAGCAAAGAGGAATTGAAGCACTTCCTGATGAAGATCAAAGACTACAGCCTTCAGTATGGATTACACCTCAACATAAGGAAAACAAAAATCTTCTCAAGTGGCAGCAATAAGCAACATCACGACAAACAGAGAAAATATCGAAGTTGTCAAAGATTTCATTTTACTTGGATCCACAGCCAATGACCATGGAAGCAACAGTCAAGAAATCAAAGGACATACTGAATTGGGCAAATCTGCTGCAAAAGACCTCTTAAAGTGCTGAAAAGCAAAGATGTCACTTTGAGGACTAAGGTGCGCCTGATCCAAACCATGATATTTTCAATTGCCTCATATACATGTGAAAATTGAACAATGAGTAAGGAAAACTGAAGAAGCATTTGAATTATTTATGGCTTGGCAAAGAATACTGAATATATCATGGACTGCCAGAAGAAGGAACAAGTCTGTCTTGGAAGAAGTACAGCCAGAAAGATCCTTGGAAGTGATGACGGCTTCATCTCATGTACTTTGGAAGTGTTGTCAGGAGGGACTAGTCCTTGGAGAAGGACATCATGCTTGGTAAGGTGGAGGGTCAGTGAGAAAGAGGAGTACTCTCGACAAGATTGATTGACACAGTCTCTGCAACAATGAGCTCAAACATAGCAATGATTGTGGAGGATGGCACAGGACCAGGCAGTGTTTCATTCTGTTGTACACTGGGTCGTTGTGAGTTACAACCTACTCGTTGGCACGTAACAACAGCAACAGCGTATTCACTTAGATGAAGTGTCTGTTCAAGTTTTTTGTCTATATTTTATTGAGTTGTTTGTTTCTTATTGTTGGAATTGTGTTACCTATAGATCAATATGAGGAAAATTGACACCTTTACTAAGTTGTGTTTTCCAATCCATGAACAGTATATATGTCTTCATTTATTTAGGTCTTTGATTTCTTTTATCAATATTTTGTAGTGTTTAGCATAGAGACCCAGTACAGGTTTTGTTATATTTATATGTATATACAAAAACAAAAACAAAACAAACCTGTTGCTGTTGAGTCGATTCCAACACATGGTGACCTTATTGTATTTTATGTTTATTTGAAGATGCTGTAAACTATTTTTTATTTCAGTTGCCAATTATTTATTGCCACTCTATTGGAATACAATTAGTTTTTGTGTGTTGGCCTTATATCCTGTGACTTTGCTAAACTCATTATTTCTAGTAGCTTTTTTGTAGATTTCTTGAGATTTTCTATACACGATCATATTATTTGTGAATAGCAATGGTTTCATTTCTTCCTTTCTAATCTGTAGCTGTTTAATTTCTCTTTCTTATGTTATTGCATTGGCTAGGACTTCAAGTATAATATAGAATAGGACTGATGAGAATTGACATCCTTGCCTGGTTCCCAATCATACGGTGAAAGCAGTCTTTTGCTCCTCCCTCTTCACAATATCCCTGGTACTTTTCAGGTGAGGCTTAATTACCCTTCCATGCTGCACATTTTGCTCTGGTGGTGAAGGCAGAAAGCAAAAAAAAAAAAAAAAAAAAAAATACAATGGTAGTTTACTCCATTCTCTTAAGACCCCATCAATGAAGTAGGAAGGTTCCTCTTCCTCAGAGTTGTGGGCACCTGGGGAACATCTCAGTTGCTGTTTCTGCTTCTACTTTGGGGGGTAGGATGTGAGAGAAAGTAGAAGAAAAAAAAAGAAAAACGGAGGAATTCCCATTTTATGAGTGTTAGGAGAACTTTTCTTCAAGCCAGAGCTAGAGGGCTTCCCCTGAGGTGCTCTCTGTCTGCAGCCCAGGTCTTATGCTGCCATAAGTCCACACTGAAGGATAAGGAACATACACACACACACACACACACACACACACACAGTTTTGTTTTATTGTTTTTTGAATCATGGTGACCCCACGTGTGCAAAGTTGAACTGCTCTATAGGGTTTTCAATGGCTCTGACCCTTCAGAAGCAAATTACTAGGCCATTCTTCTGAGATACCTCACTAGAGGTTATTAAAAAAAATTTGCCACCGAATCGATTTCGATCCATACATAGCAACCCTATAGGAGAGGGTAGAACTGCCCCATAAGATTTCCCAGATGTTATCTTTATGGATGCAGACTACCACATCTTTCTCCCATGGAGTGGCTGGTGGGTTCAAATCTGTGACTGAGCGCTTTACCACTGTGCCACCAGGGCTCCTTACAGCTCCTTTTACCACTGAACAATCCCTTAACTGTTAATGACTTTCTGGGTCAGGGCACCAACCCAAGGCTGTGAGATGTTCTGAATCAATGAGGGAATAAATGAATGAATAAGTGGACCACTGGCTGAGCCAACTCTTAAACCGAGAGCCTAAAATGCACCAGACTTTCACACAAATACGTGCATTTGTCCCTTCCTACAGCTCTACCAGGCAGGTTGTAAAATCACCCCCGTTATAGACATGAGGAAGCTTGTGCTAGGAAAGCTTAAGTCAAGGATCATAAAAATAGCATCGCTGAGTGGGAGAATCAGGACCAGGCACCCAGCCTGAGTTGTTTCTGTTATGCCACGTTACCTTCCTTAAAAGGGCTTTGGGAGATTGGCTGGGATGTGGTTCACAGGGTGTCACCAGAGGATAGCGGAGGGAAAATGTGAAACTCCCTGCCAGTTTAGTGGTGCTTTGAATTTTGATCGTCTTTCCTAACCCCCCTGCTACTGTTTACTTTTCAGCATCCTCAAAGAGGAGCTCTATCACTCTGCACAGATTTTGCAGCTGTGTTCAGTAGGATAGACAGCATGGATTGTGCTTGCTTACTGCATCTTTCCTGGAACTAAACCAGAGACTGGATTTTGAGTCTTTTTCTCCTCAGTAATTGGGATATGTTTGCATTTCTCTATCAACACTCTCTTTTCCTTGTCCAGGCATAACGTCTTCTGACCTTCAGCCTAGACAGATAGCCAGGGCTGCAAGCACTGAGTATGACATGGAGCATAATAAAATCAAATAGATATTGAAAACCGAGCTTTGGTTTCCTCAGCACTGTGCTGCAAGCAATTGAGTTAAATGAGTCTGGACACTGGGCAAGAGAAAACTTTAACTCAGTTTATGTTCAGATTATTTCAAATTAGTGAGTTAATGAGCCCCTTAAGTCATAGAAATTTTCCGGATCAATTTACAACACAGGAAATCAATGGACACTTTCTTTGGTTGACCAGCATGGTCACTGGTAATTCTGCAACCCTTGCATTTTAACATGTGAATGCGTGCGTGTGAGGGTGGGGTGATGGGTTGCAATGAGAGTTGATAGGAAAGACCCAGACCATGGAAAGAATGAAAAAGCAGAAAGCAGACTTGAAGCTCTTGAGAGCCTTTTTGACTGGTTCCCCTGGTTTCATCAATTTTTACCTATTGCTCTGGAGTGGTCAGCTGAAGCTTCACTGGAACCCCGGTCTTGGTTCTCTGAAAACATCTTTCAGTTCACTGACAACCTAGATGGTGTGGTTAAACTGATCTAACCCCACAGCAGCTGCTTTGTAGATTCTTGCTGCTTCAGAATGAATTTTGCAAGGAAAGTCACCCCAACCTTTAGGCTGCTGTTGTTCTTTGCGTTGCATTTGATGTTAGAGACACAGACACCCATACACTTGGCGATCAACAACGTTAATACTTCCTTCCATTTCTCACACTCCCACTGCACGGTGAGGCTCCTAGAGCTGGTCTGAAACATCGCCATCTGGTGGTCTCAAAGCCACATGAATGAGAGGAAAAAAAAAAAGATTAGCTGTTGTCTAGGATTTTTCTAAGCCATTCCTTCTGTTGCTCACCGTTGGTTTAGGATGAGCTCGTGATAAATTTGTGCCCCATTTTAGGCCTCTGCCCAAGCCATTTCTCTGTTCCTGGAGGTACATGCCCAGAGGTGTCTGAGGTGACGAAGAAAGAAAGCAGAGGGATTTAGAAAGCGACGGGATTTCTGATAAGAAACTCTAATCACTATACAGAGGAAATGGTGCCACTTCGATACATCTGATATGAGTGTAGCTATATCAAGTTTCCTTCTCTGCTTGGGTAATTTGAGGAGTTTTTAGTCTCTCTAGCACAGATAACATATTTAGACTGATATCTTTTTACATTTACGGTTCTGGCTTTTTGGGTCATTGACAGAGAACAACTCCCACGCTGAACAATACTTCCACCCCCGCCCTGCCTTTCCCCTCCCTCCACCCTGCCCCTGCCTTAGCCTCAAAAGCTTCTTTGTTGTTTCCTGGGTTATGTTTTGTTCATTTTCCTTCAGCAAATCTGGAGTTTTTCTGTTCTCTGAAAATTGTTAGTATTCTACTCGAAAATGCCCACATGAATGCTAGCGGCTTCAGTAATCCTGAAGAGAACATAAGCTTGTGAGGCACAGGAATCTGTGCTGTGGTTTCGCTTCTCACTGTTGACATCTCATCTTTTTTCCCCAAGTTACCCTGCTTAGGAATTCCTCTTTCATTTCTCTTCGCCAATTTCTTTTTAAGGTGAATAATATGTATAGATGTGTTTACATATGCATGTATATTTCTGAACATATGTGTGTGTATGTGTGCACTCGTGTGTGTATGTGTAGTACACGTTCTCTTCGTTAACCTAAGATTAAGGATAAATAATAAAACAATATGGCACATCTGCCTTTCAGGAGTGACTGCTCCTTAAAAGTTTTTAACTATGACTGCAAGGTGCTCCTCCCAAGATTTCTCTCAATTAGAGTCTTCACTGTAGGATCTGAAGATGTGGTGGAAAAAGCATCAGCTCTTCTGCCTAGATTTCTGTCCTTCACCATATGTACTAAAGTTGTCTGTCAAGATTTGTTGTGAAAGTCAGGTAGAAGCTTAAACATTGGTGTATTATTTTAAGTATCAGTACAGGAGCATCTTCACTCTAAGCAGTGGAAGAAGACTGATTACTGGGGAACATGAGAGTCCTTTATTACTCATAAAGAGCCTTGGTGGCACAGTGGTTAAAGCGTTAGGTTGCTAACCGAATGGTCAGCAGTTTGAAACCACCAGCAGCTCTATGGGAGAAAGATATGGCAGTCAGCTTCCATAGAGATTTACAGAAGCCCTGTGGGAATACTATGAGTTGGAATCGACTTGACGGCAGTGGGTTTGGTTTTGGTGGTTTATTACACATGAATTTAGAAATGTTTAAACACAGGGACTAAAGCTATTTTAAATTTTCAAAGAAACCTAAAAAACTTGTAAACTGAAGATTAATCCCTTCAAAATATACAGAGAGGCCTAATGATCAGTTGGAACTCAAATGTATATTAAAATTGGAGATTTTTTATTTTCCAGGAACACTATCTGAACTTCTGATGATAGTCTCACCAAGAATAGAGAATTAAAAAAAAAAAAATCCCCTCATTATCCAAAATACAGGTCTCAGAATCAATGTACCAAAACTCAAAATTTAGTTTTTTAATCATAAGCAACCCAACTGAATGCATAAATTATCAAACAATATCGTTAATATCACATGCAAGTAAAATTTTACTGAAGATCATTCAAAAGTGGCTGCTGCAGTATATCGGCAGGGAACTGTCAGAAATTCAAGCTGGATTCTGAAGAGGACGTGGAACTAGGGATATCATTGCTGATGTCAGATGGATCCTGTCTGACAGCAGAGAATACCAGAAAGATGTTTACCAGTGTTTTATTGACTATGCAACGGCATTCCACTGTGTGGATCATAATAAATTATGGATAATATTGCAAAGAATGGGAATTCCATAACACTTAATTGTGCTCATGAGGAACCTGTACATAGATCAAGAGGCTGTTGTTCAGATAGAACAAGGGATACTGCATGGTTTAAAATCAGGAACGGTGTATATCAGGGTGGATCATTTCACCACACTTATTCAATCTGTATGCTGATCAAATAATCTAAGAAGCTGGACTATATGAAGAAGCACACAGCATCAGGGTTGGAGGAAGACTCAGTAATAATCTGCTTTATGCAGGTGACACAACTGTGCTTACTGTCATAGATTGACTTGTCCCCCCAAAGTATGTATCAGTTTGACTGGGCCATGATTCCCAGTATTGTGTGGTTGTCCTCCACTTTGTGATTGTAATTTTATGTTAAAGAGGATTAGGGTGGAATTGTATAACACGTTACTAAGGTGACTTTCCTGATCCAATGTAAAGGGAGTTTCCCTAGGGTTTGACCTGCACCACCATTTATCTCACAAGAGATGAAAGGGAAGCAAGAAGAGGATTGGGGACCTCATACCACCAAGAAAGCAGCACTGGGAGGAGAGCGAGTCCTTTGGACGAGGGTTCCCTGCCCCTAAGAAGCTCCTTGACCAGGGGAAGACAGAGGACAAGGACCTTCCTCCAGAGACGACAGAGAGAGAAAGCCTTCCCCTGGAGGTGACATCCTGAATTTGAACTTCTAGCCTACTAGACTTTGAGAAAATAAATTTCTCTTTGCTAAAGCCATCCACTTGTGGTATTTCTGTTATGGCAGCACTAGATAACTAAGACACTTGCTGGAAGTGAAGAGGACTTGAAGCACTTACTGATGAAGATCAAAGACCACAGCCTTCAGGATGGATTACATCCAACATAAAAGAAACAAAAATCCTCACAACTAGACCAATAAGCAACATCATGATAAACGGAGAAAAGTTTGAAGTTGTCAAAGATTTCATTTGACTTGGGTCCACAATCAACACCCATGGAAGCAGCTGTCAAGAAATCAAAAGACACTCTGCATTGGACAAATCTGCTGCACAAGACCTCTTTAAAGTGTTAAAAAACAAAGATGTCACCTTGAAGATCAAGGTGTGCCTGACACAAGCCCTGGTATTTTCAATTGTGTCACGTTCATGTGAAAGCTGGACAATGAATAAGGAAGACCGAAGAAGAATTGATGCCTTTGAATTGTGATGTTGGAGGAGAATATTGAATATACCATGGCCTGCTAAAAGAACAAACAAATCTGTCTTGGAAGAAATACAACCAGAATGCTGCTTAGAAGCAAGAATGGCAAGACTATGTCTCACATACTTTGGACATGTTCTCAGGAGGGATCAGTCCCTGGAGAAGGACATCATGCTTGGCAAAGTAGAGGGTCTGTGTAAAACAGGAAGACCCTCAACGAGATGGATTGACACAGTGGCTGCAACAGTGGGCTCAAGAATAACAAGGATTGTGAGTATGGCACAGGACTGGGCAGCAATTCTTTCTGTTGTACGTGGGGTTGCTATGAGTCAGAACTGACTCGATGGCACCTAACAGCAACAACGACAAGAATCATAAGTGAATTCCTTACATTCACAATCAGTTGTTCCTGTTAGTTGTCGCTAAGTCAGCTCTGACTCCTGGTGACCTTATGTACAATAGAATGAAACATCGCCTGGTCACATGTCACTTTCCTAGTCGTTGGTATATTTGAGTCCATTGTTGTGGCTAATGTGTCAATCCATCTCATGGAGGGATTAGCTCATTTTCAGTGACCCTCTACTTTACCAGATGTGATGTCCCTTTCTAGTAATTGGTCTTTCCTAATGATGCGTCCAAAGTAAACAAGTCAAAATCTCACCATCCTCACTTCGAAGGAGCATTCTGGTTGTATTTCTTCTAAGAGTGACTTGTTAATTCTTATGGCAGTCCACAGTGTATTCAATATTCTTTGCCAACACCAAGATCCAAATGAATCAATTCTTCTGTCTTCCTTTTTCATTGTCCAGATTTCACATGCATATATGGTAATTAAAAAGGCCATGGCTTGGATCAGGTATACCTTAGTCATCAAAGTAAGTGAGTATTGATTTGTCACAGAATTATTTTCATAAACATGGCTATATGATATTTCAAAACCAGCTTAATAAAACTATAAAGTTAGATAATGGAAATCTTGTTTTAGACAAACAGTAGAAAGTTATAGGTAACACTTTGGGGGCAATTAAAAACTATATAAGTGAGAAGTCAAAGTTTCAGTGGCCTGGATTATTTTGTGTAGGAGTAAGTAAAATATTCATAAAATATTTATTCAACCCTAGAACTAGATGATACTCTTAATTTTCAGTTTGAAAGGCAATGGACATGTGTAATATATTTTAGAAATATTCCCATAATAAAATGGTTTAAAAATTAAAGATATTTAAGGATGAAAATTTCTTCTGTCTAGAAATTAGACATATTTCTGAATATACCCGATGAAGAGCCATATCACATGTAAGTATGTAGACAACAATGTCTGATGGTAGCATGGACTTCCTGGAAGAAACAAATGTGAATAGAACTGAAGGTAGGGTAAGAAGAAGATTTTCATGCAGGTAATTCAAGCACAGAATTTGGAGTAGAAAGAGATGGGAATTAGGAATGAAGGAATGGAAAGAGGGAAGGAGAGAAATTAAGAACAAATCTATTGCATATTTATGAACCGCAGTAGTCATATAAACTGCGGTAGTCATTAATTCAATAAATACTTATTGAACACCCTACAGCAAAAAAAACAAAAAACAAATATTTGTCTCTGAGATAATTCTAACATCTATATTTCTTGGTAGAATTCCCAAAAGAGTATCTCATTGTAAGGGAAATCAAGAGTCAATAAAGAAACAAAATTATAAGTCCAAAATGGAGTGCAGGGAATTTAGAATACTTTCAGACTCTTGAGGTCCCTGGGTGGTGCTAAGTGTTTGCTCTCAGCTACTAACCAAATGGTTGGCAGTTCAGATCCACTCAGTGGTGCCACAGAAGAAAGGTCTAGCTATCTCCTTCCATAAGATTACAGGCAAGAAAACAGTATGGAGCAGTTTTACCTTGTAACACAGGGGGTTACCATGAGTCGGGATCGACTAGATGATAATGGATTTGTTTGTTTTTGAGGGGTTAGTAGTTAGAGCCTTGTTGCTCAAGTATGATCCATGGATCAGCAGCATCAGCCTTACCTGGATGCTTATTAGAAATGCACACCCAGGGCTGGCTTCATCAGTGTGGAACCTGGTTAGTCCCAAGGACTTTATGCTGGGAAGGTCTCCTTCCTTGGTTCCATGGTCAGTTGTTGCCATTTTAAACTTCTCCACCATCGTCAAGGACCCTGCATTTTCATTTTGCGCTGGGCCCGACACATTATGAAGATGGTCCTGTGCAGACTCTTGGGCGCCACCTCAGAAATGCTGAGTAAGAATCAGTATGTTGACAAGACCGTCAGGTGAGTTGTATGTGACCTAAAATTTAAAAAGCATCGTTTTCGGTCATAAAAAAAAAAAAAAAAGTTTAGTAAGTAACCTGTTTATTCTCTTGAATAACAAGTGTGACTGTTTTACCTTTCATCACTCCTACCCATATTAGCAATGGATTAATGTACGTAACCTTCTCCTGCAGATAATCTCAATTTTTTTTGGTACAGTTGTCTATAAAAGTGTATAGTCCCCTTACATGGAGTCTTCTTCATTAGACAGTGGGCAACATTTTTTATTCAAAATTAGAGTATCAGGGCAAGGAGCAGATATTATAAAGGGAACAAATGGAAGAAAGGAAAGCAAGTTAAGGAAAGAAGGCAAAAGGGAACATGGAAAAGAGATATTAAAACAGGGAGGTAAAAGGGTAAAAATGTGAATATTGTCCTGTGTGGTGGCCTTGTTGTTGAAATATCTTGTATCTTGACATAACCAGGCCAGTGTGGAGGTGGTCAAGGCCCTGGTCACATGGATGCACACTGGGCTGCAATCAGTCCTTCTTAGGTAGCCACGCCTGCACCTCTGCTATCTACACGTAAAGTCACCAGCCACCCAGATCAGGGGAGGCAGCTTCACAGAGAAGCTGCCTGTCTGTTACTTCTCAAAGAAAGCCCTGAAAGCTGATAGAGTCAGGAGTCGGGGGCTGGAAAGAGAGGACAGTAGGCAGTATGGAAAACGTATTGTTGTCTGCAGCTAGGAATTACTGTTGTTATTGTTGTTAGGTGCTGTCAAGTCAGTTCCAACTCATAATGACCCCATGTACAGCAGAACGAAACACTGCCAGTTCCTGCGCCATGCTCACAATCGTTATGCTTGAGCTCATTGTTGCAGCCACTGTGTCAATCCATCTCATTGAGGGTCTTCCTCTTTTTCAGTGACCCTCTACTTTACCAAGCATGATGTCCTTCTCCAGGGACTGATCCTTCCTGATAACATGTCCAAAGTATGTGAGACATAGTTTCACCATCCTTGCTTCTTAAGAGTATGCTGGCTGTACTTTTTCCAAGACAAATTTGTTCGTTCTTTTGGCAGTCCATGGTATATTCAATATTCTCCTCCAACATCACAATTCAAAGGCATCAATTCTTCTTCAGTCTTCCTTATTCATTGTCCAGCTTTGACACGCATGTGAGGCAACTGAAAACACCATGGCTTGGGTCAGACGCACTTTAGTCTTCAGGGTGACATCTTCATTTTTCAGCACTTTAAAGACATCTTTTGCAGCAGATTTGTCCAATGCAGAGTGTCTTTTGATTTCTTGACAGCTGCTTCCATAGGTATTGATTATGGATTCAAGTAAAATAAAATTCTTGACAACTTCAGTCTTTTCTCTGTTTATCATGATGTTGCTTATTGGTCCAGTTGAGAGGATTTTTGTTTTCTTTATATTGAGGTATAATCTGTCCTGAAGGCTGTGGTCTTTGATCTTCATCGGTAAGTGCTTCAAGTCTTCTTTACTTTCAGCAAGGAAGGTTTGTGTCATCTGCATGACACAGGTTATTAATCAATCTTCTTCCATCCTGACGTCCTGTTCTTCTTTATATAGTCCAGCTTCTTGACTATTTGCTCAGCATACAGATTGAATAGATATGGTGAAAAGATACAACCATGAAACACAATTTTCCTGACTTTAAACCACGTAGTATCCACTTGTTCTGTTTGAATGACTGCCTCGTGATCTATGTACAGGTTCCTCATGAGCACTATTAAGTATTTTGGAATTCCCATTTTTCATAATGTTATCCATAATTTGTTATGATCCATACAATGGAATGCCTTTGCATAGTCAATGAAACACAGGTAAACATCTTTCTAGTATTCTCTGCTTTCAGCCAGGATCTATCTGATATAAGCAAGGATATCTCTGGTTCCACATCCTCTTCTGAATCCAGCTTGAATTTCTGGCAGTTCCTTGTCGATATACTGCTGCAGCCGCTTTTGAATAATCTTTAGCAAAGTTTCACTTGGGCGTGATATTAATAATGTTGTTTGATAATTTCCACATTCAACTGGATCACCTTTCTTTGGAATGAGCATAAATATGGATCTCTTCCAGTTGATTGACCAGGTAGCTGTCTTCCAAATTTCTTGGCATTGATGAGTGAGCTTTACCCTTTTGTTGAAACATGTCAATTGGTATTCTGTCAATTCCTGGAGCCTTGTTTTACTAATTTACTTGTTTTACTGAAATTACTAGCACCACAAAAAGTGGCTAGCAATCTTCTGTGAATCCATGCTTCCTCAAAGCCAGAGGTTCTTAATCTTTTGAGAGTGGATAAGAGACCTTTATGGCAAAAGGTATAGTTTCTCTCCCCAGATACCTTCATGTACAAATGAAATTTTGCTTACAATTTCAGCGGGTTCGCAGATCTTCTGAAACCTGTCAGTAATGATCTAGTCAATGGATTCAAGATTAAGAACCCTATTTTTTTCAATCGCAGGGATTGCTGGAAGCCAGAGGCAACTGGATTCAAAATTTCAACTGAACTACTCCTTAGCTATTTAGACTTAAACATATAAGTTAACTTCTCTGAGCCATACCTTTCAGAGGATTTGTGAAAATCACATTGGACACCAAATGGGTATTGTATAAGTGGTAGTGATTACCATATTTCTCATGTAACTTTATTTTTCTTTTTTCTCTTAATGTTGCATTATATTCCTGAGTTTCATCGTATATTGGAGTCCACTCATATTTATTGCTTGTATAGTATTTCATTATATGAACGGGCTGTTCATGAATCAATTTCCTTAAAGTTTTTTTGTCATTCTTGTACATGTCTCCTGGTGCACACATGCAATGATATGCCTAGAACTGGGATTCTTGGATTCTAGACACAGGCAAAAGTGATCGATTTATTCTGCTGGCAGTGTCTGTGTTCCTATTATTTCCTGTTCTCTTCAGCACTTGACATTGCCAGACTTTCTAATGTTTCTGTATTTGGTGAATGTAAGATTCCATAGTATTGTGGTTTTAAATTGCCTGTACTTCCTTATTAATAATGTGGATCATATTTTCTTATGTTTGTGGCCAATCGCTTTTTGCTTCTACCAAATGCTTATTCAAGCCTTTTGCCAATTTTTAATTGGGTTGTCTTTTTCTTATTGATTTATAGTCATTCTTTACATATTTTCTATACCAATCCTATGTCAACTATTGCAAATATCAGCTCCCTGTTTCTGAATTATCTATTCATTTCCTGTATAAACTATATTGTCCTTTTAAAATTGTACAATATTTATTCCAACTAAGATAAAATTAAGTGTATGATGACACTTAGGATATCAATAGCTTTTTCTCCAAATGAAAAACTAATTCCTTCAAAATCAACTATTTAAAATTATATTCTTCACTAATTGGCAATGCCGCTATGGCATATATCAAGTTTCCATTTATGAATAGGTCATGTTCTGGGCTCTTCATTCTGTTTGATTTTTATATTGATATGTTACTGCAGTCTTATGATAGTTTATAAAAATCCTGGTATCTGGTAGGGAAAGTTCTCCTAAAGTATTTGACTAATTCAGAAGTGTATATTCTTGGATCTTTGCTTTACAAGAAAAAAAAAGAGGCAATTTTGATTAAAAGCAAAAACAAAAAGGAACCTGTTGGGGTTTTAATTGTATTTGATCTGCTCTATTGTGAGCTTTTTCTTTGATGCATGTTAATTTGAATTTCCAAATTAATAGAGTTTTTTTTCCTCCAACTATCTTTTTCTTATTAATTTCCAGTTTAACTGTTTCATGGTAAGATTTCCCATCTTCTGACATTTGTTGAGATTTGGTTTTAGACTCAGTAGGAGGTCAATATTTGTAAACATTTCATGTGTGCTTAAAAGAAAGTATATTCTCCAACTATTGGCTGGTACTTTCTAAATGTCCATTAAACTAGCTTTATAATTTTATTGTTTAAATATTCTACATCCTTACTGGTTTTCTTATATTAAGTACTAAGCAAGTCATTAAATTTTCCCTCACCAATGGATAATATATCAATTTTACCCTAGGATTTTATTGATATTTACTTCGTCATGCAAAGTGATTATTCTCCTAAAAGTTTTGAACTATTATATCTTACTTGAAAACGTATGATTATGAACTATTTTTATAGCAAGTAATGTTTTGTCTAGAAATCTATTTTTTTTCTGATATTAAAAATTGTCATACCCGTTACTCTTTTTTTGGTAAATATTTTAATTTTAAAACTTCTAGTATCTTTATGTTTAGGTGCATATCTTACAAACAGCATAGAGCTGAATTTTATATTTTCATCCTCTTGATAATCCCCACTTTTAACTGAAAAACTAATACATTTACATTTATTGTGATTACTGATATTCCTATTTTATTTTTATAATATGATGTGGTTCTCTCTCTTTGTTTCTGTTTTCTTATATTTCTATGTTCCTGTATTTTTTCTTCTTTTTTGTCTCTTTCAAGTTGAATGCTTGTGATAGCAAGCCACCAAGACGATCCCACTTTGCTCGTACTCTTCCCTCTGTGTATACTTCTTGCTGTGTAATTCCCTATCACATTGTACCAGTGTTCATGTATGTGACCAACAGAATATGGATGAAGTGATAGTCACTTCAGAGATTTAGTTATAAAAGACATTGTCAGTTTTATCTTGTTCACTTTCTCTCTCACATGCTGATGACTCACTTTGGGAAGGCCAGTTTCTGTGTTGTGAGCAGCTCTGTGGTGAGGCCCATGTGGAAGGGAACAAAGGCTCTCGCCAACAGCCAGTAGGGAATTAAGGCTAGCTGCTAAAAGCCACTTGAGTGATCTTGAAAGCAGATCCACCAGTCTCAGTCAAGCCTTCAGATTACATGTAACTCTGGACAACATCTTGACTGAATTCAGGTAAGAGCTACTCAGCTAGAACTACACAGCTAAGTCACTACTGAATTTATGACCTATAGAAACTAGGTGATAATAAATGTTTGTTGTTCTTAGCTTAACCCTGGGGTAATTTTTTATGCAACGATAGCTAATACTGTGTGTGTGTTTCTTTTTTATTTCAAGTTTGAACATTTTATATAATTTTTTTATTCTTTTAGTGGTTCTCCAATACATTATATCACATGTAATAATTAAAATTACTGAATTTAGCATATAACATTCTCTCTGAAGAATAAAAGGAGCTTTGAACACCTTTTTTGGTCACTCTCCTTTTTAATACTATTTTTGTTCAGTAATTTAGTTCTCTCTCATTGATATATTTTACAATCCAACTAATTGGATATTATTATTATTATCTTAACAACTCAGTATTTGTTTAGATTTAATGTATTTACCGATTCATTTTTTGGTTGGGGGCTGGTAATCACTATTTCTTCCAGTTCAGATATTCTATCTGGAATCATTTTACTTTTTCCAAAAGAAATCACTTAGAGATTATTTTATATATGGTCTGGTCTGTTGGTGTTACACGCTCAGATGGTCTTACCTGGAAATGTTTTTAAGTTGCTTTAAAATTTTTATTACAGTAATATTATACTCACATAAAAGTGCAGGAATCATAAATGTCTAGTTTGGAGAAATTTTAAGATGTTAACACATTCATGTAACCAGCACCTAAACCAAGAAACAGAATTTTACAGAGGCTCTCCTCATGGCCCTTTCTCTAAACTAACTCCTCCCAAATGTGGCAAATTTCTTGTGTTCTAAAAGCATAAGTTAGCTTTGCATTTTTTTTAGCTTTGTATAGATAGAACTATGCAGTATATATATTTTCTAATATCTGCTTTATTTACCCAAAGATATGTTGGTGAGATATGTCATGTTGTTGTGTGTAAATGGAGTTTCTTCATTCTCATGGATGTAGAATATTCCACGGTTCATATCCATTCTACCATGGATAGATATTTGGGTAAATTTCAGTATTTGTCTATTACAAAGAGAGTTGCTACGAACTTTCAAGTATATATCTTTTGGTGTACATATGCGTAAGCATCCATTATAATTCAGTAGAACTGTTGGTTCATGAATATTTAAATATTCAGTTTTAATAGATATTACCAATACTTTTCCAAAGTTCTTGTACCAATTTATACTTTCATCGGCAGTGTGCTAATAAACAAGGGGCCGTTGTTGTCATTAGTTGCTGTCAAATCGATTCCGACTCCGTGTGTACAGAGTAGAACTGGTTCGTAGGGTTTTCAAAGCTGTGACCTTTTGGAAGCAAATCACCAGGCCTTACTTCTAAGGTGCCTCTGCCTCTGGGTGGGTTTAAACCATCAGCCTTTCAGTTAGTAGTCCAGTGCTTAACCATTCACACCACCCAGGTACTCCCAAACAAGAGACAAGGTGGGATAATTTCACCTTTATTGCTCACCATGTGTTAAGGATCAGCATGAATCCAATCCCCATCTGGAAGTGGATCCAGTCTCACTTTTCTATGACACCAGCCATCCACGTGGCACTTTCTCTGTCTTTGACCCTAACCACCCAGAGTTGGGTTGGAGACTCACCAGCTAAAGGGACAACATCCCTTTTAGAGTGCCAAACAGTCAGATGCAAGCAACAAGCTTGGGAAGTCTAAACAACACCCCAACCTTCTTCCCTACTGGCTACAGATTTGGGACTATTTTCCCACTACTTCTTCATGATGCCAGTCACAATCTTGGGGAGTTCACATGACACCCATACTTCTGAACTTCTAGCTGCCCCCTGCCCCTGTGGGTTTGTTAATGCTCTGGAATGTCTCGCCAAAATTTTCAGAGACTATTTATACTTACAGTTACCCATTTATTATAGCCAGAAGGGATAAAAATGAAGATATGCATCAGGAGATATTTGGTAGGGGTCCCAGCACAGGACCTCTGTTGTCCCCAGGGACATGCCACCTTCTCCTATACATAGATATTTTCTCCAATCCAGGAAGTCTAACCACTTTTGTGTTCAGGGCCTTTTATCATAGTCATTGAGTCCTAAATGCATATCAATGATTGGGGTCTCAATGTATAGCCATGACTGATTGAATCAATTGATAATTTATGATTGCTTGCATCATGCCCCCTCCCTTCCTGAGGTTTGTTGCTAGGTGCAGTTGGGGGTTCCCAACTTATTTATGCACATTTAAGTGTTGCCTGGCTGTTTTGGAAAAATAAAAGCACCTTGATTCCTGGCAAGTTCCAAGGATTATCTTTCAAGAAACCAAAGAAAAAAGCCAAATTGGGTTCTTTGTCCCACAAGCAATATTCCAGGTGCTTAAATTCTTGAGCTTGGAATTGTCTATCTTTTTTATTTTAGCCCTTTTAGTGAGTGTAGTTTTAATTGCCATTTCTTTGGCTAATAAAATTGAGCCTCTTTTTATAGTTTCATTGGATATTTGGGCATCTGCTTTTGGGAAATACCTATTCAAGAATTTGGTTGTCTGCTTTTTCATACTGATTGATAAGAGTCTAAATAGAAGTCCTCTGTTGTATACTACAAATATATTCTCTCCATCTGTGACTTACCTTTTCAAACTCTTAGCTGTCTTTTGATGAGTAAAATTTCTTAGGTTTAATGTACTGTAATGCACCAGTTACATTCTTTGTGGTTGATGATTGTGTGTGCTGACAAAGAAGTCTTTGCTAACATAATGTCATGAGGATATTTTCATATATTTTCTAAAAGTTATATTATTATATCTTTCACCTTTAGAGCTGTGATTCATCTGAAATTACTTTTTGTATATGGCATGAGGTAGGGGTCAATGTTCATTGTTTTTATATGGCTATCCAATTGACACAGCACATTTTTATTGAAAAGACTAGCCTTTCTGCATTGCACTTAATTGTCAAATTTGAGATAAATCTGCTGAACAGTCTCATTCATCCATCTATGTTTGCCCCAATATCAACACTGTGCTTCATTACTGTTAACTTTACAACAACTATTTATACTGTAAGTCCCTCAATTTTGTTTTACATTTTCAAATTTTCTTGGCTATATTTCATTTTTTGCATTTCTATATAAATTTTAAAGGCAGCTTGTCCATTTACATACAAACAAACACATACCCACACACACAAATAGGCTGGAATTTTTTTTTTACTTGTACTTCAGGTGAAGGCTTACAGAACAAATAGTTTCTCATGAAACAGTAGTACACATATTGTTTTATGACATTGGTTAACAACACCACAACACGTCAACCATCTCCCTTGTCGACCTTTTTTTTTGTTGTTGTTGAAAATATACATAGTCAAAGATACACCATTTCAAAAATTTCTACACACACAGTTCAGTGACATCGACTATGCTTTTCCAATTGTGCTGTTATTCTCACTTTAGATGAAGGCTTACAGAACAAAATAGTTTCTCATTTAATAGTTAGTACACATGTTGCCCTACGACAATGGTTAACAAACTCACAACACATCAACACTATCCTTACTCAACGTTGCGTTCCCTATCAACAGCTTTCCTGTCCCCTTCTGCCTTCTAGTCCTTGCCCTTGGACTGCTGTGCCTCATTTGGTTTTATGGGGCTGTCCACTCCCCGGCTGAAAGGTGAACCTTGGAAATGACTTCACCACTGAACTAAAAGGGTGTCTGGGGGCCATACTCTGGGGATTCTCCAGTCTCCTTTAGGCCAGTAAATCTGGTCTTTGTTTTTTGTGTGAGCTAGAATTTTGTTCTACATCCTTCTCCAGTTCTGTCCAGAACCCTCTGTTGTGATCCTGGTCAGAGCAGTCAGTGGTGGTAGCCGGGTACCATCTAGCTTTACTGGACTCAGTCTGGTGGAGGCCTTGGTAGCTGTGGTCCATTTGTCCTTCAGACTAATCTTTTCCTTGTATCCTGTTCTCTTCATTCTCCCTTGCTCCCAAAGAGATGAGACCAGTGGAGTATCCTAGATGGCTGCTCACAGGCTTTTAAAACCCCAGACACTACTCACCAAGGTAGAATGTAGAACATTGTCTTTATAAACAGTGTTATGCCAATTGAGCTAGAAGTTCACTGAGACCATGGTCCCCACGGCCCTCCACCCAGCAATTCAGTCCCTCAGGGAGTTTGGATGTGTCTATGGGGCTTCCATGACCTTTCCTTGTACAAGTTGTGCTAGTTTCCCC
>NW_004444000.1:11200752-11205829 GCF_000243295.1 Trichechus manatus latirostris | reverse complement strand
TTCCCTATCAGGTATTCTAGTGCCTTTTCTTCCACTGGAAAGTCATCTGGTGTTTTATTTTGGACACCTACTGGAACCATCCTGTCCTGTTTTTGTAAATGTTTTGATATTGTTTGCTGTCTTCGGGGCATTCAGTAGTTATTTTTCACATTTATTGATTGTAGATTTGTTTGTTTTGTCCTTTTTTTTAAATTTGACTAGGTCTGAGCAGGCAGGCTGTGTGTTCTTTTGTTTGCTCATCTGTGTGCCCAGTATTTTTCATCTGCCTGTCCAATTGGCAGGGTCAGTCACTCAGATATGGTACGGCAGGTCAAGTCTAGCTGAAGAGGAGTTACTGGGATGGGTTGTCTGTGGCACTCACTACAGCCACCAGAGTGGGTCAGCAATCAGTGCAGGGCAGGTTCCAGAAGGCTGTGCCTGTGCTGCTTGGTGGCGTGATGCCAAGCACACAGTGCAGGTAGGCAGTATGCTGCTGGGAGATTGTTATGTGTGGAGCGAAGATGGATATGGGAGAGAGGAGAGAGGAACAGGAGCCAAACAGATACAAACAAACAAACAATAATGCTAGGGGAGCTTACCATTGGAGTGGAGAGATGTGAGACTATGAAATGGAGAAAAACAGAAAGGGGAAGAGGAAGAAAAAATAGAAAAGAAGGAATAAATCAAAATCAGAAAGGGAAAAGAAAGCAAGGTTTCCAGGGATCCCACCGGTGCAACCATGAGGTCTGGGGAAGTTGTTCTCAGGTGTTGCAGCACAGCCTGGCTAGAAGGTGCAGAGGTGTACATCACCAGGTATTCAGGGAACAGAAAGAGAAGGAAGATATAGAGAGACGAGAAACTGAGTAATGAAGAAAGAGAAAAAGGAAAAAGAGGGAAAAGAAAACAAAACAAATTTAAAGAAAAAAAAAAAGAACAAGAAAAGCCCCCCAAAAAACAGAGAAAAGAACAATGAAAAAAGAAATACCCTCAGGGATCCCTCTGCATGTCTGTGCAAGCCTAGGGGGTAGGTTCCAAGCCATGCAGCTCTGCCTGGGCAGAACGGGCTCTGAACTCAAGAAAAGGAAAAGAAAACAAACAAACAATTCAAAACAAATAAATGAACAAAATCCCTGGGATCCCCCTGCGCAGCAGCCCAGACTGGGAAGCAGCTCCACACTCAAATGGAGTTCCGCAGCCCCTCAGGATGAAGCAAAGATGGTGCACGGACCCAGGTATTTGAGCAAGAGAAGGAGGAGGTGATGAGAGGTAAGGAAGAAATCAAAAGAAGTGGAAAAAAAGCAACACCAGCAGCCAACAAACGGCACTCAGAGAGCCAGCTATTGCAGGTGGGTGGAATCCAAGCAGCCGGTGCTTCCCAGACAAGAGACTGTGGCCGCGGGAAGCAGAGGAGGCCAAGTGGGGATGAAGAAGGGTGGGGGGTGGGAAAGCATATATCGCAAATTACCGGTTGTTTTGTCTCCTGCTGGAAGCTCTGTGATGCTGTTTTCTCATACCCCCTGTTTGCTGGTCTCTGATAGGAGTCCAAGATGGTGGAACCATGCTGCGTTAGCTGATGGGGGACCTCTGCATGAATCTCTCAGCGCTCTCCATTCTCTGTCAGTTTTCTCACTCCATTTGGTGCTTGGCTGAGTTCTTTATCTCTTCATTTGATGTTTTAGGGTTTCAGGATTCTTGTTTTCTCTGTTTGGCTTAGTTTTTTGGATCTTTGCTGCAGAGGGACGGCGTGGTGCTTCTGCCTAAAGTGCCATTTTTGTATATCTGAAGTTTTTTTTAATTGAACTTTAGATGTTGTTAATTTCTGCTTTGATAGCTTTGTGATCAAAGAAGATATTTTGTATTATCTCAGTGTTTTGGATTTTGTTGAGGGTTGCTTTGTGGCCTAAAATGTCTATTCTGGAGAACGTTTCATGTACATTGGAAAAGAATGTGTACCTTGCAGCTGTTGGGTGGAGTGTTCTATATATGTCTATGAGTTCAGGTTTGCTGATTGTTGCCTTTAAATCTTCTGTATCTTTTTTGAGTTTCTTTCTAGACATTCTGTCCTTTACCAAGAGTGGCATATTGAAGTCTCCTACTATTACAGTGGAACTGTCTATTTCTTTTTTCATTTCTGTTAAAGTTTATGTATTTTGGATCTCTGACATTGGGTGCATAGATATTTATTATGGTTATGTCTTCATGCTGGATTGTCCCTTTAATCATGATGTAGTGCCCTTCTTTGTCTTTTATGGTGGATTTTGATTTAAAGTCTATTTTATCTGAGATTAGTATTGTCACTCCTGCTCTTTTTTGGTGGCTGTTAGCTTGATATATTTTTTCCATCCTTTTATTTTTAATAAATTTTTGTCTTTTTTTCTAAGGTGTGTCTCTTGTAGACAGCGTATTGATGGATCCTTTATTTTTTTATCCATTCTGTCACTCTCTGTCTCTTTATGGGTGCGTTTAGGCTATTTACATTCAGCGTAATTATTGATAGGCGTGAGTATATCATTGTCATTCTGTAGTGCTGACAATTTTTTTGTTCCTCTTATTCTCCTGTGCTGAAACCCTTTTGTTTGTGGATTTTTTTTTCATTTCTTTTGTTTTTTGTGGATTTTGTTTTTACTGAGACTATGTTTCTCTTCTTTTTTTTTTGGATGAATACGTTTGTTAAGTTTCTTTGTGGTTACCTTGAAATTTACCCTTATCTTCTGTCTTAGGCTGGGTTCTCTAGAGAAGCAAAACCAGTAAAGCATATAAATATATATATAGAGGGAGATTTATATCAAGGAAACAGCTCATGTGATTGTAGAGGGTAGAACATCACAAGTCTGTGGATCAGTATAGAGGCCTCTCCCAATTCAAGAAGCAGTAGAAGCTGGTGAGCCCAAGATTGGTAGGTTGGAGAGCAGAGCTCCCGCTCACAGGCTGTGAAGATTGACAAATTCCAAGATTGGCAGGCAAGACTGCAAGGTTTCTCCTGATTCACGTAGCTGCAGGGGCTGACGAACCCAAGATCAGCAGGTCAGAGAGCAGGGCTATGCTCACAGGCTGTGAAGATTGATGAATCCCAAATTCAGCAAATACGCTGACAGCTCAAGTCCCATGAACTGGAGGTGAGACAACATGAGGCAGCCACAGGATCCAGAGAGAGAAAATAGCCAGCATGTCTGCTTATATTCAGATGCAGGCCACACCCCCAAGGAAAATCCCTTTCATCTGATTGGCTACTCACAGTATATTCAATTATGGGTGTGATCACATATAAACACTGAGAATCATGGACCAGCCAAGTTGACACAAATCTTAACCATCACACCTTCCTAAGTTTGAACCATTCTGTTATTATTTCGTATCACCTTGCCTTCCTGTCCATTAGAAAGTCCTATACCTACACCATTTATTCCCTCTTTTATTGTTCTGACGTTGTTGTCATTTGCAGAATAACCTCTCTGGTTCTGTGTTGTAAATCTTTTGGTTTTGAATAGTCCTTGAGAGTTCATTTTCTATGGTATCTGGCTGTGTGAACCCATGTCATAAATTCTGGCTGTCATCTGATGTTGTTTGTTCTCAAACTGAAGGACTCCCTTTAATAATTCTCATAAGTTTGGTTTGGTTTTTATATATTCCCTTAATTTCTCTCTATCTGGAAAAGTCCTAATTTCACTATCATATTTTAACGAGAGTTTTGTAGGATATATGATTCTTGGTTGGCAATTTTTTTTCTTTCAAAGTTTTATATTTGTCATCCCATTGCCTTCTTGCCTGCATGGTTTCTGCCCTGTAATCAGAGCTTAGTCTTATTGTTTCTCCTCTGTATGTGACTTTTCGTTTTTCTCGAGCTGCTCTCAGGAGTCTTTCTTTGTGTTTGGTTTTAGTGAATGTGATTATGATATGCCCCAGTGATTTTCTTTTGTGGTCTATCCTATATAGGGTATATTGATCTTGGATGGTCAGATTTTTATCTTTCATGATATTAGGGAAGTTTTCTGTCAGCAATTCCTCAATGATCCTCTTTGTGTTTTCTGTTTTTTCCCTCTGTTCTGGAACTCTGATCACATGCAAATTTTTGCTCTTGATTGTATCCCACATAATTCTCAGGATTTCTTCATTTTTATTTCTTATTTTTTCTGATTTTTCCTAAAAGTTGTATCGAAGAGTTTGTCTTCAATTTCGCTGATCCTGTCTTCCATTGTTTCAAACCTGTTTCTCAGACCTTCTATGATACTGTCCGTTCGTGAAACGTTGTTTATCTTTTGAATTTCTAATTGTTGGTTTTGTATGATTTCTAGTTGTGGATTTATTTTTGCATTTTGTTTCTGTATTATTCTCCTGAATTCTTCCATTTTTTGGTCTGTATTTTCCAAGAATTTGTCTGCCTTTTCCATGAATTGGTCTATTTTTTCCTCATTTTTGTCTGCTTTTGCTTCAACTCTTGGATAGTTCTGAATATTAGAGATTTGAATTCTCTATCAGGTAGTTCTTGTGCCTTTTATTCTACTGGACAGTCATCTGGTGTTTTATTTTGTATACCTACTGGAACCGTCCTGTCCTGTTTTTTTTTTTATATGTTTTGATATTGTCTGCTGTCTTTGGGACATTCAGTAGTTATTTTCATTGTTTATTGGTTGTAGATTTGTGTGTTTCATCCTGCTTTTTTGTTTTATTCGGTTATGTCTGAGCAGGTGCGTTGTGCATTGTTTGTTGTTTGCTCATCTTGGACATAATATTTTTCACCTCCTTGTCCAATGGGTAGGGCCATTCGCTCAGCTATGGTGTAACAGGGCAGGTCTAGTTGAAGGAGAGGGGCTAGGATGGGTTATTTGTGGCATGTACTAGCGGCCAACAAGATGAGTCAGTGGTCGGTACAAGGTAGGTTCCAGTAGGTCATGCCTGTGCTGCTCGGGAGTTCAATGTTCAGCACGTGGTGCAGATAGGCAGGAGGGGGAGGTTGCGATTTGTGAAACTTGGTTGGGTATGGAAAAGAAGAGAAATAGGAGAGAGAAACAGGAGAAAAAAATGCTGACGGAGCTTACTGTTGGAGTGGAGAGACAAGAAACTGAGAAATGCAGAAAAACAAAAAGAAAAAAATAAATTA
>NW_004444000.1:11193062-11200652 GCF_000243295.1 Trichechus manatus latirostris | reverse complement strand
AAAAATTATTTTTTTTAATCTTACCAGCATAGATGCACAGACACTGAGTGGCTCAAGCCGTGCTGTATAGCCCAGCTATAAGGGCTGGAGATGATACACAGCACCAGGAATTCAGGAGGCAGTAAAACAAAAGAAGGTAAGTAGAAAGAGACAAGAAACCGAAAAATGAAGAAAAATAAAAAGAAAGAGAAAAAACCAAATATAAAAATAAAAAAATAAAAAAAACCCTCAGGGATCCCACCAGCGTGGACGTGTAGTCTGGAAAAATGGACTAGGAAAGCAGTTCCCCAGCTGGGCAGCGCTTCACAGCCTGTCAAGAAGAAGCAAAGATAGCACACGGAGTCGGGTGTTGGACAGGAAGGAGGGGGAGGAGGTGAGAGACAGGGAGGAAACCAAAAGCGCCCAATAAAAACAATACCAGCAACAAAGAAATGACACTCAAGAAGCCGGCCGGTGTGGGCAGGGCGAATTCACACAGCATGGAACCGGTGCCTCCCGTGCTGTAGTCGCTGCCTGCTGGGGAGTGGCAGGTTGACTCTCTGGGAAGCAGGGAATCCACCTCCCGGGAAGCAGGGGGACTGGCCAACTGGGAAGCGGCAAAGGTCGAGCAGGGGAGTACAGGATGGGGGGTGGGAAAGTGTGTCTCACTGGTTACCAGGTGCTCTGTCTGCTGCTGGGAGCTCCGTGAATCTGCTTTCCCCTACTCCCCGTTTGCTGATCTTGGGCAGGAGTCCAAAATGGTGGATCTGTGCTGTGTTAGCTGATGGGGTCCTCCAATCATAACTCTCTGTTCTCTGTCAGTTTCTTATACCATCCGGTGCTTGGTTTAGTTCTTTATCTCTTCATTTGAAGCTTAGGGTTCCAGGATTGATGTTTGTCTCTGTTTTACTTAGTTTTTTGGGTCTTTGCTGTGGAGGGATGGCGTGGTGCTTCTGTCTATAGTGCCATGTTCCCAGAATTCAATATGATGGAATTTTTGATTTACATAAAAATGCGTAGATAAATTTGAGAAGAATTCATACCTTTATAATTCTGAATCTTCCAATTTTTGAATGGTTTATTTATCCATTTATTTAGGTCTTTTTAAATTTATCTCAGTAATGTTTTACAGTTTTTATTAAGGAGCTCTTAATACATCATTTATTAAACTTATTTCTAATTTTAATTAATACTATTATAAATGTTATAGTTATTTAAAATTTTGATCTAATGAAATAAGATAGCTTTTGTTGATTTTATTCAGAAATATTTCTAAATTCACCTATTCTAATTATTTGTCTGTAGATCATTTCTTTCATTGTACACAGTCACACCATCTCTGAATCATTACAGTTATATTTCTTCTTTTCTAATTTTTATACCTTTTTGTTTCTCTTCCTTACTTGTTATACTAGTTAGACCCTCTAACTTAGTGCTAATTAGAACCGGTAATAGCATGCACACTATTTTCTTCTCAAATTTGGGTGGAGGCTTTCAATATTTCAAAAATCAGTGATATCTGATTTTAGTGTTTTTTTTTTTTTTAATATAACATTTATGTGATGGTTAAGATTGTGTGTCAACTTGGCTGGGCCATGATTCTCAGTGTTTTAATGTAAGCATTCCCACGATTGAATATACCGTGAGTAGCCAATCAGATGAAAGGGAGTCTCCTTGGGGGTTTGGCCAGCATCTGTATATAAGCAGATGTTGTGGCTTTTTGCTCTCTCTGGATCCTGCGGCTGCTTCCTGTCTTCTCATTTCCCGTTCTTGGGACTTGAGCTTTCAGTTTATCTGCCAAACCTGGGATTTGTTGATCTGCACAGCCTGTGAGCGGGAGCCTTGCTCTCTGACCTGCCGATCTTGGGCTTGCCAGCTTCTGCAGCTGTGTGACTTGGGAGAGGCCTCTACCCTGATCCACAAACTTGGGACGTTCTAGCCTCTACAATCACATGAGCTGTTTCCTTGATATAATCTCTCTCTATATATATATTTATACACTTTACTGGTTTTGCTTCTCTAGAGAACCCAGCCTAAGACAATTTATCGTAATAAGGAAGTGTTCTTCTACTCCTAATCTTCTAAGTGTTTTTATCATTAATTGGGCTTGAAATTTGTCAAGTGCTTTTTCTGCGTCTATCAAAATGATTATATGGTTTTTCCTTTTCTCCCCTTGTGGTGAATTATGCTAATTGATTGTTGAAGTTTAACCAACATTGCATACCTGCAATAAACTTCACTTGCTCTAAGATATAGTATCCACTTCATGTATCACTAGATTATATTTGCTAACATTTTATTACCTATTTTTGCATCTGTCTTCATGAGAGAGATTGGTCTATAATTTTCCTTTGTAATGTCCTTGTCAGCATTTGGAATATAAGTAATGTTAGCTTTAAAAAATTAGTTATAAAGTGTATTTTATTTTTCTATTCTTTGGTAGAATTTTTGCAATATTGATAATGTTTCTTCCTTAAATAATTTAGAAGAATTTGTTGATAAAATCATTAAGGACTGAGAAGGATATTTGTGTTAATTTTATACTTCAATCACACCCTTCTTTAGTAGATATGGGAATATTTACATTTTCTGTTTATTTTTTCAATATTATTTCAACTATTTTTCAAGGATTTATTAGTCAATTCTGACGATAATAATGCTAAACAACCTTAAAACAACCCTAAGTGACTTGCCACAAGTTTTTGTTGTTATTTTTCACAGATCTGTAGGTCAGATGTGATTCTTCTGAACTCAGCTGGGCTTGGCTCCTGGCTGAAGGATAAGTTCAGATTGGGTTCACAAACCTCATTCAGAGGCTGCATAAACCAGTTGCCATTGAGTCATATCTGAATCAAGATGACCCCATGTTTGTCAGAGTAGAACTGTAGTCATGGGGTTTTCAGTGGCTGATTTTTTGGAAGTAGATCACCAGGCATTTCTTCCAAGGTGCCTCCGGGTGAACCTGAACCTCCAACCTTTTGGTTAACCCCTGAGCACACTAACCGTTTGCACTACCTAGGGACTCCAGAGTCTACATAGGGCCCGTTTTTCTGGTTGTTGGAAAAAAACAAGAGACAAAGCCAAACCATGTAAACACATTTAAAACTTCTGCTCACTTGATGTCAGCTCTCATTTCACTGGACAAATCAAACCGTATGACCAACCCAACATCAATGTGGTGGGATGCATGTATCAAATGGGGTAAACCATGGCAAGATCAGGAAAGGAAAGAAGTTCTGTCTACCCCCCAGGGATTGTTCATTTCATCAGAAATTTCCAATTTATTGTAAGTTACTTTATGATAAGTTTTAAACAGATATTATATATTTTGTGTTATAATTTAATAGTGATATCCCCATTTTCATTTCTGAGTTTGGTAATCTGCACCCTTCCTCTCCTTTCGTTTTCCTTTTTCAGTCTCGCAAGAGGTCTATCAATTTTATTATTCTTTTTAAAGTATAAATTTTAATTTTGTTGATTTTCTCTATTGCATTTAAAAATCATTAAATTATGCACCTGCACTTATTACTTTCATCTAGTTTTCAAGAGTTTTACTTGCTGTTCTGTTTCTAATTCCTTCAGATGGATTCTTAGATAATTTCTTTTTGGCTACAAATATCTATTAAGCACAGCTTTAGCACATCACATAAGTGTTAGTATGTGGTATTTTTATTATCATTTAGTTAAAATTTTTTTAAATTTTATTTTATTGTACGGTAAGTGAAAGTTTACAATTCAAGTTAGTTTCTCATACAAAAATCTATACGCACATTGTTATGTGACCTTAATTGCTCACCCTATACTGTGACAGCACTTTCCTCCTTTCCACCCCTGATTTCCCGTGTCCATTCAACCAGCTCCTGACCCTCTCTGCCTTCTCATCTCACCTCTGGACAGGAGCTGCCCATTTAGTCTCATGTATCTAAATGAGATAAGGAGTACACTCTTCACGAGTATTATTTTATGTCCCATAGTCCAGTCTAATGTTTGACTGAAGAGTTGACCTTGGGAATGGTTTTAGTGCTGGGTAGACAGAGAGTCTGGAGGCCATGCTTTCTGGGGTTTCTCCAGTCTCTGTCAGACCATTAAGTCTGGTCTTTTTACTAGAATTTAAGTTCTGCACCCCACTTTTCTCCTGCTCCAACAGGGGCTCTCTGTTGTGTTGCCCGTCAGGGCGGTCACTTTTCGTAGCCGGGAACCATCTAGTTCTTCTGGTCTCAGGCTGATGCAGTCTCTGGTTTATGTGGCCCTTTCTGTCTCCTGGGCTAATGCTTTCCACGTGACTTTGGTGTTCTTCATTCTTTTTTACTCCAGGTCAGTTGGGGCCAACTGATGCATCTTAGATGGATGCTTGCTAGCTTTTAAGACCCCAGATGCCACTCACCAAAGTACGACGCAGAACATTTTCTTATAAACTTTGTTATGCCAATTGACCTAGATGTCCCCTGAAACCGTGGTCCCCAGGCCACTGTCCCTGCTGCTCTGTCCCTCAAAGTGTTTGGTTGTATTCAGGATACTTCTTAGCTTTTAGTTTAGTCCAGTTGTGCTGACTTCCCTTATAGTGTGTGCTGTCTTTCCCTTCACCTAAGATAATGCCTGTCTACTATCTAGTTAGTGAATAATCCTCTCCCTCCCTCCCCACCCTCGTAACCACCAAAGAATGTTTTCTTCTGTGTTTAAAACTTTTCTTGAGTTCTTATAATAGTGGTCTCATACAATATTTGTCCTTTTGTGACTGACTATATTCACTCAGCATAATGCCTTCCAGATTCCTCCATGTTATAAGGTGTTCAACAGATTCATCATTGTTCTTTATTGCTGCATAGTATTCCATTGTGTGAATATACCATAATTTCTTTATCCATTCATCCGCTGATGGGCACCTACGTTGTTTCCATCTTTTTTGCTATCACAAACAGTGCTGCAGTGAACACGGGTGTGCATATATCTATTCATGTGACGGCTCTTATTTCTCCATGATATATTCCAAAGACTGAGATTGCTGGACTGTGTGGTACTTCTATTTCTAGCTTTTTAAGGAAGCGCAAAATTGATTTCCAAAGTGGTTGTACCATTTTACATTCCCAACAACGGTGTATAAGTGTTCCAGTCTCTCCACAACCTCTCCAGCATTTATTATTTTGTGTTTTTTGGATTAACGCTAGCCTTGTTTGGGTGAGATGGTATCTCGTTGTTTTGATTTGCATTTCTTTAATGGCTAATGATCGTGAGCATTTCTTCATGTGTCCATTAGCCACCCGAATGTCTTCTTTGGCGAAGTGCCTGTTAATATTCTTTGCTGATTTTTTAATTGGGTTATTTGCCTTTTTGTTGTTGAGGTTTTGCAGTATGTTGTAGATTTTAGAGATTAGACGCTGATTGGATTTGTCATAGCCAAATTTTTTTTCCCAGTCTGTAGATTGCCTTTTGACTTTTTTGGTGAAGTCTTTGGATGAGCATAAGTGTTTGATTTTTAGGAGCTCCCAGTTATCTAGTTTCTCTTCTGGTGTTTGTGCATTGTTACTTATGATTCGTGTTCTGTTTATGACATGTATTGGGGCTCCTAGCATTGTCTCTATTTTTTCTTCCATGATCTTTATCATTTTCAATTTTATATTTAGGTCTTTGATCCATTTTGAGTTAGTTTTTGTGCATGGTGTGAGGTATGGGTCTTGTTTCAGTTTTTTGCAGATAGATATACAGTTATGCCATCAGCATTTGTTAAAGAGACTGTCTTTTCCCCAATTAACAGACTTTGGGCCTTTGTCATGTATCACCTGCTCATAGGTGGATGAATTTAAGTCTGGATTCTCAATTCTGTTCCATTGGTCTATGTATCTGTTGTTGTACCAGTAGCAGGCTGTTTAGACTACCGTGGTGGTATAATAAGTTCCAAAATCAGGTAGTGTGAGGCCTCCCACTTTGTTATTCTTCTTGAGTAATGCTTTACTTATCTGGGGCCTCTTCCCTTTCCAAATGAAGTTGGTGATTTGTTTCTCCATCTCATTAAAAAATGCCGTTGGAATTTGGATCAAGATTGCATTGTTTCCGTAGATCACTTTGGTAGAATTGACATTTTCACAATATTGAGTCTTCCTATTCATGAGCAAGGCATTTTTTTCAACTTCTGCAGGTCTCTTTTCATTTCTAGCAGTAGTGCCTTGTAGTTTTCATTGTACAGATCTTTTATGTCTCTGGTTAGATATTCCTATGTATTTTATCTTCTCTGGGGCTATTGTAAATGGTATTGATCTGATTATTTCCTCTTCAATAGTTTAAAATATTTATAAGTAACTTTGTGATTTTTCTTTCACCTTTAGTTTATTTAGAAGAGTACTGCTTAATTTCATAATAGGCATTTTCTTTCAATTGTACTTAAGGTGAAGGTTTATAGAACAAATAGTTTCTCATTTAACAGTCAGTACACATACTGTTTTATGACATTGGTTAACAACCTCACGACATGTCAATCCTCTCCCTTCTTTTCCCCCCTTTTTTTTTTGGTGAAAATATACATAGCCAAAGATATATCATTTCAAAAATTTCTACTTGCACAGTTCAGTAACATCGATTACGTTCTTCCAGTTGTGCTGCTATTCTCACTTTAGATGAAGGTTTCTGGAACAAAATAGTTTCCCATTAAAAAGTCAGTACACATGTTGCCCTATGACAATGGTTAACCACCCAACTACATGTCAACACTGTCCTTACTCAACCATGGGTTCATTATCACCAGCTTTCCTGTCCCCTTCTGCCTTCTAGTCCTTGTCCCTGGACTGCTGTGCCTCATTAGTCCCGTTTTGTTTTATTGGGCTGTCCAATCCCCAGCTGAATGGTAAACCTCGGAAGTGACTTCACCAGTGAGCTAAAAGGGTGTCTGGGGGCAATACTCTCGAGGTTTCTCCAGCCTCTTTCAGGCCAGTAAATCTGGTCTTTTTTGTGTGCATTAGAATTTTGTTCTACATCCTTCTCCAGCTCTGTCCAGAACCCACTATTGTGACCTCGGTCAGAGCAGTCAATGGTGGTAGCCAGGCACCATCTAACTGTACTGGACTCAGTCTGGTGGATGCCGTGGTAGCTGTGGTCCACTAGTCCTTTGGACTAATCTTTTGCTTGTATCCTTTTCTCTTCATTCTCCCTTCCTCCCGAAGGGGTGAGACCAGTGGAGTATCTTAGATGGGTGCTGCAGGCTTTTAAGACCCCAGACGCTACTCATCAAGATAGAATGTAGAACATAGTCTTTATAAACTAGCCAGTTGAACTAGATGTTCCCTGAGACCATATCCCCACAACCCTCTGCCCAGCAATTCAGTCCCTCAGGGAGTTTGGATGTGTCTATGGAGCTTCAATGACCTTTATTGTACAAGTTGTGCTGGTTACCCCAGTATTGTGTACTGTCTCACCCTTCACCAAAGATACCACTTATCTATTGCCTATTTAGTATTTCCCCGCACCCCTCCCAGCACACATAACCAACAAAGATTGTTACTTTTTCTGTGTAAACTTTTTCATGGGTTTTTACAATAGAGGTCTCATACAATGTTTGTCCTTTTGTGATTGACTTATTTCACTCAGCATAATGTCCTCCAGTTTCATCCATGTTATGAGATG
>NW_004444000.1:11186025-11187555 GCF_000243295.1 Trichechus manatus latirostris | reverse complement strand
AACTTCCCAGGGATCCCACAGGTGCAGCTATGATGTCTGGGGAAGTCACTCTCAGGTGTTGCAGTACAGCCTGGCTAGATGGCACAGAGGTATACAACACCAGGTATTCAGGTTACAGAAAGAGAAGGAAGATATAGAGAGACGAGAAACTGAGTAATGATGAAAGACAAAAAGGGAAAAAGAGGGAAAAGAAAACAAAACAAATTAAAAACAAAGACAAGAAAAGCCCACCCCAAAACAGAAAAAAAAAACAACGAAAAAAGAAATGCCTCAGGGATTGCTCTGCACATCTCTGCAAGCCGAGGGGGCTGACTCTTTGCCACGCAGCACCGCCTGGCCAGAAATGGCTGCCAACTCAAGAAAAGGATAAGAAAACAAGCAAACCACTCAAAAGAAACAAATGAACAAAAGCCCCAGGATCCCACCAGTGCAGCAGCCCAGACCAGATAGCAGCTCCACACTCAAACGGAACTCCACAGCCCCCCAGGAAGAAGCACAGATGGCGCACTGAGCGAGGTATTTGAGTGAATGGAAGGGGAGGTGGTTAGAGGTAAGGAAGAAATCACAAGAGGCAGAAAAAAAAAGCAACACATTAGCAGCCAACAAATAGCACTCAGAGAGCCAGCTAGCATGGGCTGGTGGAATCCAAGCAGCTGGTGTTTCTCAGACATGAGACTGTGTCTGCGGGAAACAGAGGGGCCCGAGTGTGGGTGAAGAAGGGTAGGGAGTTGGAAAGCATATATCACAAATTACTGGAGCTCTGTAGCCCCTCAGGAAGAAGCAAAGATGGTGCACAGAGCCAGGTATTTGAGCGAAAGGAGCGGGAGGTGGTGAGAGGTAAGGAAGGAATCAAAAGAAGCAGAAAAAAGCAACACCAGCGCCAACAAATGGCACTCAGAGAGCCCGCCTGTTCGGGTGTGTGGAATCCAAGCAGCCGGTGTTTCCCAGACAAGAGATTGTGGCCGCAGGAAGCAGAGGAGGCTGAGTGGGGGTGAAGAAGGGTGAGGGGTGGGAAAGCGTATATGGCAAATTACCGGTTGTTTTGTCTCCCGCTGGAAGCTCTGTGAAGTTGCTTTCTTGTACCCCCATTTGCTGGTCTCCAGTAGGAGTCCAAGATCTCAGATCCGCACTTCGTTAGCTGGTAGCGGACCTCTGCATGAATCTCTCCTCGCTCTCCATTCTCTGTCAGTTTTCTCACTCCATTTGCTGCTTGGCTGAGTTGTTTATCTCTTCATTTGATGTATTAGGGTTTCAGGATTGTTGTTTTCTCTGTTCGGCTTAGTTTTTCGGATCTTTGCTGTGAAGGGAACGCATGGTGCTTCTACCTAGAGCGCCATTTTGCTGGAAGTCATATTTCCAGAGTTTTTGATTCGTGCCAGTAATGCCGGGGTGAGAGGTTATCTCACTGTGGTTTTAATTTGCATTTCTCTAATGGCTAGTGATCGCAAGCATTTCCTGATGTGACTGATGGCCATTTGAAGGTCTTCTTTTGTGAAGTGTCTGTTCATTTCCTTTGCCCATTTTTTAATA
>NW_004444000.1:11183324-11184520 GCF_000243295.1 Trichechus manatus latirostris | reverse complement strand
TACTTGGTCGTGGTGTATTATTTTTTTGATATGATGCTGAATTCTATTGGCTAGAATTTTGTTGAGAATTTTTGCATCTATACTCATGAGAGATATTGTTCTGTAATCTTTTTTTGTTGCATCTTTGCCTGGTTTTTGTATCAGGGTTATGCTGGCATCATAGAATGAATTCAGAACTTTTGCTTCCTTTTCTATGCTGTGAAATAGCTTGAGTAGTACAAGCTCTTCTGTGAGTGTTTTGTAGAATTCTCCAGTAAAGCCATCTGGGCCAGGACTTTTTTTTTGTTGGGAGTTTTTTTTAAATTACCTTTTCAATCTCTTTTCTTGTTATGGGTCTGTTCAGATTTTCAACATCAGTTTGTTGTAGTTTGTGTAGGTAGTGTGTTTCTAGAAATTTATCCATTTACTCTAGGTTTTCAAATTTTTGGAATATAGTTCTTCATAATATTCTATTATGATCCTTTTTATTTCAGTTGGTTCTGTTGTAATGTTGCCCATTTCTTTTCTTATTTGGATTATTTGGGTCCTTTTTTTTTTTTTTTTTTTTTTTGTCACTCTTGCCGGTGGTTTGTCAATTTCATTGGTTCTTTCAAATAACCAACTTTTATTTTTATTGATTCTTTCTATTGTTTTTCTATTCTCTATTTCATTTATTTCTGCTGCGATCTTTATTATTTCCTTTCTTCTGGTGGCTGTGGGCTTTTTTTTTTGCCGTTTTCTTTTTATTTGTTTGAGTTGTGTAGTTAATATTTTAATTTTCTCCCTTTCTTCTTTTTTGATGTGTGCATCTATTACTATAAATTGTGCTCTGAGGACTGCCTTTACTGTGTCCCAAAGGTATTGGTATGCTGTGTTTTCATTGTCATTTGATTCTAGGAATCTTTTGATTCCATCTCTGATTTCTTCTATTACCCAGTGGTTTGTAAGCAGGGTGTTATTCAGTTTCCATGTAATGGATTTTTTTTCCTTGCCCTTTCTTTTGTTAATTTCTATCTTGATGGCATTGTGGTCGGAGAAGATACTTTGAATTAGCTCAACGTTTCGGATCTTGTTGAGGATTGCTCTGTGGCCTAAGATGTGGTCTATTCTGGAGAACATTCCATGTGCATTGGAAAAGAATGTGTAATTTGCAGCTGTTGGATGGAGTGTTCTATATATGTCTATGAGGTCAAGTTGGCTGATTGTGCCCTTTAGGT
>NW_004444000.1:11168932-11181958 GCF_000243295.1 Trichechus manatus latirostris | reverse complement strand
TCTCTGTGTTTTCTGTTTTCTCCCCCTGTTCTGGAACTCCGATCACTTGCAGATTTTTGCTTTTGATTGTATCCCACATAATTCTCAGGGTCTCTCCATTTTTCTTTGTTCTTTTTTCTGAGTTTTCCTCGAACAGAGTTGTATCCAAGTGTTTGTCTTCAATTCTGCTAATCCTTTTTTTCCACCATTTCAAATCTGCTACTCAGCCTCTTCTATGAGACTGCCCTTTTCTGAAATCTTGTTGTTTATCTTTTGGATTTCTAATTGTTGTTTTTGTATAATTTCTGGTTTTGAATTTATTTTGGAATTTTGTTCCTGCATTATTTTCCTGAATTCTTCAATTTTTTTGTCTGTATTTTCCATGAATTTGTCTGCCTTTTCTATGATTTTTTCTATTTTTTCCTCATTTTTGCTTTTTTCTTCAACTCTTGGATGATTCTGAGTATTAGAGATTTGAATTCCCTATCAGGTAGTTCTAGTGCCTTTTCTTGCACTGGAAAGTCTTCTGATGTTTTAGTATGGACGCCTACTGGAGCCATCCTGTCCTGTTTTTGTAAATGTTTTGATATTTTCTGCTGCCTTCGGGGCATTCAGTAGTTATTTTTCTCGTTTATTGATTGTAGAATTTTTTGTTTTGTCCTTTTTTTGTTTTGTTTTATTTGGCTATGTCTGAGAAGGTGAGCTGTGTGTTCTTTGTTGTTTGCTCTTCTGTGGGCACGATACTTTTCGCCTCTTTCCAATTGGCAGGGTCAGTCACTCAGATATGGTACAGCAGGGCAGGTCTAGCTGAAGAGGAGTTGCTTGTAAGGGTTGTTTGTGACACTTACTACAGCCACCAGGGTGGGTTGGTAATCAGTGCAGGGCAGGTGCTGGTAGGCCATGCCTGTGCTGCTTGGTGGTGTGATGTTAATTGCACGGTGCAGGTAGGCAGGATGGAGAGGGAAGATTGTGATGTGTGGAGCTCAGATCAGTATGGGAGAGAGAAGAGAGGAACAGGAACCAAAAACATACAAACAATCAAAAAAGGTTGCTAGGGGAGCTTGCCATTGGAGTGAAGACATGAGAGACTATGAAATGGAGAAAAACAAAAGGGGAAGAAGAAGAAAAAAGGAAAAGAAAAGAATGAATAAATAAAAATTAGAAAGAAAAAAGAACAGCAAAACTCGCAGGGATCACACTGGTGCAGTTATGAGGTCTTGGGAAGTTGTTCCCAGGTGTTGCAGTACAGTCTGACTAGAAGGCTTAGAGCTATTCAGCGCCAGGTATTCAGGAGACAGGAAGAGAAGGAATGTATAGAGAGATGAGATACTGAGTAACAAAGAATGACAAAAAGGGAAAAAGAGGGAAGAGAAAACAAAACAAATTAAAAAAAAAAAAGAACAAGGAAAGCCCCCAAAATAACAGAAGAAAAAAAAAAAAGAAAGAAAACCCATGAAAAAATAAATGTGCTCAGGGATCCCTGTGTGCATCTGCGCAAGCTGAGCAGGTAGGTCCCAAGCCGCATAGCACTCCCAACTCGAGAAAAGAAAAAGAAAACAAGCAAACAATTCAAAGCAAGCAAACAAACAAAAAAGCCCCGGGATCTCACCAGAGTGGCAGTACGGACCGGGACACACTCGAATGGAGCTCCGCAGCCCCTTAGGAAGAAGCAAAGATGGCACATGGAGCCCGGTATTTGAGCAAAAGGAGGGGGAGGTGGTGAGAGGTAAGGAAGAAATCAAAAGAAGCAGATAAAAGCAACACCAGTAGCCAACAAATGGCACTCAGGGAGTCGACCATTGCGGGCTGGTGGAATCCAAGCAGCCGGTGCTTCCCAGCCAAGAGACTGTGGCCACGGGAAGCGGAGGAGTCATAACAGGAATTTTTAAGCTATCTTTACTCATTGAGCTAGCTTAATTTCACTGATGTCAGATAGCATACTCTGAACAATCTCATTTATTAAAAATTTGTCAAGATTTGTGTGGTGGCCTAACATTTGGTCAGTTGGGGACAAATATTTCCACATGAAGTTTAATAGAATGTAAATTTTAGGTAAGTTTGTCAAATTATGACCCCACAACTTGCCCTTTTTCTTTTCTTAACCTTAATTAACACTTTATTTGAAGAAAATTATATACCTGTGGTGTTATGTGACAAATATTTTTGGCTGTTAGACAATATAGCCCTGAATTAAAAAAAAAAAATTCAGAAGTGTGAAGTCTTTTTTTTTAATCAATAATTAATTCATACTTGGATATTAAATGATACCCATTTTCTGAAGAACTTTATATATATACATATATCTATATATATGTCTCTATATATGTATGTGTGTGTATATATATACATATTTAATTAAGAACAAAATAGTAAGTATATCAATCGAGGAAAAAGTACTATTTCAATACTTTGTGTAATGGATTTTTTTAACCCCCTGCCCTTACTGCTCTCCTCAGCCTCTGGTAATAACTGATCTTCTTTTGTCTTGTTGTATTTGACTCTTCTAGATATTTCATATAAGTGGGCCTATACATTGTTTGTTCTTTTGCGTCTGACGTATTTCACTGAGCATAAAGTTTTTGAGGTTCATCCATGTGGTGATTTGTATCAGAACTTCATTTCTCTTTATGGCTGAATAATACTCCATGGTATGTATGTGCCACATTTTGTTTATTCATTCATCTGTTGATGGGTGCTTGGATTGTTTCCACCTTTTGGCTATTGTGAATAATGCTGCTATGAACATAAGTGTGTATGTGTCTATTTGAATCACTGTTTTCAATTTTTTTGGGTATATACCTAGGAGTGAAATTGCCGGGGCAAATGGTACATCCATGTTTAACTTTTTGAAGAACTGCTGAACTGTTTTCCACAGTGGCTATATCATTTTACATTCCCATTAGAAATGTATAAGAGATTTCTCCACATCTTATTTTGAATTTTCTGATAATAGCCATCCTAGTGGATGTGAAATATTAGTCTCATTGTGTTTTTAAACAGTATTTTCCTAACTACTATGTGTTAGCAACGGGTTAGGTTTTTTGAGTAATGACTCATGATATTGAGCATCTTTTTATGTGCTTTTCTGGCTACCTGTTTTTGTAAATAAAGTTTTATTGACATATTTACATTTACATATCGACTGTGGCTACTTTCACACTACAATGGCAGAGATAAATAGCTGCAACAGAGGCTGTATGGCATACAAGCCTAAATATTTACTATCTGTCACTTTCGGAAAAACGTTTGCAATCTCTGTTCTAAGTTATTCGATCATCTTTCTATAAATTAGATCAACCTTTTTACTTTTATTATTCAGATCTCCTATATTTTTACAATTTTTCCTGCTTGTTTTAGCATCTATTGGAAGAGCTATGTTTAAGTCTTCCTCTATGATCACAGATTCATTGATCCTTTCATTTCTACCAGTTCTTGCTTTATATATTTTGAAACTATGTTATCGGTTGCATATAGATGCAGGATTGTGATACCTTTTAGGTGGATTGATCCTATTATTATTATAAAATGCCTCCTTTATTTCTTGTATTGCTTCTTGTTTTAAAGTTTATGTTATCACATATTTTAAAACTACCCATGTTTGGTGGTGGTGGTATTAGGGTTAGTGCTTGCTTGGAATGTGTTTTCCTAGCTTTACATTTTTAATATTGCTGTGTTTTTATATTTAAGTCATGTCTGTTGTAAGTGACATAAATTTGCTTCTCCACCCTACCTCCCTGCCCTAATTTGGCAATTTTAGTCTATTCTTAGTCTTTTTATGCTTGTATCTACCTCTTGAATTTAAGTTAATTTACATTTAATGAGGAATCCCTTGGTGGTACAAATGGTTAAAAGGTTAATGCAGTTGGCTATTAACCAAAAAGTAGGAGGTTCATGTTCACCTTAGGGCACCTCAGAAGAAAGGACTGGCAATCTACTTCCAAAAAATCAGCCACTGAAAACCCTATAGAGCACAATTCTGTTCTGACACACGTGGAATCATCATGAGCCAGAGTCCACTTGATGGCAACTGGCTTAACATTAAAGAAATTACTAATATATTTGGGTGACTATTCATCATCTTGCTATTTATTTTTGTTTAACATTATTTGTTTCTCATTTTTAATGCCTACTTTTGGATTAATTATTTCTAATTACTTTATGTTTCATATATATATACATATATATATATATATATAGTTGTTGTTAGGTGTCTTTGAGTTGGTTCTGACTCATAGCAACCCTACATACAACGGAATGAAACATTGCCTTGTCCTGCACCATCCTCACAATTGTTATGCTTGAGTCCATTGTTGCAACCACTGTGTCAATTCATCTTGTTGGGGGTTTTCCTCTTTTTCTCTGACCCTCTACTTTACCAAGCATGATGTGCTTCTCCAGGGACTGATTCCTCCTGATAATATGTACAAAGTATGTGAGACGTAGCCTCACATGTACACCTGTTGCCGTCGAGTTGATTCCAACTCATAGTGACCCTGTAGGACTGAGTAGAACTGCCCCATAGGGTTTCCAAGCAGTAGCTGGTGGATTCGAACTGCCAGCCTTTTAGTTAGCAGCCATAGCTCTTAACCACTGATCCACCAGGGCTCCTATATACATACATACATATATATACGTATGTATATATATGTGTATATATATATATAGCGTGAGTGTGTGTGTGTGTGTGTGTGTATGTGTAGACAGATACATAAACAGATGAATAGTTTTGGAGGTTAACATAGCGATTACAACATGTTTTCTTACAATTTAATGGAAATAGTTTTTTTAACCATTTTACAGTGCAGAAACCATACAATTTAAATCCATCAAATCACTAATCCTTTGTTATTATTTCTTGCTTTTAATTATGAATATATTGCAGTCCATTCAAAAACTGTATTGTTGTTTCATATTACCAATTTGTATTTACAGTTAACCACATATTTACTCTTTCTCTTACTTTCCATTTCTTTAAGCATTTCTGTGCTTCCATCTGGAAAAATTTTCCTTTTGCTTAAAGAGAAGCCCTTATGATTTCATTGACTGTAAGTTTGCTCGCAATGAATACTCTGTTTCTATTTGTCAGAAAAAAATCTTAATTTCAGCTATTTTTTTTTAAATTTTTTATATTTTATTGTACTTCGGGTGAAGGCTTACAGAACAAATAGTTTCTCATGAAACAGTAGTACACATGTTGTTTTATGACATTGGTTAACAACCCCACAACATATTAACCCTCTAAATTCTCAACCTTTGTTTTTGTTTTTTTTTTTTTGGTGAAAATACACATAGCCAAAGATACACCGTTTCAAAAATTTCTACATACACAGTTCAGTGACATTGACTACGCTCTTCCAATTGTGCTGTTATTCTCACTTAAGATGAAGGCTTACAGAACAAAATAGTTTCTCATTTAACAGTTACTACAAATGTTGCCCTATGACAATGTTTAACAATCTCGCAACACATCAACAATATCCTTACCCAACCTTGGGTTCCCTATCACCAGCTTTCTTGTCCCCTTCTGCCTTCTGGCCCTTGTCACTGGACTCCTGTACCTCATTAGTCTCATTTGGTTTTACGGGGCTGTCCACTCCCAGGCTGAACAGTGAACCTCAGAGGGAACTTCACCACTGAGCTAAAAGGGTGTCTGGGGGCCATACTCCCGAGGTTTCTCCAGTCTCCTTTAGGCCAGTAAATCTGGTCTTTTTTTTGTGAGTTAGAATTATGCTCTACATCGTTCTCCAGCTCTGTCCAGAACCCTCTGTTGTGATCCTAGTCACAGCAGTCAGTGGTGGTAGCTGGGCACCATCTAGCTGTACTGGACTCAGTCCGGTGGAGGCATTGGTAGCTGTGGACAATTAGTCCTTTGGACTAATCTTTTCCTTGTATGCTGTTCTCTTCATTCTCCCTTGCTCCAGAAGGGATGAGACCAGTGGAGTATCTTAGATGGCCGTTCACAGGCTTTTAAGACCCCAGACACTACTCACCAAGGTAGAATGTAGAGCATTGTCTTTATAAGCTGTCAGCTATTTATTTTTAATAGACTTTATTTTTAGAGTAGTTTTTGATTTACAGAACAATTGGTGTAGAAAGTATAAAGAGTTCCCATATACTCCATCTCCCTCCTATACACTGTCACCTATTTTTAACATATTGAATTGGTGAGGTACATTTTTTACACTTGATGAACCAGTGTTGATATATTATTATTAACTGATGTCCGTAGTTTACATTGGGGTTCAATCTTTGTGTTGTTTAGTCCTATGGGTTTTGACAAATACATAATGTCACGTATCCACTATTACAGTATTATAAGTTACAGTATTATACGGAATAATTTCACTGCCCTAAACATGGCCTGTGCTCTACCTGTTCATCCCTCCACCCTCCTCTTGTACCCTTGGCAACCGCTGATCTTTTCATTATCTCTATAGGTTTATCTGTTGTAGTATGTTCATATAGTTGGGATCATACAGTATGTAGCTTTGTCAGACTGGCTTCTTTCACATAGCAGTGTGCATTTAAGGTCCTCCATGTCTTTTCATGGCTTGAGAATGCATTTCCTTTTATCACTGAACAATACATCATTGCATGAATGTACCATAGTTTGTTTATCCACTCACCTATTGAAGAACATCTTAGCTGCTTCCGATTTTTGGCAATTATAAATAAAGCTGCTATAAACACTCATGTGTGAGTTTTTATGTGAGCATATGTTTTCAACTCATTTGGATAAATACCCAGGAACACAATTGCTGGATCATATGATAAGTCTGTGTTTAGCTTTGTAAGAAATTGCTGAACTCTCTTCCAAAGTGGCTGTACCATTTTGCATTCCCACCAGCAATAAATGAGAGTTTCTGTTGTTCCACATTGTTTGGTGTTTTCAGTGTTTTTGGTTTTAGTCATTATAATAGGTGTGTAGGGATATTTTGCTATTGATTTAATTTTCATGAGAATCTTTTAATATGTTTATTTGCCATCAGTATATCTTCTTTGGTGAAGTGTCTGTTTAGATATTCTTCCCATTTTGTAATTGGGTTATTTATGTTCGTATTGTTATGTTTTAAGTATTCTTTGTATATTTTGGATACTAGTTCTTTATCAGGTATGTATTTTGCAAATACTTTCTTGCAGCTGTGACTTGTCTTCATTCTCTTAATAATGTCTTTCACAGAGCAGATATTGTTAATTTTAATGAAGTCCACCTTATCATTTTTTTTTAACGGATCATGCTTTTGGTGTTGTAATAAAAAGTCATTGTCAAAAAGAAGGTCACCTAGATTTTCTATGTTATCTTCTAGAAGTTGTATAGCTTTGTGTCTTAGATTTAGACCTATGATGATTCGTTTTGAGTCAAATTTGTTAAAGATTACTTTTTATTATCCTTTTAAAAGTTTAATGAATTCATTAATTCAACAGTTAATGACTGCCTGCTTTTTTTTAATTGTTGTTAATTTTTTTGTTGTGGTAAATATATATGTCACAAAACATTTGCCAATATTCTTCACATGTACAGTTCAATAACACTGTTTATTATGTAGTTCCGCCATCACCATTATCCATTTTCAAATTTTTCTGTAATAATTAAAGAAGCTCAGTGTCTCCTAAACTATGAGTCCCCTTCCCCCTCTCCCTCCTGCTCACCCCTAGTAACCCCTCATGAACTTTTGTCTCTATCCTTTCTCCAATGGATTGCCTTTGTCCTTTTAGCAAAGTTCGTTGACTGTATTTGTCAATACTGTATATATTTGTCATATGTTGACAAATACATGACTATATTTCTAGGCTCTTTAGCTTTATTTTTGAAGGATATTTTCATTAGTCACAACATTCTAGAATGGCTGTTATTTTCTTTAAACACTTAAAGCTGCCTTCTATTGTTTTTTCACTTCTGTTTCTGTGAGAAAGTTTGTCCTTATAGTTGGTCCTCTGAATGTGACGTGTTTTTTTTTCTCTGGCTGCTTTCAAGATTTTTGCTTTTGCTTGGTTTTAGGCAGTTGTGCTCAGATGTGCTTGGATGTTGTTTTCTTTGCACTTAAACAACTTGAAAATTTCAAGCCTTCTTGATTATGTGACTTGATGTCTTTCCTTTGGGAAATTCTAAGTTACTATTCTGCAGATATTTTTGTGACCTCAATTCTGTCTCTGCTTCTGCGATCTTTTCTGTATTTTACTGCCTTTCTTCTTTCTGTGCTCCAAGCTGGATATGTTCTACTATTTTAAAGACACGACAAATCCTCTCTTTTGTTGCGTCTAATTTACAATAAAATCCATCTGAGTCCTTAACTTCATTCATTGTATTTTTCAGTTTTGAAAGTCCTATTTTTTTCCTTTTTTATAGATTCTAATTATTTGTTTAAGTTATCCATTTCTTGCTGTATTTTCCTGAATATATTATCACTTATTTTGAAGTCTCTGTCTGCTATCTCTATTATCAGCTCACCTATAGGTCTGATTCTATTATCTTTTTTTTTTTTTTTCCTCTTGGGTTTTGGTTATTTGATGCTGCCTCTGGACATTCCTGGTTATTTTTGAATGAATGCCATACATTGTGTATTAACAATTGTGAAGGTTTTGGATGATATTTCATACTTTACTAGACAGAGTAGACCTGTTCACCTCAATCCCAAGAGGGACTGAGCCGACTCAAAACTGAGTTACTGAGTTACAATTTTATAGGCCTTCATCTACCCCTGGTCGGCCATTGCTCCACGTTTCCCAAATGACAGCCTGGGATATTCACTAAGACCTCTTTCCAGTGGTAGGTCCAAAATCTAATTCTTTCCTTCTCAGGAATGTGAAACTGCCAAAAATGCCTCTCTACTTTCACAGTGGCTTTTTCCTTGCCCTCTTAGCTTCCTGCTCCAAACAGCTTTAGAATTGTCATATGTCTTCAAGGGGAAAAATGGTAGAGTGTTAGGTTTAGATCGTCACTCCTCCTTCTCACGCAAGCTCTGACCCATCAAGTCTGTAATTTTTCTTTCCATTAGATTCCCAAAAGCTGTCATGTTTTTCTCTGCCTCTTGGTAGTGTCCCTCTGCATAAGCTCTTTGCCTGAATTATCAGACTCTTGTTCTGTACCACAAATTAGCAAATTCCTTCAGGTAAAAATCTGCTACAGCAGAATATTGATTCAGTTCTTCCTAAGGTTTCCCCTTTTCCAAAATTTTGTCCCCTGAAAACTTAATTACGTTATCAGTTCTAAGATTTCTTCAAATAGGTGTTTGTCTATATTTTATTCTGCTTTTATAATTGATCTTGGGAAAAGTATTACTTTGCCACAGGCTCTTTCATCATACTTGTTGGATGTCTCTCCGTTGTGTCATATATTTCAATTTCTTTTTTTTCTTGTCTAGAACTTTATTTGATTTTTTTAAATTCTACTTAGTCATACTTTCAGTATCTTTTTTTTTCTTTTCTTTAAACATGTTAAGCATACTTAGTGACTGTTGTTTTCTTTTTTTTATTGTGCTTTAGGTGAAAGTTTACAGCTCAAGTTAGTTTCTCATACAAAAATTTACACACACATTGTAATGTGACCCTAGTTGCTATCCCTACAATGTGACCACACACTCTTCCCATCCACCTCGGATATCCCATGTCCATTCAAACAGCTCCTATCCCTTTCTGCCTTCTCATCTCGCCTCCGGACAAGAGCTGTCCATTTAGTCTCATGCATCTACTTGAACAAAGAAGCACTCTCTTCACGAGTATCATTTTATGTTTTACAGTCCAGTCGAATCTTTGCCTGAAGAGTTGGCTTCAAAAATGGTATTAGTGCTGGGTTAACAGAGAGTCCGGGGGCCATGTCTTCTGGGGTTCCTCCAGTCTAAGTCAGACCATTGAGTCTGGTCTTTTTACTAGAATTTGAATTCTGCGCCCCACTTTTCTCCTGCTCTGTCAGGGACTCTCTGCTGTGTTCTCTTTCAGGGTGGTCATTGGTGGTAGCCGGGCACCATCTATTTCTTCTGGTCTCAGGCTGATGGAGTCTATGGTTTATGTGGCACCTTTTGTCTCTTGGGCTAATATTTTCCTTGTGTCTTTGGTGTTCTTCATTCTCCTTTGTTCCAGGTAGGTTGGGACCAGTTAATGCATCTTAGATGGCCACTCACTAGCATTAAAGACCCCAGACACCACTCACCAAAGTGGGATGCAGAACATTTTCTTAATAAACTTTGTTATGCCAGTTGACCTAGATGTCCCCTGAAACTATGGTCCATGGAACCCCGCCCCTGCTGCACTGTCTGTCAAAGTATTTGGTTGTGTTCAGGAAACTTCTTAGCTTTTGGTTTAGTCCAACGGTGCTGACTTCCCCTGTATTGTGTGTTGTCCTTCCCTTCACCTAAGATAATTCTTGTCTACTGTCTAGTTAGTGAATTCCCCTTTCTCTCCCTCCCCACCCTAATAACCATCAAAGAATGTTTTATTCTGTGTATAAACCTTTTCCTGAGTTCTTATAATAGTGGTCTCATACAATATTTGTCCTTTTGCAACTGACTAATTTCACTCAGCATATGCCTTCCAGATTCATCCATGTTATGAGATGTTTCATGGGTTCATCATTGTTCTTTATCATTGCATAGTATTCCATTGTGTGAATATAGTATGATTTGTTATCCATTTGTCCTTTGAAGGGCACCTAGATTGTTTCCATCTTTTTACTATTGTGAACAGTGCTGCAATGAACATGGGTGTGCATGTATCTATTCGTGCAATGGCTCTTATTTCTCTAGGATATATTCCAACGAGTGCGATTGCTGAATCTTATGGTATTTCTATTTCTAGCTTTTTAAGGAAGCACCGAATCAATTTCCAAAGTGGTTGTACCATTTTACATTCCCACCTGCAGTGTATAAGTGTTCTAGTCTCTCCACAACCTGTGCAACATTAATTATTTTGTGTTTTTTGGATTAATGCTAGCCTTATTGGGGTGAGATGGTATCTCATTGTAGTTTTGACTTGCGTTTCTCTAATGGCTAATGATCGTGAGCATTTACTCATGTGTCTGTTAGCCACCTGAATGTTTTCTTTGGTGACATGCCTGTTCATATCCTTTACCCATTTTTTAATTAGGTTGTCTTTTTGTGGTTGAGGTTTTCAGTATCTTGTAGATATTAGAGATTAGACCCTGATCAGATATATCATAGCCAAAAATTTTTTCCCAGTCTGCAGGTTGTCTTTTGACTCTTTTGGTGAAGTCTTTTGATGAGCATAAGTGTTTTATTTTTAGGAGCTCCCAGTTATCTAGTTTGTCTTCTGGTGTTCATGCATTCTTAGTTATGTTTGTATTCTGTTTATACCATGTATTAGGGCTCCTAGCATTGTCTGTATTTTTTTCTTCCATGATCTTTTTTGTTTTAGATTTTATAATTAGGTTGATCCATCTTGAGTTAGTTTTTGTGCATAGTGTGAGGTATGGGTCTTGTTTCAGTTTTTTTGCAGCTGGATACCCAGTTATGGCATCACCATTTGTTAAAGGGACTGTCTTTTCCCCATTTAATGGACTTTGGGACTTTATCAAATATCAGCTGCTCATAGGTGGATGAATTTACGTCTAGATTCTCAATTCTATAATGTTGGTCTATGTATCTGTTGTTGTTCCAGTACCAGGCTGTTTTGACTGCCAAGGCGGTATAATAGGTTTGAAAATCAGTCAGTGTGAGGCCTCCCACTTTGTTCTTCTTCTTCAGCAATGCTTTACTTAACTGGGGTCTCTTCCCTTTCCATATGAAGTTGGTGACTTGTTTCTCTTTCTCCTTTAAAAAAATGTCTTTGGAATTTGGATTGGGATTGCATTGTATCTGTACATCGCTTTGGGTAGAATAGATGATTTTCACAATTTTGAGTTTTCCTATCCAAGAGCAAGGTATTTTTTTCCACTTATGTAGGTATTTTTTGGTTTCTTGCAGTAGTGTCTTGTAGTTTGCTTTGTACAGGTCTTATACTTCTCTGGTTAGGTTTATTCCTAAGTACTTTATCTTCTTGGGGCTATTGGAAATGGTATTGCTTGGTGATTTCTTTTTGAAGTTCTCTTTGTTGGCGTAGAGGAATCCAACTGATTTTTGTGTATTTATCTTGTATCCTGATACTTTGCTGAAATCTTCTATTGGTTCCAGCAATTTTCTTGTGGATTCATTGGGGTTTTCTGTGTATAAGATCATATCATCTGCAAATAGGGATACTTCTACTTCTTCCTTACCAATTTGGATGCCCTCTATTTTTTTTTTTTTTTCTTGCTTATTGCTCTGGCTAGTACCTCCAGCAGACTGATGAATAAGAAAGGTGATAAAGGGCATGCTTGTCTGGTTCCTGTTCTCAAGGGGAATGCTTTCAGACTCTCTCCTTTTAGAATGATGTTGGTTGTTGGCTTTGTATAAATGCCCTTTATTATGTTGAAGAATTTCCCTTCTTCTACTCCTATTTTGCTGGGAGTTTTTATCACAATGGGTGTTGAACTTTGTCAAATGCAATTTCTGCATCACTTGATAAGATCATGTAGTTCTTGTCTTTTGTTTGATTTATGTGATGGCTTACATTGATTGTTTTTCTAATGCTGAAACATTCCTGCACACCTGGCATTCATACTTGGTCAATGGTGAATTATTTTTTTGATATATTATTGAATTCTATTGGCTAGAATTTTGTTGAAGATTTTTGCGTCTATGTTTATGAGGGATACTGGTCTGTAATTTTTTTGGTGGTGTCTTCAGCCGGTTCTGGTATTAGGGTTATGCTGGCTTCATAGAATGAGTTTGGGAGTATTCCATCCTTTTCTCTGCTCTGAAATTCCCTTAGTAGTAGTGGGTGTTAACTTGTCTCTGAAAGTTTGGTAAAATTTTCCAGTGAAGCCATGTGGGCCAGGGTTTTTTTTTGGTTGGGAGTTTTTTTTGTTTTTTGTTTTAATATTTTATTGTACTTCAGGTGAAGGCTTACAGAACAGATAGTTTCTCATGTAACAGTAGCACACATGCCGTTTTATGACATTGGTTAACAACCCACAATATTTTAACCCTCTAATTTCTCAACTTTTTTTTTTTTTTT